>NC_054539.1:65859183-66180969 GCF_017654505.1 Polyodon spathula
TTGACTTTGTGCTGAGATCTCCCAGCTCTTAGCCATTTTTTTTTTTTTACATCTAACCATTAGACCAAGAGAATCTCGAGAATTCCTGATCACATTTCTTTGTCATTGTTCTAAAGTGCTAACATGACACAGTTAATAATTTATCACTTCTGTCATTGTCGTTGTCCGATGTACCATGAGAGTGGTTTGATGGGTGCACTCTTCCTTTGCACTGTAAATTAATTCTTAACGTCAATAGTACATGAAAACACTATATGGAAGCCCCCTCACTACACAAAACCAACATGGATTATAACGTTAAATTTACAGCATATAACGTTCTCCTTTCAGCATTTTACGTTTTCAATTCTATACTCTAAGTTTATGCACTTTATTTGTGCTTCGTTTTAAAAAGAGGGCAACCCTAGGTGCGTGATTTATTTGTTTATTATAACAAGTGATTTTAGTTATCAATTGTCTATTTTATGTTAATGTTGTGACACACTCTAGCAGCTTTTTGTTCTTATATATTAAGGTTGGCTTGAGTAAGACAAGTAGTATGTTCAAGATCAAAACGTACACGGGTTTGTGATTGTGTACCTGAACTGTCCCTATGTCACTGCTGTTTAATTGTGTAATCCTTGAAATTAACAGCCTCTCCTGGTCAGTTATTTTTGGAATCAATAAAGAAACAAGATGGGCAAGCTATTCCGGCTGCAAGCATTCTCTAAGCCTAAACAAATATGATATTGAATTAAAAGGTTTTCTTTTCTGCTTGTTACAGTGTTTCATTTAAAAAGTATAGAGATCAAGATATCTTTATGAACATTTACTGTACTGTAGTTTCCCTACATATTACTCAACCATGTTCCTGATTCCTGATTACTTGCTTGGTTATTCATCTCTGTAGACACCCAGGTGTTAAAGAGCTGTCAAGCATCTTACTCAAAAGCTAGAAGGAGATCGTAGAACTTTTCTTGTTAAACTGTTTGATAAGTATAGTGGTGTTGATTATCAAGCAATAAAAGCAAACATGTGTAACAGGGCAGCGTCTAAACCACAATACAAAAGATGGTCTGCATTCATAGTTAAACCTCATCTCTTTTCATTGTAGGGTTGCCAACTAAACATTTTTTCAAATGTTG
Organism: Polyodon spathula; assembly: GCF_017654505.1. Taxonomy (NCBI): domain Eukaryota; kingdom Metazoa; phylum Chordata; class Actinopteri; order Acipenseriformes; family Polyodontidae; genus Polyodon; species Polyodon spathula. Next base: position 65,860,308 of record NC_054539.1, read on the forward strand.
GGGTTTGTCCAGGTTTGAAAAAAAAAGTCAAATATATTTAGGGTTGCAATGAAGGGTACATTTTGACCTTCGAAGGTTAAGAACACATTACCAAAGGAAGGTTCAAACCTTTGGCGATACTAATTTGTCTAAAATTGTCTAAAAACACAGATCCATTTTTCTAAAGTTTTATTTTGATTCAATTTAGATTTAGCTATCTAATTTATGTCAAGTAGGCATAAATACAATAACCATTATTTGCATATGTTATAGGTGCACTAACATTAAAAGTGATTTAGATTTTGTTAAAATAAATAATATAAAACAAAATAAATACTGTTGTGTATTAATCATTATTGTCTCAGTCTTATTTATTTTGTTAAATTAGGTTATATCACAAATAAGGCCTCTTAAAAAAATATTTAGAGCTTTTAAACTTTAAAATCTGTAACAGAAATGTATCACACAACATGACACTTGCAGTGTAGAATGTCTGGCAGAATTCACGTTAATCCCTTAAGGACCGTGATCGTGTAAACACGATCATACTGAAGTGTTATTCTGGGCCTGTGATTGGGTAAACTCAATAAAAAACACACATAATATCTTTGACTTACTGGGCTATCATGCTTTCCTGTACAGCTTGTTAACGCATAAGATTGCATAGTGGAGGGATTGAATTTCACCGCCTGCTTGTTTTTTTTTTTTTTTTTTTTTTTACTGTTACACCACTGAGACGGGCATTTTGTTTTCACAAAGTGGAGACAGTTTACAGCTGCCCGCAGAAACTAAACATCACAGGAAGTAGTTTAAAAAAAAACTGTAAAACCACTGTAAATCTGATGTATTTCACTTATAATTATATTAGAACATGTATTCTGTCCCATGTTTTAATATATATGTTTTTACAACATGTATACATTTAAAAAAAACAAGTGGATATTAGCAGATACTGTTTCAAGAGCTATACTGATCAGGTATGTTTTTTTTTAATATTATTACTGATAATAATGGAATGAAGAACTATTTTATTTATAAATATTTATTCCGAGAAAATAAATAAAGTGTCCATTATTACTTATAAAGACCCTGAGAATAAATGTGTATTGTGGCATTGCAATCACTCAGGTGAAACAATGTTATGTAATTTGCCCAAACATCAATAGTTTTCAACAAAACTTTCAGGGCATATTGTGAGGTCCACCAGGTCATAAATGTGTTTATACATGTACCTCTAAGCAGAATAAATAATAATAAAAAAGAATATGCCTTTATGGAGGCTGTGTGGTCCAGTGGGTAAAGAAAAGGACTTATAAGCGGGAGATTCCAGGATTAAATTCCAGCTGTAGTTAGGGTTTCTGGAGTACTTCATAATGTTCCCCAGAGTGTTCTGAAAAAAGGGACACACATTCCAAGATTCTACTGTAAACAAATAGATTTTTAGTAATTTTTTTATAGGAAGAGAGTCAGATACAGTAAAAATAAATAAATAAATAAACAAATAAATAAATAAAAGGTCCTGGGGGAGCATCTTACTACGTTTGGTCCTTAAAGGGTTAAAGGTTATGTAGGAAAGGAGTCGAATTGTTTCAAATTTGAGTAATCACAAATTATTAATGTATGTTTTATTTATATAACAGCCATCCTCATTTGAATGTTATGCTGCATTTTAAAACAAAGCAGGTATTCCATATGGTCATAATCTAGATAAATCATATTTAATATAACATATTGTAAATATATGATTATACCATTTCACATATTTCAGGAATGTGATATTTTTTTTTTTCCATTTGGTTAATGCCTCTGTAAAGTTGAAGCCTTCCAAAAGATGAGAGCTGTATTTGAGTACATAAAAAAAATTCAACAGCCTTTGTGCCTCTCTGACACTAGGCCTGTTTTCAAAAAGCTTTTGGCAACTGGCTTCCAATTTAGCAATTTTCAGAACAGTGTAAAGAGCATGCTTGTGATAGTCTGTGTTTAGAAGATTGTTATCAGATTTTCTAATTAATTGATTTAGCTCTTCCTCTTCAGTTTATATATGACTCTTGGCACTAATGTATAGGGGATTATGATTTGATTCTTTCAAATACTGTTATTCAGCACAGAGTCATTTTAAATCATACTGCCATATGGCTTGGTTAGTATTCACAGCTAATGTTTTTTTGCAAAAACAGAAAGGAGAAAGCTGTTACAAGAGTTTAAAAAACACTACCTGGTCACGTAGGCTCCTGTTAGGATGTTGTTTAAAATACAGACGCAGAGGGTAACTGCAATAGCCCATCTGTTAATTGTTTTCCAGTGATATACATAATAAAATATCTACAGCAGTAAGCATAACCCTTATACTGTAATGCTGATAAAACAAACATTTATGTGGGTTTCTTATCATTTGTTATACATATGTATAAGTGATCAGGGTTTGACAGTGCTGTTTCTGAAATAGACAACAGTGATAAACTCCCTAGTAGCTAAAGATTTCTACCCAGATGCTAAGGAACATTTTCTCTTAGATTATAATAACAATTTGATGTTATGTGTTTGTAAAATGCTTTGATAGAACAATGTAATCCTTGTTTAAGGTCCTGAATGTTAACAAAAAAAATCTGTTAAGCGCTCAAAGTTTGACCACCTGAATTAATCAATGTTGTCAATGGCTTTATGGCTTACTGTTTAACCAATGAAAGTGAATGGCAGAGAGATTTAACTTGTCACATAATATAGGGTTAGAAGATAGAGCACATCTATGTATGGCTGAAAGCCAAGGTCCATTTGAATGGACTGTGCAGTTCAATGGAATTCTGAGTGTAGCTTCAGTTATGATTTTCTAAAGCAGGTGACTTTCAGCCATGCTGCTAAGAAGAATAGAGCAGATAAAAATTTAAAGTGACACATTTGATGTCATGAACAGGTTTCCTCCATGATGTGTCATGGAATACAAAAGGTAAAATGCGTGTTCTGATTTTGTGTGTAATATTACCGGAGTTGTTTTGTGATCTAGCTAAATGTCATTAAAAGGGATTTTGTTTTAGCACAGTTTAGTACAAAGCTGATAATGGTGGGAAAAGAATAAATATTTTAGTATACTGTACTTTCTAGTCTAGGGAGGCTCCTGGTCTAGCAGAGATCAGGAGGAAAATACTTGATCTTGAAAAGCATTTTGTTCTACTTTTCATTTTAAATGGAGACTGTTTAAATTGATCAGGCCAGCTTCTACATCCTGTTTGACCTGTGCTGCAGTCTGCAGAGTTCTAACCCTGATAAATGCCTCGCACCAACACCATTCTCAAGAAGTAATTTAGACTTATAACAGGTAGTATTTGGAAACGTTATACAGGACAGCCCTCGAGACATATGATAAACTGCCCAAACACATTCAGAAGCACAGGTTTACACTCTTACACATTAACAGAGCCACCATGTGTGAATATAGAAAACACAAGACTCTCACACTTAAATATGGGGGTTAGTTTAATTGATCAAAACTAGAACCCTCAAGTTTTGCATTCTTTTACAGACAAACGTAGACCAAATAGACTTAAATGCACTTTATTTAGGATTTTCTTAAGCCAAGTAAATATTAGTTATTACCTTCATATCATGTTGTAGATTTTAGAAATTTGGCATTTCATTATTTATTGATGGATTTTTTTTCTGAATCTGTGCTACTGAGATCCCCACTGCATGTAAATAACCGGATGGGAAAAAGTATGTCCATAGCAAGTTGGAATGTGAGAAAGTGTTCCATCAGAACCTTGGTTGGATTAGCAAAATTTTGCATGCCTTTCGTAAACTATTTGTTTGTTGATGTAATTATCTGTGTTTGGCTTAACAGTACAAGTAAAGGGCGTAATATGCTTACTAATATTTGCAATCTAATTATTTCATCCAATAACGTTCATTGGTTTCTTCCAAAAGACAGCTCGAAACTAAAATAAAATGAATTGGCTTTAATGATTTAATTGGTTTCAGCTACAGTACTGCTATGGTGAAATGACCCCTTCTGTCTAGCAAACCACACACTTATTTTACTTAGTACAATTTAATAGCATTGTTTTATAGCTATCATTTTTCAAATACAGGATGGTGTATTGAAATGTAACCCAGGAACAGAGTCCCTGAGTCTCTGTTAAATATGCACAGTGATACAAATCACACCCAGAATAAAAGTAACATGTTGATCCTTTAAAATCCCCATATAAATTCAGATTCATCAAAAGTAAATTAGATGGCTAAGAGTGCATTATCAGATGATATACAATATTAAGGGTATTGGATAATCTACAAAAATTCTGGTTGACATCATTAAAAAGATATATTTTACCATCTTAATATTGACATTAAGTAATCTGTTCTTATGTATAATGCATACTGTAAATCTAACAACACATTCTCACCGTTGTCCAAGCCGTTTCGACATACTATAACCTTGGTAAGGCGTACTTCAGTACGTACCATGTATTCTGGAATACATGAGGCAATTAACAGGAGATACCTACCTGTTGTCAGATACAGTAACATATATATATATATATATATATATATATATATATATATATAATGTGTGTGTATGTGTATGTGAACTGTAGACTCATTTCTACCTGGCCATGTGTGACTGGGTAGCATTGGACAATGAGACTTAGAGACCAGAATGATATAGTTTAAGCGCTCACGCACATTTATTTACAATTACAAAACAACAAACAAAACAAACACACACACACACAGTACCACACCGTACCTTCACCATCACAATTCTAATTTAACACCTGTGATTACCCTTTTTATACACCCACATGTTTCTGCAGGGAGGAATTGAATCCCCTCCCTGCCACCCAATATTCCCCACATACCCATGCACCGGCAGGGCTTTTCACCCTGTCACACTAAGGCAGGCACTTTTCATTTGCTTTGGTTTGATCCCTGTCTGAATTTTGAAATCAACTCCCTGAGGCTGGCTAGCGTGTTGGCCACCTGTCTGAGAGGATTGAAACCCATTCCTGTTTAACTGAAACAAAAGAAAATCACTGTGATGACAAGGGAAATAATGTTAAAACTGTACAATGCACTAGTAAGACCTCATCTTGAATATTGTGTTCAGTTCTGGTCACCTCGCTATAAAAAAAGATATTGCTGCTCTAGAAAGAGTGCAAAGAAGAGCGACCAGAATTATTCCGGGCTTAAAAGGCATGTCATATGCAGACAGGCTAAAAGAATTGAATCTGTTCAGTCTTGAACAAAGAAGACTACGTGGCGACCTAATTCAAGCATTCAAAATTCTAAAAGGTATTGACAGTGTCGACCCAAGGGACTTTTTCAGCCTGAAAAAAGAAACAAGGACCAGGGGTCACAAATGGAGTTTAGAAAAAGGGGCATTCAGAACAGAAAATAGGAGACACTTTTTTACACAGAGAATTGTGAGGGTCTGGAATCAACTCCCCAGTAATGTTGTTGAAGCTGACACCCTGGGATCCTTCAAGAAGCTGCTTGATGAGATTTTGGGATCAATAAGCTACTAACAACCAAACAAGCAAGATGGGCCGAATGGCCTCCTCTCGTTTGTAAACTTTCTTATGTTCTTATGTTCTAAGGTGCTGTTCAGTCCCACTGCTCCTGCTCGAAGGGAGATGAAAGCACCAGCAATATAAGCTGAATTCAGTTGATATACTGTAAGCCCACATATAGTGCATGTTTAAATGTATATATTTAGTATAATAACAAATGCTTTCTTGTGACATATGTTGTGTAGGACTCCCAATAGAACACACCAACCACATTATGAAAGACAATCCTATCCAAGGCAAAGCGAAATCCCAAAACTCAGTCCATGGCATTAAGTGCTCTTTAATCCCATTCCTATTGTTTGTGCACCTTAATAAAACTTCAAGCTCTGAATGCTCACTAGATGATGTGACAGCACACCAGAAAGAGAATGAACCCTTCCCATCTTCATCTTCTTCTTTTGAGTTATTCAGAGGAATCCATTTACTACAGTAGTGCAAGGAATAGAGGGATTCTTACATTTTTCAACTGCAGAAGCAGGCTGCATATACTGGATTCGTGTGTTACTGCCTTTTGTGTTGTTGTCCTTTGATGATGCTTTTGAGAGACAGGCTTTTGAAGAGCATGCAGTTGTGGATAGATCAAATAAGTCATCTTTCAAGGTCTACTACAGTTCTGCAGAGTTGTTGGCTGAAGTTCTTCCCAGTTAAGGTTATCATACACAGGGCAATTTTTTGTTGCCGATATGATGAGAAATCATCACTTGTCTGCAAGGAACGACAGATTATCAGCGAAAAGAGTTCTTCTCTATTCTTGCCGACAAGTCGCTATTAATCAACCAATACGCGCAGCTGTCGATATCACATGGTAAAAATCATTCATAACAACTGGGAGAAATAGCGTCCATAATTACGTTGCAACAGGAATCAGTTGAAAAATTGGTTGACCTCTATGAGAAGTATCCATGCCTGTAAAATACAAAAACAAAGATTGCCATGATAGAAATGTAAGCAGCAAGGCAACAGAGCAGGTTTCTTTTGTGATTAACATGCAAGTTTTTAATATTTAAATGTGAAAAGTTTCAACTCGTCAATCTTTTATTAGAAATTATATTTTGAAATTACCATATTCATTCAAATTTAAGACGCAGCCCAAATTTCCCACCCTCAATTTGAGAAAAAAATAAAACATCAAATATGCATTTACAAAGACACAACGTCAATTATGCATATGGAGGCAGTTTGTGCTGAAATTGTAAAAGCTGCTCTATGAAAGAAGCTAATGACGCATCTTTGAAAATGGCTGCCTGTATGTCGTGATGATTCGAAACTAGGCAGTAACGTTTTCGTTTGTCTTTTCTCGGCAGTAGGTCACGTTGTTGTTTGTGTACTCATGTAGTCGCGTCTTTTGTTGGCGATTTTAATACACAAATCAATATACTGTACTTGAATTTAAGACACAGGCTATTTGCGAAGCAAAAAATGGTTCAAAACGTGTGTCTTAAATTCAAAGGAATATGCTACATTTTTAAATATTAAAAACGTACAGGTATGCATATTACTGTAACTTTCCAGACTACACACATAAGTACTTATTTACATTTTTCAGTGTTGTATTCTAAATAAAACAATTACTATAGATACCATAGATGAATCTTTGTGTATATGTTAAGTGATCATGTATTCAAAGCAAATATTGAAGAGTGCATGAAGTGTGATCTGACAACACACCACAGTGGTGCTACCTGGAGAGGCTAAGGTTCCTTGATGACTTTGTCACACCAAAAAGAGGAATATCAAACTTAGAAAGGTGAGGATACATAGCCAATCATATTACCCAAGATTACCCTTTCTCTCCCCGTTACCTTTCACTGCTCTTCATTTCTCCAAAAGTGAATATCTGAATATGCAATATATCTGTAAAAAGTAACTAGAAATTGTAACTTGGGGTTTAGGGACAAAAAAAGCTGTCCTAATATCAATAATAGTAATAACATTATCTTAATAGTTAACCTTTATTTCAGTTTACATTTCATGAAATAAATGTCAAGTAAAGCAGGGGTTCTCAACCTTTTTGCTTCTCCAAGCACACATGCAGGTCATGGTCAATGTTCATTCTGGCTCGGTACTTTGTTTTCACAATGTCATGGCTGAAAATTCAGTTTTGCATATGTAGGTTGTACTGAATGGGACCAACACTTTCAGTGCTGCAGAAGAAGCAGTTCTGTATTCATCGGAGCACTCACACCAAAATGTCTCCAGCGACATTTCACTAAACTTGGTTCTGGGGGAACTGTCTGATGAAATGTCAGTGAGCTCTTCTAACAACTTTGATGGGACAGAGGGTGACAGATTAGCTTCAATATTCTCACTAATAGCGTGAGGTGCAACAGCTTTTATTGAATGATTTCTGGGTATTGCTGCGGCTCCATCAGTGCAGACCCCAAAGTCATAAAATCATCTAACAGTTTGAAAATATTGTCTGACGTTGTTGTTGTCTTGAGCTCCTTGCAAAACAAAAAGTCTTCCTTGATTCCCTTATTCCACAGATAATGAACTGTGAAGGAGACACTCCCCACACAGGCTTTCTCAGGCTCGTTTCCCTTCAAAACATGACCCAACACACAAGACTTGAAAGAAAAAATGCTTCTGTGCACTATTTCTACAAAATAAATAAAAAACAAACCAAAAAACTAACTGCATTTTTTTAGAGCTGACTATACACACCAGGAACCTAATTCTAGTGCGCCGGACAGCTAAGCTGTTCTCCGGCTGGAAAACATACAGTTTTATAACACAAAAGGAACACACGGTTACCTTTTTTAGTATGATTGAGCACCTATTCAATCTGTTCCTTCACACAGCAGCAGCCCTGAAGGAACTGGCTGCTTTCTTTAAATACCCAGGTGATAATTAACTAATAAAACAATTAAACAATTATGTTTTTGGCAGGGAGGATATTAACCCCTTTCCTGCTGTGTTACAGAACATAGGCAAGTAAATGGGACATTTTAGAAATGTCTGTGGATTCATCGAGTTTTATATCAAAATCATTGTCACACAGCCGATCAATGCATTGTAAAACTAAGTCTTCTGACATCCATCATTTGACAAAAGCGATCCATCATTTCTGCTCTCCAAACATTTCCTTTACAATTTCAATGGCCCCCGTGTGCCAGGGGTCTCCAATACTGGTCATGGAGGGCCAGTGTTCCTCCTGGTTTTTGTTCGTAATGTAGACTAAATTAATTGGACCAATTAAGCTTTTAATAAGTACTTAATTGGTCCCATCAAGTAATTTAAGGTACAGTTGGAACAAAAACCAGGAGGGACATCGGCCCTCCAGGACCAGGATTGGAGTCTCTTGGCACACTATATTATCAACTCCTCAGCAATCCTATGCAATTTCTTTGCTTTAGCAATTTTCTGCGCCAGTGACACTATGTACGATGACACTAAAAGCTTTTTATCTGTAGTAGTAGTGAATTTCTTTACTGCTTTAGTACCAAGCAGGTCCTTAACCTTTCACTCAAAAAATTAATGTTTTTATATATTTTATGCTTGGTAATTAAATGTATCTGTAATTTGGAGGGTTTCAGACATTCATTGGACAGTATTTGTGCACAAATGATACACTGCAGTTGTGGTATACCTCCACTTCCAGTACAAACAAAACCAAAATTCAAATAGCTGTCTTCGTATTTCCTTAAATTTGCAGGGTTAATAATAGCTTTATGTTTTTTACTCAACACCACCTCCTCGCTGTTCTTCAGCCCTTACGGTTGAACTTGTTGAAGGAAGGTCTGTTTCATCATTCTGTGGGTTTTATTGTTTTGATGCTGATAGTCAAATAAAAAATATATCCATATCTGGTATTTATTGTGTTTCCAACCATTTTTTTCTGCTTTGTAATCTGTCGTGCTCCCACTAAAATAGTTCTATTACACTATGTGCAACCCAAGAACGTGTTACATAACTTGACTTCAACTTTGTTTGTTCTTCTTTTAAATTAAATAATAGAGTAAATGCTTGGAAATTATAAAAACTGTTTTGAATCTACAGCATATAGACATAGCAATATCAACTAATTTATTCTCGGCAAATTAAACAGTTATATAAAATTATGAATTTGCAGAGGAATATTACAATTCCAGAGTGATTTAAAAGTTGATCAACTGTTATAACACATTATATCCATTTTATGGTGTTAGAAATACATATTTGTAAATAAATAATTGTATTTATGTATAACACTTTATGGTATTTTTAGAAATTATGTTATTTTGAACACATGATTTTGACAACAAAAGGGTTCCATGGCTCTCTTATTCTGCAGAGTCAACAATTAGGAAGGACAAAAGAAGCTAAAATACCCTGATTTACTGCAAAACAAGGCTACAATATCTTGAGCATTGTAAAACTGGAGTATTCATCTGTTAGTCTTCAAATTCCAGTGTTAACTTTGCCTTTATATAAGTAAAGAACATACCTACATCTGTAGAATTACAAAATAGAGAAAAATAATCAATCTTGAAAGCGCATAACTTCAAAGCAAGACACCTATGTGTCTTAGTATTGATGCTGTATTGACATTTTTGTTTACAGTTCTCCGATCTTTGACCTGTCTGAACTCTAGTCTGTGGAAAGTGTCTGAAGTGCTGTTTGATGGACTGGGATTCCTGTTCAATTATTCAACAGCTGATGTTCAGAGAAAAGCCTGTCTGTACTGGACACATTTTGTCTTGTAAGCAGGGAAAGAGGCAAATATATACTACACTACAATCCTGTACTCAACCAAAATCTTCTCAACCCAACTGGTTATCTGTTCCTTTTGAGACATCATCAAATTCAAATTCTTTTTGCATGCATTTCATTTGAGTAACTGAGATGCCTGCTATGCTATGAAGTAAGTTTATGGTGAGTGAATATTTAGTATTTAGTACTGTGTTCCATGTACTGTACTTGGTAAGTGGAAGCATCACATGTTCTAGGACCAGCAGGTATGCTGCATACAATAAGATCTAATTAAAGATTTAGGATGCAAGCCGAAAGATAGTAAAAAGTTTTTCCTGTTTCAGTTACCTCCTGGAATGATGATCAGTTGCAGACACCAAGGCCTTATAGTCCACTACAGTATTTGCAACCTAGGTATAACATACAAATAAACAGAATTCACAAATTGGTCTGATAATAGGTTAATATTCCAAAAAACAGTAACTTAAAAAAAATGAAACCCACTTCAAGTGACAAGCCAGCCTGTTAGGTATTAATATAGCTGTAACTACTTGTCTTGCACATTTGTACCGTTTCAAAGACAAGTCTGACCTACCCCCCCCCCCCCCCCCCCCACACACACACACACACACACACACACACCAAGACTCTGTACAAATGTCAGCCTCCTTGTGTTGAGTGTAAGAGATGTATAACCTGTACAAAGGGTTGCTTCTATGTATTCGCATAGTATTAACATAAAGGTTAATCTCAATTCTATCACCCCCCGCATCCCCTTATCAAAGTGTGGTGGTGGGTATTGGGACTGAAGCGCTCTATTGCAATAATGCGATATATTGCAATACATATTGGAATTCAATGCAAATTATGCCAATGTAGATTTTTTGCTACCAAAATAAATCTACATATATAAACTGTGCTTTTTGTCATTTTTAATGAATTTAAAGTGTTAGAATGTAATATGACAAATTAAACTTTCATATGAAATGCCCAGTAACTAATTTTTGTTGGATCCTCTGAAGTGCATGCATGCTTTCCTAGTTTGAAAACTAGAAACACAGTGCTGGTTTGAAAGCTATTTAAAATTCTCTAAAAACACTGACTTTTATTATAAATATATTTGTTTTCATTTTATATTAAACATGTTTTTCAAAACTAACTATGGCCATAGCCACAGGTTTAAAGTTGCTTTATGCAGCAGTCAGTGCAAAAACCCAGGGTTTGGAATAAACGACTGACCTTGCTTTTAAGATTTAATATATTTTACAAAAGCATACATAAGTGCTACACATTTATTTAAAATAAATATTGGTAAGTAATGTTATAAACTACCTGTTTATGCATCTGCTTTGCTTGTTTTTTACAGTACCAGAGCCGATATTCAGAATATAGTGTAAAATTACATCATCCAGTATTGCCTGCAGATAGTCTTTAAAAATATATGTAAAAACTATTAAAATTGCACTGATACAGTTATTAACTTCGTGATGAATAAAAAAATAACAAAAACATTTCTGTAATTTGGAATTTCAATTGATACAGAGCTCAAAAAAAAAAAAAAGACAGGGGCAGGGGGGGAGGGGGGAGGACGTGATGTACTATACAGGGCATCGTGGTGATTGAACTTCTGCACTGGCAGTGACCTCATAATCGAAAGGAATAGAAAAAAAGATGCACGATAAAAATAGTCAAAAAATAACCAAACCATCAGAGACAACATTTACTGGCTAGATGTTTTCAAAACAAGGCAAATTTGTCTGGAAAACCGCCAATCTGACAGTATTGATCAAGGGGGAGTAACCTAAAAGTCGCATGCGAGACGCATGCATTACCTATTAAATGTTACTTCTAGTTCAATGTACAAATACAGTGTGGATTTGTGTAATTTGTTTTAGAAAAATCAGTATTTTAATTGGTGTTCCAGTACTTTAAGATGTAGGACTACACCACTGTATGTAAGGTTGGTGGTACCGGAGCATAGTTTACTTCATCCTTGCATAAACAATGCTTGATTCTATACAACCATCCTTGTCAGATTTTTTTATTAGGAAATGCTTCTACACATGTGACTTTGCTTAGCAGAATTTAAGCTGCTCAAAATCTCTGTGTGCTTCTGCTATATTTTCTTTTGTGTTAGCACTGCTCTCATTACGGGTTCTTGCGGACATGATATTCTCTCGAGATAATAGCCGACATTTTCCAGAAGACCTTTCCCAGAATCAGTTTAACCGAAAATACCAGTATTGTTGTTCAAATACCGTTTATTGTTTACCTGATCAATATTGCAATATATCGGTATATCAGTATTATTGCGCACCCTTATCAGTGTACAGTGCAGAATGCCAGATATCCACAATAACCATGTACGGGCTGAGTGCTGCGACCCCACTGAACTGTATTTTAATTAGCCTTAAAAAAACAAAGCAGTGTCAGCACATCTGTTACTTAGATCCCATCTGCTCAAGCAATTTGAAACTCTAATTTAGTACCATGCAAAAACAAAATAAAAAAATGAAAGCCACTAAAATATTAGCCTTCATCAACAGAGACAGACTGGACATGGCCTTTAGAATACATTTGTCCTCATTTTCTAGCTTTGAGGATAACTGGGGTACTGGTACTGTATAGGGTCACACTTTAGTTTAGGGATGTTTTTTTAGTTTATTAACTGTTAACAAACATGGTTCATTTTTAGTTAAGGGTTAAGGTTAGGGTTAGAGTTAGAGTTAATAAAAAACTGATATAATTTGCTAAACATTACTACAGTAACCGTTTGGACCAGTTTCAAGCATATGATCGACTGGGTCATCCATAGGGCTTTGGTGTTTGATTGATCATCCATAGGGCTTGTTTGCAGTTTTAGCTGGTCTATTATATATTATTAGCTAACAGTTAACAAAAAATAAATAATGTACATTAACATGTTTATTAGCTGTTTGTTGACAGTGAGTAAACAAAAAAAAACAGCCCTTAAAATAAAGTGTGACCATTAACACACTTAATTCCATATAGCGTGTTCAGAAACAGACGACAAGTTATACCATAAACAATATATAGTATGTGCAAACCATCCTGAATTTTTGGCACCAAGTTTTGTGATATAGGCTAAGACAATAATTACTGTTTACCAAAATGTACTGCTGTGTACTTAGCAAGTAGTTCTGTGGTTGGGCGGATTACCAAGCTGTGGGTATACCCTAACAGCATGCAATGAGTATACCCTAACAGCATGCAATGGGTATATCCTAACAGTATGCAATGGGTATACCCTAACAGCATGCAATGGATATATCCTAACAGCATGCAATGAGTATACCCTAACAGCATGCAATGGGTATATCCTAACAGTATGCAATGGGTATACCCTAACAGCATGCAATGGGTATACCCTAACAGCATGCAATGGGTATACCCTAACAGCATGCAATGCAACCTTTATAACGCTAAAGTTGTGAGCCATATTTAGGATCTTATATTTGTGTTCAGCTACATCACAAGAATGCAAGTGCCAGTAGAATGCCATTATTAGACAAATGAGTCGTGACCTTGAGAGCCTATAACCAGTTCTGCATTAAAAAGGGAAACCTTCTAACAAGGTAGACTTGTATAGTTACAAGAGGCTCAGAGCATTGGGATAAAAGCAGTAGGCCACTCAAGGTATAAATTGATGTATTCTAAAAATGGCAGGAATTCAGTTACTGCAGGTAATAAGATAATGATCAGGTTTGAAGATAACATCCCTTCCCTGATATAACTGAATCAAGTAGAACATGGAATTCAGAGATCCCAGGCTACAAGATGGGCTTTATGAACTGTGAGCTCAACATAACAATGTTTACCTGTTGAAAACCACCCAGGATGCTATGATACTCAGAAGTGCCTTTATTAAATTAGATTGCAAGTTGCAACCAAACAGAACAGGGAACTGGTGGGAATTTTTGTTTTGTTGGGTTTGCGCCAGACATAACGCTTTGCATTTAAGCCAAATAGTTCAACTTTTGTTTCATCGGACCACAGAATCTTTTGTCACATCTTTTCAGATTTTTACATGGGCTTTTTTCAGAAATGGCTTCCTTCTTGCCACTCTTCCATACAGGCCAGATTTGTGGAGTATCTCAGCTATTGTTGACATATGGACAGTTTCTCCCATCTCAACCGTGGAATGCTGTGGGTCTTTCAGAGTTGTCATTAGCGTCTTGGTGGCTTCTCTGACCAATGCCTTTCTTACCCAGCTGCTCAGTTTGGGAGGACGGCCTGCTCTAAGCAGATTCTGGGTGGTGTCGTATACCTTCCACTTCTTAATGATCGACTTGACTGTGCTCCATGCCTTTGAAATCTTTTTATACCCCTCCCCTGATCTGTGCCTTTCCACAACTTTATCCCTGAGTTGTTTTGAAAGCTCTTGGTCTTCATATTAGTATCTTTGCTTTGAATGCACTACCCAACTGTGGGACCTTACAGAGACAGGTGAATTTAATCTGAAATCAGGTGAACAACTTTTATTGCACACAGATGGACTCCATTTAACTTATTGTGTGAATTCTGAAGGCAATTGGTTGCACCTGAGCTTAATTAGGATTGTCATAGCAAAGGGGGTGAAAAATTATCTAATGAAGACTTTTCAGGTTTTTATTTTTAAAGTGTTGAGTTGGTTGTGTAAATCAAAGAAAAAAGATCTCATTTAAATGCATCAAGATTTCAGGTTGTAACACAACAAACTGTGAAAACATTCCATGGGGCTGAATACTTCTTATAGTCGTAAGAAACATTAGTTGAAACAATATTCACTACTAATGACATTTGAAAAACAACCTGGGAAAGAGCAGTTAAACACATTATTAACCAGCCAGGCACAAGGTATTTTGCTTTATTACAACAGCTTAGATTTAATTGTGTACCAGTTCTCTGCGCATGGAAACCACATTTTCACAAAAGTTCACTAGTAATCTACAAAAACAGCAAGAGTACTTTACGCATAGCTAATTTACATATTAACCCCCACCTTTCCTATTCATTTGCATGATGTCGGGTGAAAAGCCTGGCTTACTCGAATAAAATAAACTGAGCGAATGGAAACCCAAAAAAACATTTTACACAAGACAGTTTTCTTGAGTAAATGTCTCGAGTTAAAAAAAAAAAAAAAGCTTGCATGGAAACCCCATGATTGAAAGTAGTGTCCCTGTTATATTGTTTGACACGCAATTCAGACACAACATTTCAATATCAATTATAAGGGCCAAAGCATAAATTGTGACAGTAATCAAAACACGCATTTCCAGAGACCATTTACACATTTTCAGATTCAAAAGTAGCCATTGTGTATGTTTGAAGCAGAGGTGGCGTGACTACCCTTGAAGTTTATTAAACCACAGGGTTGTTTCTTTCTGCTCATCGCCAACACACTTCTCTTCAGAATTTCAATGGCATCATGGCTGCTAGGTCACAGTGCAGAGTGAGGGAGGAGTCAAGATAAATAATTCTCACCCAGGGAATTCTTACAGCTCTGCAAGGTCAAGATCATGGCTGTTTGTTTTTATTTACTGATTTTTAATCAAAATGTGTCTCTTGATGTCTTTTGATGTGTCCCTTTGGGTCTCTGAACAACACCTATGTTTCCAGCTGTGGTTTTAGATACTGTATATAGTGTATATTGTTGTTCTGTTCTTTCAATAAAACAAAGCAAAATCATGTTGTACTGGGTAGACACTAGAGCAAAAGAATTTCAGTCAGTGGATCCTTGTTTGGCTTAGCCATGTGTTATAGTCATAGCATTAAATAGAGAGAGAGCGACCTGTGTTTTTTGGCAAATACAAAATGCAACCTATAAAACTAAATAAAACGAAAAAAAATGTAAAAATAAAATGAAAAAACATAAAGCAAACATAGTGTTGTGTTTCAGCATGAGGCAGAAAACGAGAGAGACGCTTTCTTTCTAAAGGGCTTTTATTCAGCAGGCCTTTCTCTTGCACACAGAGACCACAGCTCTGCCAGCCAATCTGGTTACAAGGCCAACAACAACAACACAAAATGGCGTCGCAGTGCCTTCTTTTCACCTTAGCCCAGCACATCCCATTGGCCCTCAGCCGCACACTAGGACCAATGGGCACAGACAAACAACAGCCAATGAGAACAGACAGCCAATCACAGGGGAGACACAGAACATGCCCACACGCTGGATAGGATTACACAGGATTAAACAAACGAGCAGCGGGAATTACAATAGAATTACATTTTTAACTAAGGAGCTTTATACAAAAAATACTTTCAATAAATACTTGCAATCGTAGTTGTCAAGGCTCAGCCATTACCATAGACACGGTCTGAAGGGAAACAGAAGCTCTGACTAGACTCAGGCAGTTGTATAATTTTGAGCGAGTCATTTGGGAATTAAAACTGTTAATGGAAGAGAAAAGACATTTGTTTCTAAAATGCCTAAACCGCACATAACAACTGTGACAAAATAATAACGTGCAGGTTTTGCAGCTGTGGACTGGAATGCAAGTCAAAAGACACCATTGTTAAGCATTAGCTACTTATACCTTTTGGGAAAAATATGGTTGCTTATATTTTGTGCATGCAGATTCTTTGTTTTATTTCAAGTGGTGCAGACTTTACATTGGAGCAAATTTTGTTATGGTTTTGAATGCATTTGAATGAATGAATCTGCTTTGCTTAGTGTTTAAATACTGAGAAACCCCAAGCTTGCTGTATCCTGTTATATATGCTTATATAACTCCCCAAGCTTGAACTTTCTAATCTCTGTACAGGCAATTATTATGACAGCCCCACAATAGTAGGGCAGTGTAAATATGTATTTTTTATTTGATCTTATTGTATTTGTATAGAGGGCATGGGAAGTATTTACTGCAAAAGCAGGGGACTGTACATTACAATTGCTGCAGCTAATGAGAAATTCTGGTAACTATATTATTTTTCTGTGCAAGGTCTGTTTAGGTCATAATGTTATAAAAAATATCAGAAAGTGTTTAATAAAAATGATGTATGTACAGTAGTTAAAACATGATGTATACTGCACTATTATTGATATAAAGTAGAACCTCAGAGGTACGAACACATTGGGAATGGAGGTTGTTCGTAAGTCTGAAATGTTCATAATTCTGAAAACCTGAATTTTCAATGGTTTTAATAAATATGTACACCTGTTATCTACACCCTCAATCTGGTGAATACAAGGATACAGTACAGTAATACAATATTCATATTGTTATGGTTCTAAAGTCTTAAAACAGTACTATAAATGTGAAAAAAGGCTACATTTTAAGTTACCATTGAAATCATAACTGTAGCAAAAATACAGATGTAAATGTCCATGAAAATCTGGGTTAATGTTGTGTTTGTTTTAAACAAAATGCATTTGTGCAACTAAATGTTCCTATTAAAATTGCCTGTACAGTACTTGCTTTGAGCTCTGAAATTCGTTCTTTTTCATTTTCCACAGCAGTATTACAAAGGACCCAAATGATAGAATAACAACCCTGTGTATGTTACAGCTTTTTGCTGTGGGTGTGTATTTTGACTTGTAACTCTAGTTTTCAATAAACTAACGAATAATATTATTTAGTGTTATCACTGGCAAAATCGGCAAATAAATAATCTGACTGTCAGGGATGACACTGAAAAGAATGTGACGGCCGCTGGGCTAAACAGTAGTTACTTGTTAGGGTGAGTGACTTGTTTCCTGTTTACAACAATATCTATGCAGAGGGTGAAGGGCTGCATAAATGAATTTTAAACTAAAAGATACTGGATAATGCTAAAGGAAGACTAAATATAGTGTTGTGGGGAGCCAAAAAATCAAAGAAAGCCCTAACAAAAACTTTAAAACAGTAAACCGTATCTTTGAACAGTAGATTGAAGGCTGTTAGTTAATTTCATGGAGATAATCGAGTTTCCTGGTGGTATGCATTGCTAGCACTTACATCTCTGTTGATTGTTAGAGTCGCATGAATATTTATAATGAATAGGAGTAGACAGGAAAGGGTTGTTGCTGTGTAGGTTGTCTATGGAGTGCAACTCTGAGAATAAAGTGAATTTCTACATGCTCTGAAGAAAAAGGCTTGTCTAATTAATCCCTATGTTGCAGCTGAGCCCAGCACTTGGGTATATTGGCGCTTACAGTGCAGTGGCTGGAAAAAAAACCCACTCTGTGCCAATGACCCCAAAGAGAAGTGCTCAAGATATATCAGTGCATGTGATTTTATCATTCTGGTGGTCCTACAGCTTTATAAACCATTCAGACATAAAGGACTATTGTTAAGACAACAATCATGAGATTTGGTGAACCACACTAAAGAAACAATTCATACAACTTACAAAGATGTCAGAGTTGACTCCCAGGAGTCTTTATGACTTCTGGTTACATCTGATATCTTTAGCCATTTCTTAACACACAGACGACTTCATCATAGCACTTGCACTGCAGCTTGTGATACATGCTACTTCCATTCAATAGATATAAATATGGAAGTTACACCTAACTTGGTATCTGTAGAAAACTTTATACAAATCGGTTCATTGGTTCTACTTTGAGCAAGACAAAAACAGAGAATGAGCCTTTTTTGGATTGTTACCATGACCTATTTTCCTTTCTCAGCTTTATTTCAAATTCAATAGGATATACCTATACACTAGTTTAAGATAATGGTGTAGATGTAAGGATACAAGCAAAAATGCTAAAGAATGGTGTTCACCTGACATTCTGCACCCACTATCAAATTTGCACTTTGCCATCATTAATCTGGTAAAATTGCATTGAAATGCATTGAAATGAAGAAAAGAGCATGGGCTTGTGCAGAATCTGGATACTTGGAGAGGCAGGAACATGTTTGGAGGAGAAGGGCAAGACGAAGAAGACCTATAAGGACTCTCAGCTCCTTCTGAGAAAACCTTTTCCTTTCCGTGTGCCAAGAGGACTGCTGTCCTTTCTCTTTCTTTTTTTTTTTGGTTTGTATTTTCATGCTCCCGAAATGTCATGCAGCGACTATTGCTCCCTGTGCTCCTAACTCTGCAAGTGTGGCCGCTAAATAGACCGATGTGCTCATTGAGACCTTCTTTGTAATAATTACAAATCATTATTTGTGCTTGTTGAGTAATTTGCATTGCTCTTAAAGCTTACGTAGGGCATAGTGCAAAATATTTGCCTCGCCGCAATGCAATTTGAATTTTGCATCTGCAATTATTTGCACTGCACCTATACTTACATCTACCTCTATGTATCATCTTTGCTACTGCTAGTATAACATAGTAAGTTATCCCTGTCTGGATTGTTATCCGTGTTGAAAAATAGAGGCATGCTTTTCACTGGTGCAGATCGAACAAAAAACATGGCCATTGTTTACCATGATATATTGTTAATAGATTCTGCATTCCTTCCATACTACTGCTGAGCACTTCTTCGTCCTTCAAATTTTAACAAAAGATGTAGTGATGAGAGTTGACTTTCTTCTTTTTTTTGGAGTCAATTTTGGCCCCCAACCATCTTGTGTCGTCTAATTAAGAACTTTAATTACTAACAACAAATTAAACGTTTGAAGTTTGCAGCTTAGTGGTGTCACCTTGCCAGTGCAGTGACTTCAAGTCTGTTTTCCAGAGTTTACCAGGCTTGTCAAATAATGAATCATTAAAGCAGGCTCTATGCTTAATCCTTGCTTGAAAGCCTTATGATCCCAGGGTTATTCTGTTAAATCCTTTGGCACACAAGGGCAGCTGATTGATTTTCTAAAGAAATGTTGAGTCATGGCTCATGTACAATATCAGAATTTGGAGAATACTTTTTGCCAATTCAGGTGACTGACTGTAGGTTGACAGCAAAGAAAAAAAAAAACATTTTTGAATGTCCAGTGAATTCAGAGAATAATGTTGAATCTGGTAGCCACACCAAATAAACAAGAAATAATTAGCACCACAAAAAAACCCCATTAGATTCAGTACCAAAATTAATATGCATACATGCCCCCTATTACAATGCAAAAGAAAAAAAATAAACCACCCCTAAACTCACCACATACAATAATAATATAAATAACCACTTTGTATACTACAAGTATATTGTAATTCTGTTCAGAAAAGGCACAGTAGAATTGCAGTAAAAAGGAAGAGTGGTATTTTTTTTTGGTTGTTGTTTTGTGGTCTTGCCAGGTTTTCACTTAAAGTGATTTAAGTGACTCATTCTTATTGAAATACGAATTTAACTGCCAGAGTAACTCATCATTCTTGCTCTCACAGCTGTTTGCTGATTGCCCCCTGAGCTAATAAAGCCAAAGCAGTGATGTAAATATTCAACTGCACTATACAAGTGCACTGCAGTAGTGGCTTGTCTTTAAACATTTACATTTCCCAACTCTGCCCCAATGCAATTTATAAAGAAATGGTGTCACTACTATACTGTATGAGTATTATTATTTTTAATTAAAACTAGTATATTTAATATTAGTAACTCATTGTTCTATCTATTGGGCTAAAACAAGCAACTCGGCAAGCCAATCAGACTGCTTCTACAAATGTATACTTTGAGTGCAAATATTACATTAAAAAGTATACAACAGAAGGAGAGTATACTGTTTTTTTATGTTGTTTTGAACATTTTATATGAACATTGCATTGTGCGGAAAAATAAACACACATTGCAAATGCTGATTACCATGTATCATGTACTAAATAGATTCATTTTCAGTGGTTTCAGGTGGCTGAGAAATGAGTTCACATTTTTACAAAGCTTCAGTGGTGGATTTGTTTTCGATATGGTGTAGTTTGCCTATAAAGATTGCTCAGGTCTAATTGTCTGTCAGTTTGTGCTTGTGTTTTTGCTGCAGCAGTCTTCAAACTCCAGTGATGATCTTCACTAGGTAGTCAGTTAATTCAGTTTCTGCCTTGGAGGTGCTGATGACATTGCCAGTCTGAAATGGAAGTGCAATATTCTCTGACCCTCTGAATTTTCTCTGCAAGTGTTGTGGCACTATTTTTATCGGAATGTTTAATTGGTAAGTGCCCTCAGGAGAGAGTAAAAATAGTTTATTTCTGCTACTTCTGAAAGTAATCCCCTACAAACAAGGTGGTGAATCTTGTCGGGTTAGTCCATATATAATCTATTCATGAAAATAATTAATTCCTTACATAAGTGAAGGAGTAGGTTTACTAAAGTGTTGCACCTGTCGCAATAGTCGTAAACCAGTTGAAACGAGTCGGAAGTCTAGGGTGAAATGTGCTAAACAAGCGCAATGCTGTTTGCAACTTTTTAGGGAATGTTTTGCAGCAGCAGATTTTCTTTGTGGTTCAGCCTCAGATGAATGTAATTATGGACGTTCCTGCATACATTTACAAAAATAGTGCAAATCAAAGTTCTCAAATGTTATAATGAGATGTACAAAAGCGGCAGAAAGTTGTGACACTTACAATCGCATACATTTTTTAAGATCTTTTGAAAGCATGTTTAAAACAGTCGCAATTGTTGCTGGCATTTCCTAGTCTGCCTTTTCTCGTGCATTGCCAGTTATGCTCAATGCATTTTTGAGGTGAATAGTGAAATACCTGTTTTTCCCTAAAACCAGGGAGCAATAGACTGCACATAGGTGCCACTAACCCCTCCAGCTCATTATGAGCGTCTGTAGGAATCACACCTATTCTATTAATGTGCAGGTGGTGTGTAATTGTGCACAATTTAGCACTGCACCCCTGACTAACTTCAATAAAAGCGTACAGTATACATTTGGCTTATAGGCTTCTCATGATAATACAAATTAGTGGTATAATGCAAAATGTGTTGGAAGACCCTTGAAATTCATATTAGTGAGAATTGACTGTCGTCCTGTAAGTATCATAACTTGTCAATGCGAAACCATGATCTATTTTGTGTTAATTGTCTTGGCTGCCAAGTTAATAATAATAATAATAATAATAATAATAATAATAATAATAATAATAATAATAATTAAAAAATGCTGAAATCATTTAGTTTAAATATCTCCTTTGGTAGGCTGGTAGAACTCGTTAACGAGGAGTGCCTTTTTGTGGAACCAACAAAATTGATCAAGCAATTACCAAGATATTTGGGCTTTTCTTCGCACATGCATGGTTGCTTTTTTCATAACTATGAAAATACACTTGCACACTTCAGTCAAATGTTAGAACGTTTGGTTGCCCATTGGGTCTCTTGTTAACATACTGTATGTGTCAGCCAAGCTGAGGAGTGAGCCAGAGTAATAACTGCAAGCCAGAGACCAGCTATGCAATACCTTTCTTTTACAAAGCAAGGGCTGCATTAAAAAACAAAATATTAAGAATCTACAAACCTGTAATAAAAAAGAATAGACTTATCAATTGTTTATCCTAGTGGAAGCATATAAAGCTGACCAGCGTATAGCAGCAACATGTGTTTATGGTAATAGATGAACCGCATTTATTGTGTTTTATTTGTATAATTTAAGAGAATTGATAACTTATTTTGGTAATACAGCATAAGCCTTGTTGCTTTTACTTACTGCATTATTTGACAGGATGTTACTTCTTGCTTTGCTGTTGTGGTCTTTCCTGGAGACAGACACACAAGATGGCAATGTAAACAACGTTGAAGTGTTGTTGCATGGGATGGTAGAAGTTATTTCTGGTTAAATAAAATCTACAGTGCCTAGAAAAAGTTTGTGAAGCCCAATGATAATTATGGAAATTCCATAGTTTTACCATGATAGCCTTTTTGAATCCAAACCTTTTCTTAAATATCCAATAGGGTTTATACTAACCAATTCCATGTCTTTTGAAACAAAATGATGTATGAATTAGCAAACAATGAGTAATTAAGATTCAGGGATCAAGAATCAATAAGTAAGTGAACCGGAACGGTTGTCCTACCAAAATCTCTCCAAGAACAAACTGGAAAATCATCAAGGAAGTCACAAAGAACCCCAGAGTAACATCCAAGGATCTGCAGACCACTCTCGCCTTGGCTAATGTGAGTGTTCATGACTCAAATAGATGATCCACAAGACTTCTGGAACAGTGTTCTCTGGAAGTACGAGAAGAACTTTTTGGCCTCTGTAATTGAACAGAAGAACCTCATCCCAACCATCAAGCATGGTGGTGTGAGTGTGAGGAGTGGCAAACACTGTTGCAGCAGCAAAGGTCATTCAAAATGATCTAGACAAGATTCAGAACTGGGCAGACACATGGCAAATGACATTTAATAGAGAAAAGTGTAAGGTACTGCACGCAGGAAATAAAAATGTGCATTATAAATATCACATGGGAGATACTGAAATTGGAGAAGGAATCTATGAAAAAGACCTAGGAGTTTTTATTGACTCGGAAATGTCTTCGTCTAGACAATGTGGGGAAGCTATGAAAAAGGCCAACAAGATGCTCGGATACATTGTGAAAAGTGTTGAATTTAAATCAAGGGAAGTAATGTTAAAACTGTACAATGCATTAGTAAGACCTCATCTTGAATATTGTGTTCAGTTCTGGTCACCTCGCTATAAAAAAGATATTGCTGCTCTAGAAAGAGTGCAAAGAAGAACGACCAGAGTTATTCCAGGTTTAAAAGGCATGTCATATGCAAACATTCTAAACAAATTAAATCTGTTCAGTCTTGCACAAAGAAGACTACGCGGCGACCTAATTCAAGCATTCAAAATTCTAAAAGGTATTGACAATGTTGACCCAAGGGACTTTTTCGACCTGAAAAAAGAAATAAGGACCAGGAGTCAAAAATGGAGATTAGAAAAAGGGGCATTCAGAACAGAAAATAGGAGGCACTTTTTACATAGAGAATCGTGAGGGTCTGGAATCAACTCCCCAGTAATGTTGTTGAAGCTGACACCCTGGGATCCTTCAAGAAGCTGCTTGATGAGATTCTGGGATCAATAAGCTACTAACAACCAAAAGATGGGCTGAATGGCCTCCTCTCATTTGTAAACTTTCTTATGTTCTTATGTTCTTATGTTTTCTGCCTCAGGACCTGGACGGCTTGCCATCATTGACACAACCATGAATTCTCCATTGTATCAGAAGAGTCTAGAGGAGAATGTCAGGCCACCTGTACGTGAACTGAAGCAGATCTGCAAAAGAATGGCTGCAGAAGAAGAAATTCCACATTTTAGAATGACCTAGTCAAAGTCCGGACCTAAACCCCATCAAAATGTTATGGCAGGACCTGAAGCGAGCTGTCCATGCATTGAACATGTTTTTGTGGAACGGCAATTTTGTTTGGCATAATTATTTACATACCACGGTTTTCTTCTCAAAATAATTACAAACATGACTTTGCTTCGTGCCTTTGTTTAAAGATGCCATTTTATTAAAAATGTAACAAACTTCAGAAAACTCTGGCGTTGATACCATACCACAGCCACTACAGCACGAGTGCGCCAGAACTACCAAGAATAAAACCCGTCCCAGTGTCAATCTTTCTGTTGCACCTGAAAAACTACTTGGATGCAATTGCCAAGCCCATTCCTTTTTATAATATCCGCCCTTACTGTGGCACCACAGCAGTCGGATATGCGACGGACTGACTGTAAATGATAGTAAATTACTAAAATGGATGCATTAAAAAATATGTGTTTGGTGAAATTTGTCACCTGATTGATTATACGTCTAGCATGTTATTCAACGTTTAACCACTTCATTGGAGTTTATATGCTTAAATGTTTAAAATTCCCATCTATACTACTGCATACTATTAACTGTACAAGTAGTAATTAGCAGTTGAAGTAAAGAATCACTATAGGCCTGAAATATCTAAAGACTAATATTGTACACCTTCAGAGTTCATTTTACCATTGAAGTGATGTCAGTGTGGGAAAGCTCAAATCAGAAGCCTTGAGTAAAGGTTGATTTCAAATAATAAAGGGATTAGTTTCTGTTTTGCTGCAGTGGAGTGTAACTCAGCTCATTATGTAAATCATTACAATGCTTGTAAAAAGGGTGGGAGGAGGATGTCTGTCTAAGTTAGCTGATCCTTTATTCCACCAATTTTTACACTTCATAAAATAGTTAAGGTGCGTGAGATGCGAATGTGAATGCATGACAAAACTTTAATGCACAATTCCATCACTGTAATATAATGCTTTATTAGATTTTGGGAGTTCAAGAATTTAATTACTGTAAATTAGACAAGCTAGAATTTTTTACTTGAACTGAATGTATGAAATACACCAAGTTAACTGAATAAGCTTTCACTGAAATAGTTCTGTGATCTATTATTAAATAGCAAAAGCTGTATGAATAAACCATATACATGTTTTTTAAGTAGATGCTTTGCCCATTTTTACACGTACATGAAAATAAATGGACTCATGACTCTTGGGCTTATTATAGTTGTCATTGTCAACCAGCATGTATTCTTGCTGGCTACTTAAATTGAGCTCCTGCTATGGGAGCATATTATAATGTTTGAGTATTTTTTATATGCTTTTCGACTGAACTGGTTATTAAATGTAATATCATTGAGACCAGTGACTGAATGCACCACTGACTTTGTTTGCATAGATTGTATTCTGCATAGGTCTTGATGTTGCTCTATATAGTGGCTGCAGCCAGTACAGGCTTTACTTGGAAATTGAGAAAATATACTTTTCAATAAAAATTACATCTGTGCACCCTTGTGATTCACCATACAAGTTCAGCTACAGGATTCAATACAGCAGTTGTTGGAAGTATTGTGGGAGGGATTTAGCCTTCATTTTGGGAACAATGCACATTTTCTAGGATACTTTGTCTAATAAGCACAACTTTGTTTGTGAGACATTTGCCAGATTTTTATTATATGAGAGTAGCTGTCATTTACTTCATGCTAATATTGAACTTCGCTTTCAACGAGATGATACAAGTGGGAACCAACCAAGACAAAGCTTCACTATAAGCATGAGCCTTCAGTGCTTTTCCTCCTGGCAATGTGGATTTCCCATTGCCTGGTATTGATGGCTTCAGGGATCAGCCTATTTGTGGCCTCCTGGTGCATCAGTACTTACCAGTATGCAACTGCTTTGTGACTATGCCAGACTCATTAAGTATTGACTCCAGTGCTTAATTTTAATCAGACATATCAGGAGTTATGGAAGGGAATTGACAAGAGTGGGCCAGGTAGGTCTATCAGGTTACTGATCTTGTATTAAAGAAATAAGCAAAGTGAAGGGAAAAGTAGTAGGAATATACAGTAATAGAAGTGACAAATTTAGCACATTAACACCATAATTATCCTTAAGTCTTTATTGTAGTCATCAGGGTCAACATTTGATCACTAGGATGCAAGCTTGTAAAAGCTGCCAGATTGACTGCCCTAGAGAATGAAGCCTTCTGTTTATCCACAGAGCAAGTACAGTATGAGCACTGCCATGCATGCTTCCCCACACCTTGCTTCAACATTCAACAGTAGCTGCTGAATTTAGTTAGACACACACTGTGTTCTTTGGGGGGAAAAAGTCTGTGAAATCCCACTGTGTGGTGGGACTCTCAGCCCAAAGCCAAATGGCTTGAAGCCATGGCTGTGTTTCCTGGTATCCCCCCCACCCCACCACAGCTCAAGAAGAGAACTTCCACTTTAATGTGTGTCTCAGTCATACAGTATCCCCAGTTTCCTCATTAACCTATTAAGTACCAAATAATTTTTTCTTTGAAAAAATCAGAACACAATGTGTATTTTTGTAATTTGGTGCATTACAATTTTGCACTGTCTTGTGATGCTCTGTATATTGCCTGCCTTGCCCCTGGTGTATGTTCAAGACTGCTGTGGTTGGGACCAGAGGTCAGAACCACAAGTTTGTAACACATGTGATTCCTATTCACTCTGTAGTTGCTTGGCAATCATAGAATGCATACCGGCAGTGTATAGGGTATCAATTTTGAATAGAAAAACCTTCTTCTCTGTTATTCAACAGTCTTAAAACCCTCAAGAGGCACACCTTTTAAACTGAACCTCTTCCTACACTATTGTACCATATATGTTAGCCTAAGCCAACCCTCTGTTAAATCTTTCCATTTAAAACCAAGAGGTACTGTAGTGAGAGCTCTCACTGATGCCCTGTACCCTGAGCAGTGTGCTAATAAGCAGTGTTGTATGTTATTACACTAAAAGGGACGCTAAACATCCGTGCCTATCTGATCCTGCTGCAGCAAGACTTGGCAGATTTATTCCTCTGACATTTGCATAAATTGGAAGCAACTCAGAAGATATTGCCAAGAATTCAGCTGTGTCACATACTGGGGCGACAGCTCAATCTGATTTACTGAAATTATTAATTTAATCATCTCTGTAAAAGTCTTGATAAAACCCTGAATTCCATCCAAGATCTGATTGGAACATGGATCCCTTGCAGCAAATGCTGTTCTAAGAGGTTCACAGAATTATGAAGTTGACTGTAACGCTAATTAATATTGTTTACTGCACATGCTGGCAGTACACCTTTCTGTGGTACAGCTTATAGGTCACCATGTATAGTGATGTTTAGTTCTGATGGAAAGTGGAATTTAAATTTGCTACTGAAGTGCCTTATAAAACTCATCATTGTGATTTGCACTGGCTGTTGAATTGGCCTTCTTTGAGTACTATGGGCAGGATATTCAAAAAACAGTGTTATTTTATCGAACTCATGGTATAGTAACTTTTGACAATCTTGACAATCAAACTTTAGTACAAGTGATTGTCAAACAACATGTGTTAACTAAATCAATCCGTTAATGCTTTGTAATTGAGTAGATGAGGTCGTTAATGAACACATTTCTTGTTAAAAAGCTTAATTGTCCCAGGTCACCTACATCACTTCCTGTCTCAACAACTAGATAAGGTGAGCTCATTAATCAAAATGCATGTTAATGAGATCAAGAAAAATTAATGGAAGCATAATTTGCTGTTATGGAAACTACTAGCGTAAAGGGAGATGGCTCTCCCACCAGCAAGCAGCAGCCAAATGGGAATAAAAAATAACGGGAATATCTATGTTGTGTAGAATTGGTAAACTTGTGCATTTTTCTATGCAGAATGTACATTTATTTAGAATACTTCACATATAAAATGCTGATTTAAGATTATCTGGCTTGTGGGTAAAAATTGGACAGCACGGATTAAAAAAAAAAATAAATGCATAAAAATTAAACCCCACTAGTCATTTACCCTTTTTCGGGGGGATATTTTGCTACAGATTACAACTCTTTACAATGTGCATTTTGCAATCTTTTTTTGGTTAAAAAGAAGAAAAAAAACACTGTAAGCCATCTCTGTATATTGGTTGGAATTTATTTTCTTATGTTGACATCTACTTTTGTCTGTATTTTTGTATGTACAATTGTGAGCTATAAATAAATATGTTTAAAGTGCCATTGGTGTTTGTAGTTGTTAGCTATATTATACATGTATACCATGTATGTAACATTTCAATATTAAGCTTTTAAAATTACAATAGAACTCCCTACCCAATATATAATTTGTTTATAATTAATTGTTCAGTGAATCTTCTAATCATGCATTTTTTCTTGTAATCTTTGCTCGCCTCTGTGATAAATAAAATCATCATGATTAGAAGTAGCCACCAAACACTTACAGTATTATAAAAACATTTAATATGCATACAAACGTGTGAAGGTGAAAGTGGGGGGAGTCTGACAACAATTTTTTTTGTCAAAATCCATGTCAGTTGATCTCGATCACATTCCTAGTGCATCGCTGTGTGTTCTTGACGCCTGTTCTTCATTCTTGTGTAGATAAGACACAGGTGTTAAAAGCCAAGGACGCATTACAAATCTGCAATCGCCTGAAGAAACTGTATTGTAATATCTAATATGCTGTTTTCTATACCAAGATTTCAGTTGTATAATTCAAATAAAATCTACAGGTCAGCTGTCATATGAACATACATATGCAAAATTCAAATAGGCTAAAGTTGCATTGATCATTTCTTGGTAGTAACATTACACTGGGTGCAAATAATGGTATATCATTTTAACAATACAACAAATGTTCCGTAAGGTTACCAATGGTTAAAATAAGTGAATAAATCTACTTCATAACCACAAGTATAGAAAAGTCTAAAATATTTTCATGACTACAAATATTGAATTATCTAGGTTGCCTGTAAGAAATTAACTCTGGTCCTGTACACTGGTCTCTCTCGGTCTGTTAAATTTCTGTTTGAAGGTGAGTTGTATACTGTTTCGTTAATTGAAACCCTCCATTTCCAAGTGCAAATTAACTGCTGATAAATTATGACAATTAACACAGATTTGCTTTTCCACGCAAACAAAAGAAATAGCCACAAGAAGCCCTGCTCGTTAAGATATTAACATTATTATTTCTTCTTAAATCAACATAATTTTGGAAATCACATTAGGACGATTATTTAATAACAAAATAGACATAACAACCACTTTAATATTACAAAATCAACGCTACATACCGATTTCTTGATTAACACTGGAGTTATCATTTTCGACCTTTTGGAAATCCTGCCCTATATGTCTTAAACACTGGTATATACATATTTATAGAAAAACAACTAGCAAGTGTAGGCTGGGCATGAACCGGCGACCCTGCACACCGCTGGCAAGCTTCTGATACAAAAAAGCTGGGCTCATTTGCATTTGTGGTTTTAGAGCTTTCAACCTCACCTCATCTCACTGACAGGATTGGACAGAATCTGTAACAGCAGTGTATCACACAACACTGCACGTGACACAAAGATCCAGGTTATCTCTAGAACTACTTATTTTTGCATGTGATGTAATCATTATGTGTATGCAATATGTTGTCATAACAACGTAGGATTAATTTGTTGGATGTTAATTGTTAATTAGCTTTGTTGCAGTCTGAGCTTCCTTGGCCAGGTCACTGTTGTAAAGTTGTTCTAAATTGGGGTTTTACCTGTTTAAGCAAAGGAATTGATTGATTGATTGAAATGTAGTTGAGAGCAAGAACATTTCAAGTAGCAAAAATCAGAGATATTTTGACGACATGAACGTTTAAAATTTTAATAACTAAGCATAAATCAGTTTAGATGTTTCTTCATTTAAAAAAAAATTGATGGTGAATGATGTTAGTGATGCTTGCTGTGTGGAGGCCCAGGGAGCTGGCAGATGCTTCTTCAAATCCGCAAGGAGTACATTATGAAAATAGGTTTTGTCAATGGCCCCACTATATCACCCATGCTTTTCTCCATAATGACTTGTAAATGATACAATAGAACGGCAAAATTGCTGGAAGAACACATTTTATATTAAACGTCAAATGGAAATGGGTTTAATACTTTTCCAATCAACTGACTGTATTTTTTTTTTATTTAGTACTTTTGTTAACATAGTTTATTTATGTATTTATTTATTTATTTCTTCATTCCTACTCTCAGCATGTGCATCCAAAATACCACATCTAATAGAGCCACCTGGAGATTGATTGTGCAGTGCTTGTGTATTATACAGGTGCTTTGCTTGGGGTGTATCCACACATGCTGTAAATTATGTAGCATATGTATAGTAGTAGATTTTGGTACTGGCCCAGAGGCAACCACATTGCTGCAATACAAATGTTGCCCATACAGAGCACTACTGAAGCCCATATGTGGATAACACATGATTCTATATGAGCAGCTACAAATCTGTATACTTGAGGTTGTAGCTCATGCATTCTGCATCATATTACTTGGTGAAGTTAAAGCTTATACTTAATTAACCATGAGCTATGTTTTTTTTAATGAGTCATTGTGTAATCCAAAATGTAGCATTCTACATTATCAGAATAACCCACCGCATGTCTGGATAACCCTAGGCAACCATTCTTGTACTGCACATGAAGTAAAGCATTCACAGTCAGAGCTTTTATTGCATTATATTTCTCAATAACATGATGACTTTCATGCCAAAGCTGGGCAGAGAACTCAGTTAATTTACCCCACGTTACCAGGTACCAATCCAAGAGGCAAAGGACGTTCCCTGATGACATTTAACAAAAATATTCTAGGAAGAAGGCCTAGTTCGAATTCTGCAGACAATGTTAACTAAATAAAAGGGCGTTTTGAAACGTTTTCTTATTTAGGGAAGTCTGTTGGCTGTCATGTTTTAATGATGTTTAGATTAATCTTGTATTACTTCACTTAGAAAAGGGATGGTACCAGTACTTAAATCTTTCAACTGCAAATGTGCAGATACTTGTAACACTGTAAGTATCGATCAGCTTTGCACCCTAGGAGACACAGAAGTACTAAATAGTGCTGAAGCACCACAGCTTTTACTGGAATGGGGATGTTCAAAGCAACCAGCCCACACAGCTCCAGCAGCAACCTTATTAATTAAACAGCTACATTATCAAAGACTAGTACAACAAGGACAATGTTATTCACTTATAATATACTGCTAATGTCAATTAATGTTGCAGTAAAAAAGACATGATAGTGCTAAATGTTATACTCAACCAGTCACAAACATTTAGCTATTTTCTGACTAGTGGAATGGGAAATGAAATGGTTCATCAGTTGGCTCCTCTGTCTCTTTTAAAGACACAGGGCTTTATGGAAAACTGTAAAGATTACACTTTATTTTGCATGCTAAAATAAGTATGTAATTGATCTACAATTAAGTTTCAGTGAATAGCCTATACTGCAACTGGGAAATGCAACCATATAAAAAGTATTATTCTAAAATTTATTAACCAAAATGTATTAACATAGCTGTCATTTATGAATTTAATATTTGTTATAGCACAAAATTATCAGTATCATTCTTAATAAACAAACTAAACATTATTGCACAAAATTGCAGTGACAGTGAAAGGGTGGATACCCACAAGCACACCCATTGAATATATGTTGAATGTCTATTTACATGTAGCTGAAGTTCAATAAATGAAAATAGCTAAAAAAAATAATAAAATTAAAAAAAAAAACATTACAGTGATTACAGATAACATACTCAATGTAAGTAAGTCCACAGTTGAATTTAGCTCTGCAGTTCACGTACAGTCGTCTTTGGCTCTATGTTCCAGCTGTATATCTATTTTCAGAAAGCTGCAGATCTTTATTATTATTCCTCTATCTTTACAGCATTCCCCTAATGTAATCAGTTGGCACCCAGCCCTACAAGCCCTTCAGTGAAATATCTAGGTTAAGACCACCAAAGCTACTTAGTAAAATAGAAGAACATTGTGATTGCACAGTAATTATGACCATGCTATACGTCATTTGTTTACTAATGTTGTTAACTAGCTAAGAAGTGACAGTTTCGGTTGTTTTATTTATTTATTTATTTGTATACCTTTATCAATTTAATACAGATTAAAACTTGACTTTGGGAATCCCTATGCCAAGTTCTACCTTACCTCATACGCCCATCTCCCTGTGTTCCCTTGCTTCCACATTTAACTGGTAACTGCCCTGTATTGTGAATACATGTCTCTAATAGCGTACAGCAAGAGGCAAGCCTCAATGGACATTTTAGTTCCTTTTTAATCTGTGAAATGTCGATTGGGATAATAATTGCTTAATGCAATTATTACTGCACTAGATATAGACATCCTCCTTTCATTTGTAATTATTTGTAATTTTTTTAAAAGCATATTAAAAAAAAAAGATGGTAAAATAATTATATTGCTGTACCGTAATGTCAGAGTAGGGAAGGGATGTAATGCATTAAGTGCAGCTCAATAGTTCAGTACTCAATAAAGCAAGATATAGTAACCTCCTGTTCACAAAGGTGGTCCAGGATTCTGTGTTTCTTTGAAAAAATCATTTTAATCGCCTGAATAAAGTGGCTCCTGGAAGGCAAATGACATGGTTGGGTATTGAAGCTGTACTGTAAAGCAGTAATTCATGGAAAAGATCTGGTGTTTGATTTCCAGTGTGGCATTCTAATAATTTTAAATGCATTATACAATTATACAAATGCATTATACAAAAATAATATCTAATTCAAATGTTCAGTTAATTCAATACATCATATATCCATGGTACTTAAGTAAAAATATTTTGTTTTAACACCCTAACACTTTTATTATGTCTGGCCAATATAAGGTGAACTAATTAGCCTTGTATTTTTTTTTGTGTTCTGTGATATATTTTGAAGGGTAACGGTGCTGGGAACACAAAATGTTTTTTTTTTTTTTTTTTTTTTTTTCTCAAATTACCTGTCTGGTGTAAAAGGTTGAACAAAAAAAAAGAAAACTACCACAGTAGAGT
The DNA here is from genome assembly GCF_017654505.1 of Polyodon spathula. Taxonomy (NCBI): domain Eukaryota; kingdom Metazoa; phylum Chordata; class Actinopteri; order Acipenseriformes; family Polyodontidae; genus Polyodon; species Polyodon spathula. Next base: position 65,893,687 of record NC_054539.1, read on the forward strand.
GACAACATGTACTTGATGTGCTAGAAATAATGATCAGTTCTTGGTTGGACAGCTGATCTGAAAATCAAAATTAGGACTAGTGTTGACTCTCCTAAACATGACATTTGCAGAGTGTTTGAAACGGTCCTGTAAATGTTGAAAAAAAAGGTTAAGAATTGAAGGCAATTACCAATGCTATATTTCTCAATTTAAAGGTTTAATGGATCATAGAAGACCATTTGAAACTACATGTTTGTTGATATTGTTATGCGGCTACTAATTTAACAGCAGAAGATGACTAGGGAAATTCTAAAACATATATGATAATAGAAAAAATGAATGTTACACATGAAATCCTTCCAACTTATTGTTTTTATTTTAGGCTAGTATTGAGTGTCCTAACAACCACATTCCTATTGTTTTATGTACATTTCTTGATGTTTTATTTGTATATTCAGAGGCCATTATCATTGTTCAAGAAATTTGAAAAAGCAATGATGTGACAAATTCTCAGTTGTGTGCTTAAGAAACAATGTAATTTTTTAAAGATGGGTTTGCATTATTGATTATTTTTAATTTGATAATCATAAGAAGTAAATACATAAAAACAAAACTCTCACTCTGTAAATGAGGGCAAACAATATGCCTTTAGTGTCATGTTTTGCACACACATACACAGTACTGTAGATTCATCTAGATCTGAGAAACCATAGGATGCGATGAGGGGTCCAGGCAGAGTGGGTGTAGAGAGAACAGGAGAGGACCCAAGACAATCCTTGGGGGACTCCTGTTGAGGGTGAGGTGTGGAGGTTGAGCCGCGCCAGGTTACCTAGTAGACTCAGTTAGAGAAGTAGGAGGAGAACCAGGCCAGAGCAGTGCCAGAGTAATTCTGGAGGGAGGTGGCGGACAGTAGTTCTGGAGGGAGATGATAGAGGCTTGTTTGAAGTCAGAGGGAAAGAGGCCAGAGAGGAGAGTGGTGTTGAGATGGGAAGAGATGAAGGGGAGTAGAGCAGGAGCAGCAGCTTGAAAGACGTGAGTGAGGAGGGGTACTGTCAGCTAATTATATTATGTACGCATAATATAATTAGTCACGCATTCCCACGAGGTAATTGGAAAACTAAAACAATAACAAATAATGTCATTTATACATATCATAATACAATAATAAATTAATAAATAATAAAAGCACACACATATTTTTATATACACACACATAGGGGTCTCATGGGGTCTTTAATATTTGATCTACTGTATATATAGTAACATTGTGGGAATCTTCAGCCTATGTGGCTTTCTTGGGTGTCATTTGTCAAGCTCAGATAGGCTTTGTTGTATACATGTAAATGAAACTCATATCTGTGGCCATCCATCACACACCCACACTATTTGTCTTTTTCCCTCTCCCACTCATACACCACAAAGCAATGTTTATTCTTTCAGAAATGAAGACACTGTGAATGAGGGTGAGGTTCACATGCAGTGCTGCACACGGGGACCAGTCAGTAAATGAATTTGTTGCACATTTTGGGAGGAGGGCACCTAAGCTCAAATATCATTCTTCCTTTCCCTTCCTGTCGTTGGTTTGGGTTCACAGTGGAGTCTTAATAATGAGCTTGTTTTGTATCATGTTTTTAGAGCTTTTGTGATCTGTTTGTATTACCAATAATCTTACAGTTACATTATACAGATTAAACAACCAGCCAAGCATTGTGAAGAATGCTGCTTTCATAGAGCTGGCATTTTAGTTTTCTCACATTGATTTAATGCAGATATCGTACAGCTGCAAATAATGAATAAAGAGACTGTTGCAAGTTGCATTTTTTGAGAATCAATAAAACTTCACACATTGAACTTGAGACTGTGTTCCATAGTTAATTTCCCTATTAGATTGTCCAGAAAAAATAAAGCAGCTAGACAAGCCAATCACAGTTTGATAGTGAAAGGGGGCATTTGCACACAGGAGATCCATATAACCCAGGAATATGAGCTCAGGTAGTGCAAAAAAATAACTTTATTTGGAAGTGCTTTTGAAGTGGTGCAATGTTAAACCATTGTCGTTGATGGAGGGGATGCTATATTGTCATAATGATTAACAGCATGGACCACACTGCATTTTTCCCCTATACTTATCTATACCATATCTGTGCTAACACTTGCCTGTAGTATTATACTATGGCAAATGAATGAGATGAATGAATAATAAAAGAGAACACAAGATATATGAGATCTGCTGCCGAGTTTTGAATTATCATAGGAAAACAACACTGGTTGTAGTTATTCAACTAGGAAGAAAACAACTCCCCTTAATCCATATATTTTGCCCCTGTCTTAATATAAATTATTTGTCCTCCCTGTTACTCCAAACTGCTGGGCAGAGCAACTGCTGGGCATAGCTATGCAATTACTGTCTCAAAACAAATGGAAGAAACATAGTTGGGAGGATATGTTGGTGTTACATTGAAAGCCTCCCCGGGCTTTCTTCACAGGTCACAGCACTTGTTGATTGCTCCTCTGTTATGGCAGAGAAAAGTCTGCAGTTGGTGGTGGATAACCCCCCCCCCCCCCCCCCCCCCCCCCCCCCCCCAAATGGAGAGGCTTCCTCCATAGACCACATGGCGACAGAATGTAGTTTTTGTTTTTCTCTATGCATCAAGCAGACTGAAAAATGGCTTTCTTGTTTCTTTGCTTTTTAAATGGTTTTGGGCAAAACCGTAAATGGAAAGCATGTGATATGACAAGCAATGGTCTCAGGATCAATGTCTCGGTGGACAATAATTCACTGTATTGCTATAATGTATGTCTTTATTTCCCTCATTAGCGCTTGAATCCCTTGAAAATAACGATTACGTTGAAATATATTTTTGTATATTATCTCAAAGCTCATTATTAAAAATTTGAGACCACCAAGCTCAGTTTATACCTGGTTTATTTTAATTACATGTGTTTCACAAGGTGAGGGTCGAAGTTGTGGTATTTCATACAGCAGCGTTTTCGTTTGTATAGGTATGCGTTTGGAGTCTTTTTGAAAACACGAGTCTCATTGAAACACTGGGTGTGCAGAGGAACAATTGATCATACTTGTGGATGCCATTTCATACATGTACTCTTTCTTGCATTGTACTTGGAAGTGTATGGATGATAAACAGTGCTACAGTTCAGACTGGTATTTGCATTTCAATCTTGCATGTTGTTGTATGTAACCTATAAAAAGAATACAAAACAAATCACATACTAACCTGTCTCCTGCAGGCATATTTGTCCTATTGTAAAATTGTCTTTCTCTGAATGACATTTTTTGCATATTGATTACCTTCCTACACCTTTTTATACACAGTTTCACTGCATAATGAACCCGTTTCAGTGCCTTCATGGCTCTATTTGTATTGACTGTATTGTCAGATAAAATCAAACTACTTTACTCAAGCCTGTAATAGGAGCATGTTAGAAGATGGCCTTATGGTGTTATCTTTAACTGGCAACGTGAAAAAACACAATGTATGCTTCATTGGCAAGATGTGTAATCAAAACTGTGTTAGCGGGAAGCATTTAATTTTCTTTTTTAACCCTTAGTGCTGGTTAGGCTTTTACTAATTAACTGTATTTCTTTGTTACTACAGGAAATCTCCAGTAAGCTGGATATGTCAGAGCAAGCTGTGCATTTCAGGGAGCACCCTGCTTCATAGTAAAAGCAATGTGTTGTTTGAAAAACGTTCAATTATTAAAATACTTCCAACTTTATCTGAAATTACAAATAAACTCAACTAGTTATCTACAGTATATTTCCTTCCTTGAGTGGCTTGTGACAACTTATGAGAGTATATTTTAGGTTGCCTGGATTATTGCATGCTCAATATGTCTGGCTGTCATTTTTATTGTCATAGAAAGCTGTGATGAAAATATGGATTTCTAATTGAAAACAAGAGCATCCACACTTGGGATCGTGTTACATAATATACATGCATCCAGCACTCCAGCTAAGATTTTGGGTCTTACCCAACTTACCCTTCAATTTTAACACTGAGAGAGTAACATGTATTTTCAGGGGGTAAAATGCAACATTATCTTGAAGTCATGAGTAATCTAGATAAATAATGTATACTCTTTAATGGTAATAGTGTAGGCATTAAAAAAGAGCCTTCCATTTTAACTGTAATGTTACTTTGAACTGCTGTACAACCATGTGTGTGTTCTACAAGGTTCTTTATCAGTTCAGTGCATTTTTTGGGGGTATCACACTGACTCTGCAAATTAATTACGTTACTTATATTTTAACACTAAATTCTTAAACTCAGCAAACATGTTAAAATGTCAATATAAAGCCATATAGATAAATAAAATAAGGAAATGCATCAGTGCGTTATAAAACAGATCTTGACCTAATCTAATTCTGTAGAAATATGATTATAACTGGAATATGGGGATGAGCTAGTATCTGCACTCACACATCTGTATTGTTTCATCTGCCAGTAACACACAAAAACTGTCTGTGAAATCTGTTGAAAGCAGGGCCGACAGCCACATTGGTTACACTGTACTCGATAAATATGTATCAGGAATAGAGAATAGGAATAGGAATGCGATGTTGTCTCCTCATTCCCACATTTTTATAAGCCCTCTCCCCTCCCTTTGTCCTCAAGGGAAGCTGTGTTTTAAAAACAGTTTTTTAAGAAGTTGCTTGCGGATTCCTGACAGTTCACTGCCCCCCCCAAAGCTAGGTAAAAGGAAGCGCAGTGTGTTATATTTGATAGGAAGTCTAGTGCAGGATAAATAAGAGCAAATTAATGTGAACAGCAAACAAGGCCATTGGGAGACATTTCTTTCAAATCAGCGGTTGGTCTGCTAAAGGGAAGTCAGTGGGGACTTTGTGAACATACATTATCATTTATTTATTTTTTTTGTCTAATCCTTTTCCTGAATTTTAAACTTCCAAAGAGTTCTGGAAAAAATAATCAACGGTCTTGTAAAAAGAGCAACAGAAGCAGGAATAAATTAGTTTTGTTAAGCACAGGGATTGTTTAACTGTTTCTTAAAGATAAGATGTTGCAATAGCTTAGCGCACTGGAAGGCTGGAAGTTCAGACTCTGAGCCAGCCATCTTAAGGCTCTGAGAAAGTTTCTAGATATTGAAGTTTTAACATCTGTCTGTAGGTAAAGATTGTATCTCCTTCATTATAAGGGTTGACAGAGACTGCTGGTGCACAGTGACACTGTCTGAGAAGAACGAGGGTTGCTGTCAGTTTTGGGTTATAGCTGACAGTCCACTCATGACCTACCCTGCTGATTTGGTAGCTCAGTGCAGTCTCATCAGAGATTCAGTTTGCTATTGTATATTGACAAAAAGGGGAGTGATTGGGATCTTAAGAAATTATTTTCCATTCATTCCAAAGACAAGAGGCAGTAAATTGTTTTGGCGCGTTGGCTTTTACTGCCATATTAACAAAGACTGAAAAAATAGTGTATATTTAAAAAGTGAGTGTTATATATTATTATAATTAATGTAGCAGTTTAAGTCAGGCTTCATTGTTAATCTAGACACGGTCTAAAATTGTCTCATAAGAGTTTGCAACTGAGGCAATGTGTTTTGAGAGTGAGTTATTCAACACCTCATGAAAAATCTCAGAGCTATAAGACTAAATATGTTGCTGGGGTTCCACAATGTTAAAAATTCTAAACCTTAAAATAATGTAGTATAGATAGACTGAGATTTATACTGCATTTTCTGGTGTATTTATATACAGTCATGTTGGGCTTTTCTTACTAATGTAAAACTTTTTTTTTTTTTTTAAAATACAAAAATAGATACAAGTAATTAAAAAGAACTTAACCAGTTATTTTAGTAATGAACCTTGGTATAAACATTCATGGGCAAAAGTTATTGAGAGTATCAGAATTGCAATACCAAGTTCTACATTTTAATTGGTTTAGATAATGGACAAGTATCTGCAGAACCACACCCCAAATAAATCATGATCAAAACACATTAGTATTATTTCAGCGCAATGATTTACATTTAAGATGCATTGAGCACTATAAATGTATGTGTGTGCGATTTTATTGTATTGTTTTTAAACCCAACACCTCCTTATGTTGGACAAACATGTCTGGTTTAGTGAGGGGCTCAGTGAGGGGCTGTTTTATAAATATATATATATCATATATATATATATATATATATATATATATATATATATATATATATATATATATATAACTAGTGTATTGTAACCTAATCTAGGAAAGTTTAAAATGAATGCATTGCATAAATGACGTTTACATTTAACAAAAACAATGTTATTTTGATTCTTGCACTCTTGCATGCACAGATGTTGTCTTTCAGGCACCCACTGCTGCAGCAAGCCACAACTCAACTCTCGCTATTTATTTGAACAATGTTACATGACTCTTACAATGCTAGAGCTCTTGGTAAGAAGCAACAAATAGTTAAATTAGAATGTGGCAGCTCTTTTTATTAACATATTTTCTCTACATTGCGAATTGTTGCAACGAAAATGCAAATTGCGGTATGTTTGCACTATGACTGGCCCATCTCAGAACATTTATCCCATAGTGAATAAATGGTTCTGATAAGCATTTGAACATATATTGTATTAATTGTATATGTTCAAGTTTAGTTTACTGATCACATAGGGTATGATGAGCATATAAAAAAGAAAAAAATTGTAAAATGAGTTCTCAGACAGAATTATCTCTAAGTAGCTTCACACTTCATTATGCCTTTCCTTAATCATACAGAAGAACCTGTGTGGATTAAAAATAATTTTCAATGGAAAATATCCATAAAAAGGGGCAGGCATTTCAATTACTATATTGAACATGGTCTCTTCTTTGCCTGACTTTTGCGTATTATATTTTCAGTTTGGTGTAATGCTGTGAATTGTGCTAAGGGATTCAAATTACTATTTTGGCATAAATCTCGACCAAGGTGTTTGTAAATGGTCAATCTTTGGTCTAAAAACAGTGTCTTATGAAGAAGAGTGTAAAGTAAGTACTCTTAGAAGGGGCTTTAAGTGATAAATTTCAGTAGCAAGCTAAAGGGCACCGCAGTTGTTGCTGGTGGGGTGTAGTGGTCCCAAGGTCAAGACTGGTCAGTGACAAGAATAGCAAAAAACAGCAATTCAGCACTTCAGCACACTTTTAATTTTACTCAAAACAAACGGTTTACACAAAATCCAAACAAACCTCTACAAACAGTGCCCAAAGACAGCCTGCTGCTGCTCCCAGTCTAGTCTCTACACACTGTTCAGGCTAGGGAACATCCTGAAGATGCAATCTTCTTTCGCCAAGTGACAGATGCTGAAACAAAGCCCAAGTCAACATAAATTCCTCAGAAAATGTGCTTCCCCTCAAGCAAACATTGCCAAGTTTTGTTTTGTTTTGTTTTGTTTGGGTTTTTTTTTTTTTTTTTTTTTTTACCATTTTTTGATCAATTACCATCTGGACACATTCCACACTTTTCTAATTAACTCAATTAAAACTATGTGGCTATGCAAACGGTGCCCATCTTGGCTCCGGGCAGTTTACCCACTATTGAGCCAAAATGGCTGCCAGCCACAAAAGCCCATATTTTTACTTGTCCCGGATCTCTGCCCTGCCACACTGGGTACAGTAATTAATCTACAGACATGTTGATGTCTAGATTACTCATACCCTGTTCAAACCAAATGCTTAGTTTGGCAATTTACCTAAAAGATATGCAAAACTTGTCATGAACTGGATACATTATATGTGTTTCTTTTGGTGTAAGCCTGCTTTCTTGTGAGTGCTGGGTGCCGTTGAACCACAATGCCCAAAGTAGATGGTTCCATGAGAATAAAAGAAGACTTACATCTGTATGGATTATGCCATACATATTATAGCATGTAGGTTGTGGGTAGGTATGTATTGCTGCTTACAGTTATTGTGATGGATGCAATGCAATATATGGAAGATAATTATATTTCCCAAAGAAGTTTTACTACATTACTATAATATGGACACAGGGCTACTACAGTCTATGTAAGCTTCAAATGGCTATGCTAGACAGTGTTAATATATTGGAATGAATATCACCAAACAAACAGGGTACATTGTTACAAAGAATCGTTTAAAAAAAAAAAAATGTAACACTCACAAAACTTGTAAACAAATTCAAATGTTATGATTAAGCTTTCTGTGTTGTTTCAGGAAATTCGTAATAAGATACCAAGAGGCTGAATTGTCATTGTTTTCTGTGGTTAGTGGAGCACTAAGGGCAGCACAGTCAAAAGGTTTCCAGTTAACATGTCCCAGTTATTACATCAGGACCTGCCGTACGTCCCCTTTGCTCAGGGATTAAATGTTCCAGACAAAACAATATTTTATTAAAAACTGTTTGAACAGACTAAACAGAGAATGATTGGGATAGGGTAGGGAGGGAAATTGGTTTTATAACGGGGTGTTCAGTTATTTTAAAACCTACAGTATATAATAAAAAAATAATAATACAAATAATTCTTGTAAAGCTCAATTGTACCCTATATACAATTAGTGCAAATGTATTATATTAGATAATATTTAGGAATTATAGGCCTGCCACTAATCCAGAGGGGATAACACTGCCCTTCTTTTACCCTTTTTGATGTACCCCAGTCATTTAAAAGCGCCATTCTTCTGTCGTGTAGATGTCTAAGGTCTCAACTAATATCAGGACAGATCCTTTCAGGCAGAAAAAGCCTAGGTTACAGCTATCCTATCAGTCTCTTGAATAAATATTCTCACACTTGCTTGTTGAATGATTATGTACTAAACACTGGCAGATGTGAATGTTAAAATGTTACAGAGCACCTTGGAATGTTTACAAGAAACACATTCTGTTACCTACGCTGTGCCCAGCGCTGTCCATGTCTCATTGCTATATGTTTAAACACATTGCCAACTCTTTTTTACATTTTTAATCGTACATCATGGGTCATAAATGAACTGAGCAATACATTTCTCAACACTGATTCGGGAGGGTGCTCCAATACTGGTTTTCTGTTCCCACAATACACCACTCTTTTCAGTCGGAGCACTGTCATTGTTTCAGGAGGGAGCATGAGATGGATACACTGCAGTGTATAGATGAAAAAAAGCTTTCTCCAGGCTGCTGTTTGCAAATAAAAAATAAAAAAAACAGGATACAGCAAAGGTAAAGTACTGTTATTTGTTTCAGGGAGTTTTGTACGCTTTAATCCTCATTTATATCACACCTAGTACTGTACTTAAATTCACTTTAGAAAAGGTATTTTAAGTTCAGTTCTGCAACAACAACAAAAAAGTTGACTATTTACGAAACTGTTGAAAATTGGTTTCTTTATTGACACTGTTCTTTAAATTATTTCTATTTTTCATTATTTTATTTTTGTATTCACATTATCTATGTTTTGTGTGTGTGTGTTTTTTTTTTCTTTCTTTTTACAATCTGAAGATAGTCTGGGCACAAGGAAAATATTTTTATCCTTTTTCATAAAGGATTTACCTCTGTGCTAAATCTGGACCACTTTTCTTTAAAACCTGTGCATATCACTGTTAGAAAACCATGTTAAGAGAAGAAACAATAGTTCTGTCTCTTCACCACACAGGTTACAATAGTGCTCAACTTGATCATGTGACCATTTTATAAGCCTTCCAAAAAAAGTCAAGGGCAACTGAGACAATGGGAAGCTGAACTCCAGAGATGTATTTAATAAAGTAACATCTTGTGCAGCTCCTGGAAAAGGGGGTCAGTAATACCCACTCCTGTCACTTCCACAACTAGCAGAGAATTCTTGTTTATGACTTTATGCAGAGTTTATACCTCTTGCCCTTGCTGTTGTACAGTGATATATTGCGTCTTTTTTTTGGTATTGTAAAGCAGTATGTAGGACACTATTCTCAAAAGAGATTCTCAAAAGTTGCTAGGCTATATTCACAAACCTTGAACTCAAAATCCATAACTATTTAAATGCAGGGTGAGATAATGGACATCAGACTGTTGGTTAATCAATAGAAAAAATGTTATTTAATCAATAAAAATAAACTTTAGAATATATATGGGCCCTTTCAGCATCATTCACTAAAAGTGATTTGTTTGAGCACAATTAAATGATTTTGTCACCTGTTTCTCGCATTAGAAATTGGGTGAAAATCATGTAGGCTTCTGATACACAATTTTGTCAGAATGTGGATTGGAAATGGAATCTCCCAATTACAGTAAATCATCTGAATTATATAATGCATTATGTGAGGTATTGGTCTATTGCAGAAAAAATAGTAGAATGCTTTACTGGTGAGGGTGACTAAATCCATAAATGTATACTTTAAAACACAAAATCATTTTTTTCAGTATTTTTGTATTTATTTTACACTTACAGTATTATGTAGCATACTGTAGATATATATCTAGCTTTGTGATAAGAGGCAGGAAATTCATCCATAACTTTATCACATACAAGACACTCAATTATATTTTGGTATGTCAAGTCGTGTAGACAAATGTGGCTAATGCCTTTATCAGAGTACTAATGAGATGACTTATGTAAGTTGTATAAAATCCTTTGGGTGCCAACTCTAAAATGCATTCTCCTTGGTTAAATTATTTCAAATGTTTAAATATTTACAACATGTTTGTTACTTTCTCTGAGTACATAAGAACATAAGAAAGTTTACAAATGAGAGGAGGCCATTCGGCCCATCTTGGTCGTTTGGTTGTTAGTAGCTTATTGATCCCAAAATCTCATCAAGCAGCTTCTTGAAGGATCCCAGGGTGTCAGCTTCAACAACATTACTGGGGAGTTGATTCCAGACCCTCACAATTCTCTGTGTAAAAAAGTGTCTCTTATTTTCTGTTCTGAATGCCCCTTTTTCTAAACTCCATTTGTGACCCCTGGTCCTTGTTTCTTTTTTCAGGCTGAAAAAGTCCATTGGGTCGACACTGTCAATACCTTTTAGAATTTTGAATGCTTGAATTAGGTCGCCACGTAGTCTTCTTTGTTCAAGACTGAACAGATTCAATTCTTTTAGCCTGTCTGCATATGACATGCCTTTTAAGCCCGGAATAATTCTGGTTGCTCTTCTTTGCACTCTTTCTAGAGCAGCAATATCTTTTTTATAGCGAGGTGACCAGAACTGAACACAATATTCAAGATGAGGTCTTACTAGTGCATTGTACAGTTTTAACATTACTTCCCTTGATTTAAATTCAACACTTTTCACAATGTATCCAAGCATCTTGTTAGCCTTTTTTATAGCTTCCCCACATTGTCTAGATGAAGACATTTCTGAGTCAACAAAAACTCCTAGGTCTTTTTCATAGATTCCTTCTCCAATTTCAATATCTCCCATATGATATTTATAATGTACATTTTTATTTCCTGCGTGCAGTACCTTACACTTTTCTCTATTAAATGTCATTTGCCATGTGTCTGCCCAGTTCTGAATCTTGTCTAGATCATTTTGAATGACCTTTGCTGCTGCAACAGTGTTTGCCACTCCTCCTACTTTTGTGTCATCTGCAAATTTAACAAGTTTGCTTACTATACCAGAATCTAAATCATTAATGTAGATTAGGAATAGCAGAGGACCTAATACTGATCCCTGTGGTACACCGCTGGTTACCACACTCCATTCTGAGGTTTTTCCTCTAATCAGTACTTTCTGTTTTCTACATGTTAACCACTCCCTAATCCATGTACATGTGTTTCCTTGAATCCCAACTGCGTTCAGTTTGAGAATTAATCTTTTGTGCGGGACTTTGTCAAAAGCTTTCTGGAAATCTAAATAAACCATGTCATATGCTTTGCAATTATCCATTATCGATGTTGCATCCTCAAAAAAATCAAGCAAGTTAGTTAGGCACGATCTCCCTTTCCTAAAACCATGTTGACTGTCTCCCAGGACCCTGTTACCATATAGGTAATTTTCCATTTTGGATCTTATTATAGTTTCCATAAGTTTGCATATAATAGAAGTCAGGCTTACTGGTCTGTAGTTACCTGGTTCAGTTTTGTTTCCCTTTTTGTGGATCGGTATTACGTTTGCAATTTTCCAGTCTGTCGGTACCACCCCTGTGTCAAGAGACTGCTGCATGATCTTGGTTAGCGGTTTGTAAATTACTTCTTTCATTTCTTTGAGTACTACTGGGAGGATCTCATCCGGCCCAGGGGATTTGTTTATTTTAAGAGCTCCTAGTCCCTTTAACACTTCTGCCTCAGTTATGCTAAAGTTATTTAAAACTGGATAGGAACTGGATGACATGTGGGGCATGTTGTCAGTATCTTCCTTTGTAAAAACTTGTGAAAAGTAATCATTTAACATATTTGCTATTTTTTTTTCTTCCTCTATGATTTTGCCATTTGTATCTCTTAAACATTTAATCTCCTCTTTGAATGTTCTCTTGCTGTTGTAATATTGGAAAAACATTTTGGAATTGGTTTTAGCTCCCTTAGCAATGTTCATTTCTATTTCTCTCTTGGCCTTTCTAACTTCCTTTTTGACTTGCGTTTGCAGTTCCGTGTACTCTTTCTGCGTACTTTCTTTTTGGTCCTTTTTTAATGCTCTGTAAAGTGCCTTTTTTCGCTGAATATTTTTTTTAATTGATCTATTAAACCATTTTGGCAATTTAGTTTTACATTTAGATTTGTCTACTTTAGGGATATAATTGTTTTGCACCTCTAGTACTACATTTTTGAAGAACAACCATCCTTCTTCTGTGGGTGTTTTCTCTATTTTACTCCAATCTACTTCTGTTAGTCTCTGTTTCATACCTTCATAGTTTGCTTTTCTAAAATTGTAAACCTTAGCTTTAGTCTTTACTTTTGGGGATTTAAAAAACACTTCAAATGAGACCATGTTGTGGTCTGAGTTTGCCAGTGGTTCTCTGACCTCTGTTTTAGTTATTCTATCTTCGTTATTTGAAAAGACTAAATCAAGGCATGCCTCCCCTCTAGTGGGTGCCTTCACAAATTGTGTTAGGAAGCAGTCATTTGTCATTTCCACCATTTCTATTTCATCCTTCGCGCTACCCACCGGGTTTTCCCATTTTATTTGGGGGAAGTTGAAATCCCCCATTAGTATGGCTTCTCCTTTGCTACACACATTTCTAATGTCATTGTATAACAGATTATTGTGCTCACCGTCTGAATCTGGCGGTCTATAGCATGCTCCTATTATTATGCCTTTTGAATTTTTGTCTGTTATTCTGACCCATATTGATTCGGTTTTATTTTCTTTGTCCAGGTTTAACACCTGGGCTTCAAGACTGTTTCTTATGTATAGCGCTACCCCTCCTCCTCTTCTGTCCTGCCTGTCTTTCCTATACAGTGTATACCCACAAATATTATATTCGTCCCCATCACTCTCAGATAACCACGTTTCTGTAACACCTATCACATCATAGTTACCTGTTAGTGCAGTAGCTTCAAGTTCTAGAATTTTGTTTCTGATACTTCTAGCATTTAGATAAATACATTTAATGGTTGTCTTACCTGAGTTGTTGTTCTTGTTTTGATGCGGTCTCCCTTCTGTTTTTTTGTTGATTTCTCCCCCCTTCCTTTCTAGTTTAAATGCTTCTGAACCTGCTCGAGGATCTTTTCTCCGAGTAGACTGGTTCCCTTGTTATTTAAATGCAGTCCATCCCGTCTATACAGATAGTCCTCGTTGTAGAATGTGGTCCAATGATCAAGATAGGTGAAGCCTTCCCGTGTGCACCACGTCTTCAGCCATTTGTTTTGATTAATTATTTCCAGCTGTCCATATGGTCCTTTGCAAGGTGCGGGTAGTATACCAGAAAATACCACAGTTTTGGTTTTCTCTTTTAATTTCCTTCCTAGCTCTCTGAATTTGTTTTGCAGGGATTTTGGTCTGTCTCTTCCAATGTTGTTTGTACCGATGTGGACGACTACTACCGGGTCGTCTCCTGTTCGTTCTAGGAGCCTGTCCACGTTTTCAGTGATGTGCTTGACCGAGGCTCCCGGAAGGCAGCACACTGTTGTAGTAAGGGGGTCCAAACTGCGAATTGAACTTGCTGTGTTTCTCAATATGGAGTCCCCAACAATCATGACCTCCCTTCTTTTTGCTGTCTGGTCACCACTGTCAATAGGGTCCTGGATGTTGTTCCTTTCATTCTCTTGTTGTTGGTTCTGCTCATCAAAATTCTGAAGTGACTCAAATCTGTTTGTTGTTTTGATTTCTGGTGGTTGTGTTTGACGAAGTTTCTTTTTTTCCCTGCTTCTGCCTACCTGAACACAGCTGTTCTGACCTTCTATCTCCCTGGTGGCTTTCAGTCTGTTAGGGGTGATGCAGACTTCCATGAATTGTGGGTGTGCCAGTTCCTCAAGATCCTGTTGCTGTCTCACTTCTTCCAGCTCCATTTCTAGCATACTTACTAGTTTATGCAAATCCTGGATCGATCGTCCTATCTTTGATGCATTTGATGCTCATGAGTTCCAACAATCTGATTAATCTCACTTCACCTACAATGCAACAGAATTTCATTTTGAAATGCATTGTGGATAACGTTGAGGCAGAGCCCATGCATATGATGAAAAGCTGCTTCATTCACATGGTTATCTCAAAGTATGTAGGTAATGTTATGTAGACATTGTTAGGTAATTACAACCAACTACGTTCTCTTGTTGTTAACAACGTTTGCGTTAACATGCATCACAAATGACTGTGTCACAAACCAATGTGTTTATATATCCTGCAACACAGTCACTTTGTTTTGTTTTTGTTCACAATAACACTTTTAGTTGACTGAAAAATACCTTCATTAACTTCTTAAGCCAACTAGCAGAGCCACTGTATTGATCGGACTGTCATTTTCCCAACACAGCTGTCTGTCACAGTCAAATGCACTAACCTAAGATAACATAACAGATAGATTGAGAGGTGGTCTGCTCTCAGTCTATAGGAGAAAGGCAAAAAGGAAGGCAGGCAATTCCAAGATAAAATTCACATTTTAAAAATAAACTGGGGGGGCAAAAAAAAAATTGAAAATATTGAAAAGTGGTGTTACATAAGATTGTATTGCTTTCCATTATTCGGCCAAGTGAATATGAGGCATTATTGAGGACAAAGTTAATAACTGACCTTTACTGGTGTTTTAGAGGTTTCAGTTTAAATACTCATGGCAAATTGTTAAATCTGAGAGTGTAGAATATGGTATGTGTGTGCATTAAAATGATTTGTGTACAGGCTGTCACATAACACATAGTTACATTACACATGAAGTGCACATTTTATTTGCACATAGAGTGAAACAGCTGATGTGAAATGGCACGTAAGATAATCTCACAGCAGTTCAGGAAGCTTTAAAACCACATTCCTACAGTTTTGTGTTTAAATGTAGCGGCAGACAAGTGTTTATCATCATTAGGTCTAACAGCAAGCACATGCATAACATATAGTTTACAGCTTCATAGTTTAGCAAATGCATTATGAAACCATCATTATTTTTATGATCCCCGCTTTAAATGTAAGTTTGGCTCTTGTTTTCAGATGCTGTGTAATCATATACTATATAAATCATTTTTATGTGCTTACATTCCCCACCATGCATGTTGCGGCTTAATAAGGCGTGCTTTTTAAAGCCTATGGATTTTTGTGTATTATCCTATTTATTTGTGTATTATGTTATATGTTATTTATTTGTAGATATATTTGCTAGATACACTTGCTGCAATGTATCATTCTCCAGGATACAAGTGTAAGTTGTATAATTACCAAATTATAGCGTAAGGCTTTTCCTCCTTTGGCAATAGAACAGGAAACTATGTAATAAATTAATAAATCCACCACCTAGGTACAGAGATTCAAAGATCGAGGCTCATTATTGATAGATGTGAAACATAATTAAGATTGTCATTTGTTGCATTACATACTGTTCAGAGTAACTCTAATTTCAATATTCCAATTCAAACAATTCAAATGTGGTTTCAGCGAGTTTATTACCTGCTTATTACTGTTGTATCATGTCTGCAGTCATTCTGATTGAGTCTGAAATCTGTTGCTCCAATTTTGAGTTTTAACAATGTTTCTCAAAGTCTTTGAATTCTCAATAATCAGCACATCATCCATTGACTAGTATTGCATTCTACTGTATTAGACACAGGCATCCATTTCAGTGAAGTTCAATAGGCAACAGCTTAATCAACTGCAGCCCTACCAAAACCTTGTTTACAGCCTGTCCAATTTGTGCAACCCTTAAAAGTTGTATTTGTGGTAAGAGCAAAAGCCTTGGTCTGCTTTGCCACTGGGAGAAAAAATACAGCATAAAGAGTATTATATTATAATTATGTTATTTGTGGATATTATAGCTTTTAACCATCTGAAGCAGCATGATGCAGGAAATAAAGTGTGAGC
This sequence comes from Polyodon spathula, assembly GCF_017654505.1. NCBI lineage: Eukaryota > Metazoa > Chordata > Actinopteri > Acipenseriformes > Polyodontidae > Polyodon > Polyodon spathula. The sequence continues at coordinate 65,910,024 of NC_054539.1, forward strand.
TCTCAAGGAGGAAGAGAAACAGCTTCACAAGGGACTAATTGAATGAGGATATAGCAGTGAGATTGGAATCCTGGGTGTTTTGTAGCTGTATATAAAAGCAATGTTGCCCACAGTAACTGTAATTACTTCTGTCACACTATAGCACAACAGAAGTAAAACAGGCATCATTACATCAGGTCCCAGGTGCCTTCTACTGTATATTGCAATTTTATATTACATAGAATGATAAAAGAAACATATGGTCCAATGGCAGTTGACTGTAATTTGCTTCAATACACATGTATTCATTTATTGCTATACCTTCACTCTTGGAGGAAATGCTGTGGAAACTAAAACACATTTGTGCTTGTTGTGCAGGTTGCCTGAGCTGTTAAAATTTAGTGACAATTAGGTTCCTTTATTTGTAACTCACATTCAGTGTCACAGTGTTATATACAGGTACTTATCACAGTTCTAGTCTGGGCAAATAAACACACCATGCTGAATAAATCTGAATCTATTTGAATGTATTGTTATAATATGGGAGTTTGGAAGACAGCAACAGACAGGCTTCTTCTCTAAATGATTATTTTTTTTCCACAAAGCAGGCTCTACTGGGCAGGGAGATGGACTTCCCACTGTCTTCCGCACTGAACATAGAATCATCAGGAAATTGTTGAAGATTATTCACCTTTTGAATTGGGAACTTTAACTTGAATTAACCAATTACCAGTTCATATTGTAACTATATATCATCCACCTAAGTCAAACTCGCTATTTTTGACAGAATTTTGTGATCTCTTACCTATATTGTCTGTCATTTACGGTACTATTATTTTATTGGGTGATTTTAACATTCATGTTGACATGGAAATTTTTGAAGCTACTATATTCCCTAGATTATGTTCAGCGTGTTAAAGGTCATATGTATTAGCATGGCCATTTAGTAATTTCTTATGGTTTAGTTGTAACTATTGATCTCACTATTTCTGATCGTCTTGCCATTCTTTTCAAACCAATCTGCCTTTAACTACAAAGAGTGTTGAACATACAGTTAAAACTCGGGTAGATAATTATTCAACTGCAGTAAAGTTTTCTGAGACATTGAGTCTATCTGTAGCAGCTAAAACTCTGAGAGTCTTACAAGAAGCTTGCTGCATACTCTTTCTATTATGGAGGAGTCCTCCATTATTGTACCAGTTAGACCTGTTGAAGCTACTGTGGAGGCCTTTATCTTGATTACCTTACAAGAACTGACTGAGCTAGTCCTGCATATGCAACCCACTACATGTGCTCTTGATCCTATTCCTACTAAACTATAAAAAGAGTTTGTGTTATTAATAAATGGATCACTTTTCTCCAGCATAGTTCCCTTAGCACTTAAGGTAGCTGTAGTAAATCCATTGCTCAAGAAAACTAACTTGGGCCCCAGTCCTTAATAATTATAGATCAATTCTCCAATCTGCCATTTTTAGCTAAGGTTCTAGAGGGAGTTGTTGCGAATCATTTTCACAGCTCTTAATAGCATATTATCACAATTTTCAGTGTGGATTTCGTGCTGTACATAGCACTGAGACAGCCCTTGTTAGAGTAACAGGTGATCCGTTGATAAGCCTCAATTCTGGCTTTCCATCAGTTTTAATTCTCCTAGATTTAAGTGCTGCTTTCAATGCTGTGAACCACTCCATTTGATTGAGTCATCATGAAAGCTCAAAGGGATTGACAGGAGGTATCCTATCTTGGTTCAAGTCTTAACTTTCTGATAGGATTCAGTTTGTCTCTGTTGGGGAGGTGAAATAAGCATTATCGGACATAGTCTGTGGTGTTCCTAGTGGCTCTGGTTAAGGTCATTTGTTATTTTCGTTATTTATGTTACCTTTAGGTGACATTAAGTGCAGGCATGGAGTGAACTTCCATTGTTACGCTGATGATGCATCCTCAAAAAAAATCAAGCAGGTTAGTTAGACACGATCTCCTTCCTAAAACCATTCTGACTGCCTCCCAGGATACTGTTGCCATATAGGTAATTTTCCATTTTGGATCTTATCATAGTCAAGTCAGGATTATTGGCCTGTAGTTACCTGGTTCGGTTTTGTCTCCCTTTTTATGAATTGGTATTATGTTTGCAATTTTCCAGTCTGTTGGTACAACCCCTGTGTTAAAAGATTGTTGCATGATCTTGGTTAGCAGCTTGTAAATAACTTATTTTATTTCTTTGAGTACTATTGGGAGGATGTCATCCGGTCCAGGAGATTTGTTTATTTTAAGAGCTCCTAGTCCCTTTAACACTTCTGCCTCGGTTATGCTTGTTATTTAAAACTGGATAGAATCCGGTCGACATGTGGGTCATGTTGTCCGCATTCTCCTTTGTAAAGAATGTTTTTCTCTTCGTCTATCATTTTGCCATTTGTATCTCTTAGACATTTTACCTCCTCTTTTAATGTTCTCTTGCTGTTATAATATTATCATTTAGTTTGGGAATAGGCTGGGAATATCCTGTGAAATTTATGAGCTATAAACTAAGTGAGGTCAGCATCTCCAATGAAATATTGAATGACTCAAATTGGAAAAAAAACATGACAAAATGTTATTGTATATATTAATTGAATTTCCTTCTCGATGATTTGTGAATGTTTACAAAATGCAGGGTAGAAAAGCCTGGGGCACGTCTGTGGCTCTGCTTGGCGTCTGATTTAAACTTGCCTGTTTATATGTACAGTACATTCCATGCAAACTAGGAAACAGCATTTTCATTTGTGGAGACAATTGTTCATTGTTTGTATTTGGCTGCGAAAGACTGTATTCTGTAGTACATTGCAGATGTTAGGTCAAGCTTATCAAAGTCACAAAGTAATAGAAATATTACTTGGTCAAATGTTGCCACATATTAAATGTTGTTAACTTGGTTGGGGGTTTGTGACCACTCATTGAAAACTGAGCTGTAGATGGAGAGGTATTTTATTATGACAATACTGTATATCCAGTTGCCTGAAGCGTGTTTGTATATATTATGGCTTTTAGAAGGGATGCAAATTTAGCTGACATTGTGGTCCATAGCAGACTGTGGCAATGTTGCCCCGCCCCTGTGTGTATTTCTGTGTTGTAGGTTGCGTGTTGTGTGTTAAGGTTGGTGTATAATCATTAATACACAGGATGTAATATGGGTTATGCGCACAAGTATTTAAAATGTATATTTGTATTTAGGCACAAGGATTGCACAGCACTTCACATGCAGGTAAAATGTAGTAATATGTGAGCACAGGGAATTGCACCTATTAATTCACGTGCAGTTGTACCGAGACTCCAATTGAATGATTGATTAGCAATCGAGTCTCAGTACAGCTGCATAAAACTAGCATGTTTTCACTCGTTCGGGAGTGGAGAACGGGAGAGAGAAGAAATGTAAAGTATAATATCAATTGCTACGAGTGCTAGAAGGACCAGCACCATACTTGTTTTGTGTAGCGTCAGTCCACCCTGTTTTGTTAGTGTTTACTCGTTTTATTTGTCTATTTATTTTGACTGCAAGTGCCGTGTCCTGTTTTGGTGTCAGTGTTTTGTTACAACCTTTTAATTTGCTGCTTGTTTACCTATTAAATGCTGAGTGCAACCAAGCGCTCAGCTTCACCAAACTACACCCGCACCCCCTTGAGAATCGCAGAAGACGCCGTCAGGCTGTGGGAGTGGATTCAGGAGAATGCGAGGCTGGAGGCCCAGTCCATGCCCATAGCCATCCGGGTCCTGTGGCTGATGAACAGGGAGCGATGGGAGGCCTGGGAGCGAGAGCACACACCCAAAACCCTGGATGAAGGTGAGGAGTTGGTCCTCTGCTACCTGGAGGCAGTGATAAAGGGAACTGCAGCTCAAGTAGCAGGGTCTCCACAGAGAAGTCATGGGCCGGTCTGGAGTCCGATGGAGGGAGATCGCCCATTGACTAATGATGGATTGTCCGGTGGTGTCTTCCCTCCTCCACCAGCAGAGGGAGAATGCCTGCTGTCCCAATCTCCACCAGCAGAGGAAGAATGCCTGCTGGTTTCACCTTCAGAGCCAGAGGGAGAGCAAGAGGGAGAGCCGTACCAGTCCCCTGCAAGAGAGAGAGAGCCGCACCAGGGGGGGTGGGGTGGGGGGTATGTGGCAATGTTGCCTGCAATTGCCTCAATTGCTATGAGTACTGGAAGGACCAGCACCGTACTTGTTTTGTGTAGTGTTTGTTCACCCTGTTTTGTTAGTGTCTACTTGTTTTGTTTGTCTGTTTATTTTGGCTGCAAGTGCCGTGTCCTGTTTTGGTGTCAGGGTTTTGTTACAACCTTTTTCTGTTTACCTATTAAATGCTGAGCGCAACCAAGTGCTCAGCTTCACCACACTCCACCTCTGTGTCTCTTCTGTGTTGGTTCCTGTTTCTGGTCTGATGTCACCCACTACAGCACCCTTTGTGACGCAGACATAAACGGATTGTAAACACATTACACAACATTAAAACCTGTAAGAGCACATATAAGGTATACAAATATATTTGTAAAAATAACACTGAAATCACCAATAGAGAAAAAAAAGTACTCAATCTTAAAAACAAATCCCTCATGCAAAACTAGCAACCTTGTTTATGATATATTTTTTAAAAATGTAATAAAATTAAATATGTAGGCGAGACAGGTGCAACATTATAGAAATGCACAAAGAATCACCTATCAGACATAAGAAATACAAAAGTAAATGAACCAGTGGTTCAGTACTTTACAAAGAACAAGCATAACATGAATGACCTAAAATTCATAGTTGCAGAAAAAATTTAATTAGACAATGTACAATGTAGAAGACTAAAATAAAATTAATGGATAAATAAACTCAGATAAATAGAAAAGAATAGTAGATCATTACATCAACTGCAGTATGTGGTGAATGACATCACAATTGCATTAATAGATTTAAATGGAAATAAGTGAGAGTAGTTGCCATGACATCCAAAGCCTACAAGTATATAAGTTTTCAAACACACTTTCCCTTGACAAAGGTATGTAAAAATATTGAAACATCGAGGAGTTGGCTCTTTTGAGCAAAAACTTCAGATCATGTAAATAATATATTTAAATAATAGTATAAACATAATACAAAAGCAGGATTTTTAAAGTTACATTCAAACCCACTAAAATAAGAAAGCCATTTTATAAATGTGCATTTTTAGTCTGGACTTGAAAACTGTAATGGTCCCAGCTTCCCTGACGAATGAAGGCAGAGCATTTAATAATTTAGGAGCTCTACAAGAAAAAGCCCTCATCTCGTGTTGCTTCTGATCTCAGAGTGCGGTTTTGAAGGTCCGGGGGTCAGTGACTCCTGCAAATAACTAGATGCTAATCCATTCAGGGCCTTGTAAGTTAACAGCACTGTCTGAAAATCAATTCCAAACTGCACAGGGAGCCAGTGTAAAGAGGCTAAAACAGGGGTAATATGTTCACTTTTCCGGGTTTTAGTCAGAATTCTAGCAGCAGTATTCTAAATAAGCTGCAAGCGGGATACCAATCACATTTTGGGACATCAGAAAAAAGTGGATTACACTAATCAATTCTAGATGAAACAAAGGCATGCATTAGTCTCTCAGCATCAGATACAGAAATGATTGGTCTAAGTTTGGCTATATTTCTCAAATGGTAAAAAGATACTTTAGTAAATTCCTTAATGAGTCTCAAATGAGAGATCAGAATCAAAGATGACCCCCAAGTTCTTAATTTCTAGTTTAAGTTTTGATGAGAGACTTGCAAGGGTCGAGCTCATGTAATCCCACATTTCCTTTTAGTTGGTTCTGTGAGCCTTATAGCATAATCTTTGTTTTATCTAAATTCAACACCAGAAAATTTGATGAGATCCAGTGCTTGATGTCTGTAAGGCAAATAGCTAATAACACCCAGGCAGAAGAAATTCCTGTCTTTAGGAACAAAAATAGCTGTGTATCATCAGCACAGCAATGAAAGTTCACTCCGTGTGTGTGGGTAATGTCACCTAATGGTAGCATATATAATGAAAACAGCAAGGGACCTAGAATGGAGCCCTGTGGAACAACACAGACAACCTCCGATAATGTCGATTTTACCTCCCCAATAGAGAACATTTTTTGTGATTGAATTGTAACAATTCTAGAACCTTTTCTTAGAATGGTATGTTGTAGATTAGCCTATAGTTATTGAGGACTTTAGGGTTCAAATTGTGTTTCTAAGCATTCTTAAGCAAGAAGTGTTTCAGTTAGCTTAAGTGCTGAGGGAACTATACTGGAGGAAATTGAACAATTTATAATTTTTAAAATGTGGGTATTAATAACACCAAGAAAACCTTTTAATAGGTTTGTAGGAATAGGATCAAGAGAGCTTACAATAGCTCTCATATGTTGAACTAGCTCTGTCAGTTCAACATATATATTTTGAAATCAAAATTATGGCTTCTGGTAGACTTTTGCGGTATCATTTTGTAGTTTATTTGATTACATGATGAAAAATAAAATATCTAAATTATGTTCATATATATATATATATATAAATAAATTATGTTCATATAGTCATGAGTCCTTGATTTCGAGTCTCGAGTCCGAGTACTTGAAACACATTTAAAAAAAAATTAAATAAAATCATTAAACTGATGGTTGTATTTGGGTAACAGTTTACCTAACGAACATTGTCTGGTATCCTTCAGAAAAAATGCACAAATAATAAAAAGTAAAAATACAAAAAAAATTGATTTTGATTTTTTTTTTCTAGCTAGATTATTCTATTTGCATGCCTTTTTCAACTTGTCTGTCACTATCTTCTTTTCTTTTGAAAGGAATTGGATGGTACTGTTTTAATTTTCCTGAAGTTTATAGATAAGCTTCAAGCTCAAGCTGTTTTTCACTTTGTTAGAAGCTGTAACTATAGAGCCGGTGTAGTCTTAGAAAGTGGTACATCGTCAGAATATTGTACGCGTACCAAAACATGACTGTATTAAAACCCTCTGTGATCAATTACCTGAATGACGGTAATGTAACAACAATTACATTCTTTCAGTAAGAAAAAAATATCCATATAAGCTTGTTTAAATGTATGCATTGTTTTGTGCTTATTTTTCCTTCAATTGTAGACAACTCCATAGAACTTCTGTGACTTTGTGGTGTGAAGGCTGTCCTCTTGTGTTCTTATAATAAACTTCAAACAAAAACAGCTCCTCAGCCAATCTATACTGTCTGTCTCCACTCTATTGACTTATACATCAGTGCACAAACAATGATCTGCTTGTGTTTGTGTTGGAAAGGAAACGTGAAAAGCAAAGATTAAATACTGTACTGTATAGATACCGAGAGAGTTTGTGTGTAAGGTGTGCAAATCATGTGTAATGTACCGCCTCCTGGCATAAACACAGCATAAAACACACACTTTCCTCGCAAATACGAAGCTTGGCCCTTAGTTGAATGGTAAGATGTTCATCTTTGAACCTTGAGGTTACCGATTCATGTTCAGCCCTTGATTTCCGTTCATTTCAGTGTGTTGAGATGCCACTCCTTTAATTCGGAAATGCCGCGGCTCTTTGGCTTCCCTGAATTGTGATCTTCCTGCATTTAAATGTAAGATCAGCCCATTTGTTGGTTTAAAGGGCAGTATTCCAATTGGAATTCAATCCAAAAATACCTCACAACTAAACTGTAGAACTGACAGGAAAAGAAAACCTTGAAGTACTGGCACCATGGATTGTAATATCTAAGCTGGTTTAGCAATTGCTTTAGAAAACCTGCTAAATAATATCCCAGGCATAAAACAAGCTGATTTACTGATGTCTGAGTTTTGCCTCCAAAACGCCTTTTCTTGTGCTTTTCATTTAAAACCTAATTCATCAAACCCCCATTTCCAGTGAAACAACTGCCAGTCCTGTAGAACTAGTTAATCTTTCACTGGACTGAGGACAATGTAAGCGTAAATATAATGTGACTGTTCCTTTTTCTTTCCTTTAAGTCTCTTTATCTCCAGGGAAGAGAAGCTCTATCTAATTACTGTAGTAACTGACAGCTTTGTAACCTGGCAATTTGATTTAGATTGAGTTAAACAAGAAACGAATTAACTTCTTATAAAAAATGCATTATGTTCCCTTTGCAGATGCAGCATTTCCCCCACTCTTGCTTTATAGGTTATCTTGCTTTATCTGTTTACAGTGGTAGAGAAAACATATGGTCTTCATATCTTAAAGTGACAAATCTGTTTTCTTAAAACAGTAAAGATGCAGATAAAATGAAGAGAGAGAGATTAGATTAAATGTTAGTAAAACCTGCACAGAAATAATTAATTAGCACCTTGAAGATTAGCTGAGAAAAGCAATTGGTAACACTTTCTCAAATTGCTTTTTCTGGTAATTTGTGTGGGTTCTACATTAACAGCAATTAATTGTTGTTGTTGTTTTTTTGTTTTTTTTTCTGAAGAACTGATAAATTGTTTGTGAAGCCAGAAATGTGTACTGATCTATGCAGTATGAATGGTCATGGTTATTATTAGCTTGGGTGCTGCAATAGCTTTATGTGACATGGTGTGCACAAATACATGCTTCTAATACCATCATTGAACAAGTTTAATATTAAAAGGAGCATGTCCCCAATATTTTATGTACAGTTTACTGTCCATTCAAAAGGTAATGGGACAGTTGGAATAGTAGTTTATCTTGTTTTCAGGGTGCTCTTTCTACCCAGTTTCACACAAGCCAATCAAGTCATTTTCCCTAAGACGGATGAGCTACAGTTAATGCAATATTACCTGATATGCAGTCCTCAACTCTAAAAACAGGAATATTTGTGTCTGACATTCCACAGCTGGGAAGATTAATGAACCAACCTCAGAGAGGTGAACTTCAGGAAAGTGCGTGAACACTTACACTTAAATTTGTTTGGATAATTAGTCCAAGTCCAGTAATTAGGCATTAAGTGATTACTTGTGTATCTTCTTTATGCAAATTTATGCATCTTATTATTATTATTATTATTATTATTATTATTATTATTATTATTATTATATAACAAGCATTTGGTTGTTGCATTCTAATCTAGAAAGTATTTACCCAGGATAAAAGGCTTTGGTTTGATGCATTTTACCTAAAGGTAACACAGTACTGGGTCAAGTGATATGCATAAATGTACTTTTACTATTCAGGCAATTATACAAATGTTCCTTTTTAGTCTTATTCCTGGAACTTCAAAAAATCGCTAAAGGATTTTTAGAACCTGCAACCCCATACTGAGGATCCCCATTTGTCCTGTACTGTATTTATTTGACCACAATACCACTACCCAATAATATCTTAGGTTCAAGTACATTGACATTTTCAGAAAACGCAAGCCCTAGTACCATAGTGCTATGCTTCACTGTCAACTTCCAAATATAATTTAATTTTTGTTTTTTCTACGGCAATTAATGTGATTATGAAGACCTGTGTTGTCCCTTCTGTTACAGCACAATATATTTGTTTTGTATCTTTAAAAAGAAAAAGCTGTTCTTATTTGCCTTGGAGATGAAATAACCACCTCAGTTATTCACAGAACTAAAATTAATGAACTGACCTTCCAGAGGTGAGCTGTAAGCAAACTCATTAACGTATTGCTCATTAATTTTTAAGACTTGTAACATCATATTCTGAAACATAAGAATAATCAGTGGCTTTCTCAAAGCTGGATATAATGTTTAGTGGAGGTTTGGCCAGGAAACACTGTAGACAGAGGGGACTTTACAGAAGGATGGCTTATTTTGTAGGTGCTCTACCTAAAGTAAAATGCCTCTTGTACATATTATTAACTGTAACAGTGGTAACTCTATTACACCGAATAAATAAAGCTCCTTATTAGCACTGACAATGCATTTTATTTGACTCTGTTTTGAGGAATTAAATCAAATGTTCTTCTTTAATAGTCTTGAAAAGTTCTATGAAAAAAATAATTATAAGGGGAACAGACTTTAAATTATTCATGTGCGTTGTGAATAGGGCCAAATGTCAGTGTTCATTTCTTTATTGTTAATATTTATAGTTTTATAGTAACTTGCTTTTCAACTTAAGAGTGTCTGTACTGAAAAAAACTAAACCGTATCAAATCTGGGGTCAGTTTTTAATGTGAACCAACAGCCACTCTATATCGCCACTCAGCTCTCATTGCCACATTGCTTAATCCCTTACTAACCAGTACAACAAAAAGAACATATAATTTATCTTGCTTTTTTTCCTTTCTAAGAGAGTGATCATTCTTAACCTCTTCTCTACATGGTACATGGGATTGTAACAAAAGGGACACTATTGACATTATGGATTCCTTTTGCTGCTCTACAGACTCCTGCTTTTTTCTCAATTAGGCAGCAAGATTTTGTGTTGCCGCCCATCAATTCTCAAGTCATTACATGTCTTGGTCAAGTTCCTATAACTTGGCCCTGTTGTATTGCAGCCAAGCTAGGAACAAAAACAGAATAGCTAATATCTGTGTGCATGTGTACAGTTTCTGATTAGCACGTTCTACTAATTGCTTGATATGTTGGCTGTTGAGTGAGTGGCATGCACATGCGCTACACATGTACGTAATCAAGGTTATATACATGTGAATTGACTGTTCTTGCAATAAAGTATCATTGCACAGAAGAAACATGGTGTGAGTTTTATTGGATACAAAACAGGCACGCCCTTTTGTATAGAAATAATGAAGTTATTTGAAGACTTAGCAGTAGCTGCATTGGTGCAATTTAAATGGTTATGCGGTGGACACATCCTCCTCACATTGCAGCAGTACTAAACTTTTTTTTCTCAATAATTTATATTCATATAATCACTAGTTAGTATAACATTCTCCACTAGGACCCAATGGAAACACCAATCAACTGAGGCAGCGTTGGCACACAATATACTACACGGCCAAATAACTTTTTTTTTTCATTGTGAAGTTTCTCAATTGTGATACCATTTCCAATGTCTATTGTATGGTCTCAGTACTATAAAAATATTTTCTATTTACCCACGGGGATCTTATTATCATAGAGTGGCTGTGAAAATGGACTTCACGATCGTAATGCGACAATCTGAATGAAGTAGATTATATTACTATATACAATTTAGATAGAATAATCTGCATGCATGCCCCAGCTATATAAACTTGCCTCTCCACCCCCACACACACTTTTGAAACCGAAGATACACCACTGAGTAGCTGTATAAAAATGTAAAACTATATATAATCAATTTGTGAAGCAGATCTTTATTAGGTCTGGATAAACTTTTAAAATGCCATTACCAAGAAAGAAAGTATTACCTTACCCATATTAACCTTTCATCAGCAAATTCACCCTAGCGTGATTCAAATTAACATATCTCATAACTCTTTGAAGATCGCTGGATATGCTTACATGTGATTAAACTTGAAAATCTTATTTTGATACCAAGAATGTCTGTGTCTGCTTTAGGAAATGGGAGTAATACTTTTTAAAAGGGTTACAAAAAATGTAACATTTTCCCATACCACAATCACAGCTCCTACGCACATAATTTATTGTTGCGGGTTGCAAGAGAGCTGAGGGAGATGTAAAAACAGTGCATAAAAATTTTTAAAAAAATACGTCTTTAATATACTAGGCTACCACTGCACAGCCCATTGACTTGTAGACTTGCCTGAGAGAGACAACAGATACTTTGTAGCAAATGTGTCCCCAACTTTGATAATGGCACAATTTTGATTGACATTCTTTTTTTTTTTCTTTTCAAGGGAATGGTGGAATCTTTTTTTGTTACGCATGCATTTTTTTTTTTTTTTTTTTTTTTTTTTTTTTTTTGATGAAAAGACTGAAGCTGTTTTTTAATGCACAAATTGACTTCCTATTTATTAGGTTTTGTAAAAGTTAAGTTTCCAAGTACAGTATGATATTTATTTTTTGTAATTTAAATATATGATTGTGGCATTTCAAAGACATTTATTTATTTATTTATTTATTTATTTTTTAAGAAATAAATACAATTAAAAAAAAAATGTTTGGCATCAAAAAAAACTAAAATAAAATACAGAACTGTTCAAATAATAATACAAATCAGTTTGTATTGTTCTTTTAATTTAAATTATAAGTTAACCGCATTTATGTATATGGGGTGCATTAGCACCCCTTTCCACCTTCAGTGTGAGTTTAACTACTGCCACTGACAAAGTGTTAATTTGCATCATTGTTCAATTAAAACATCTGTTTTAACAATCAATAGAATACAACCATGAATTACATTTACTGAGATCTCCACATCATTTTCACTCTGAGCATCTGACCCCATCTCTCTATCATTTTCAATAAGGAGCAACGTAGCTTGAAGAGAATCTTCTCCACTTATCTGCAACGCAGCTTGAACAGAATCTTCTCCACTTCTCCAGTGGTGTTTCATTTTTTCTGAGCATCGCTCTCTAAAACTGGAATGCATCTTAGCATAAATACAGCACCACTAAAACAACAAATGATAAATGTGAAATAAAAGTCTGAGCACAGGAGGGAAAACTTCAATAAAAGCGTGAGCACAGGAGAAGTTTCGGGGTGTTTCATTACTTCATCGCAGCAATTATTCAAGGAAGGTCACTATAGCTATAGATTCAGATTAAGGAACACTATTGCGCTGAAGGGAAACCCTGTAGCATATAAGAGGTGTTGATGTGCAGCTAGCAAAAGCTTTCTATTCATTTCACTAGTCCTAAATCCTGATTGACAGACTAAAGTACACTGTGGGCTCTGTGTATCATTGATTCTTTTTTCGTATCTTGGCTTTTCGCAGTTTTTTGTGACTTCATAGACCTACCTGCGATGTATTAAAGTTATTTTCACTTCCTTAACTTGGTTTCATCCCTGCTGCTGTGGCTTAGTTACGACTGTTTATTTCGAACTACTTTCCTATGCAAATGTACGAATCTCATTATAATATTAAAGTTTCGCTCTTACCCTTGATATGTTATAAATTTTAATTCTTGATTTATGACTTTGGTTTGTGCCTATTATTTTACACATGTGTCTCACTGGCGTAGATTCAACTAGCTGTTCTTATGTGAAACTTCCTGTTTAAATGTTTACAGGCTTTTAGTTACTTTAAAATAAAGCACTTTAAAATATAAAATAAACGAATAAATAAATAATTCATAGTCTATATTAAATAACAATGGCAATAAATACATTTTGTTTTGGTTTTTTTTCTATGTTAAGGTGCTTTTATTAATGAAGGGAAACACAGAAACAAATTATTGCAGAGTTCTTAATTAAGCACAAACTGAAATCTTTTAGTGCATAGACAACTGACATATGCCGAAAAGTATTTACTTCCTTAGCCTACTGTATGTACTGTGCTTTTTCTCCTTTACACAACTAAAATATATATTTACTCAAATGAAACTTCTCTGTTATATTCTTAAATTAACATGCTTTTGGGATATTAATTTGTTAAGTGTGTTCATAGAAGTATGTTTTATCTTATGAGTTGTAACAAATGCATTTGTACTGCGGGCTAGGTATTGAGATGCACATGTGCTTTTTTATATAACCGTTTTCATGCTAACTTTTGTACTTGATAACATTAATTTAAAAATCCAACTGAAGAAGGGAGACAACACGTTGAAATCAGTTCCAAATCTTTTATTTCGAGACACTAATCTCCAACATCCACTCAGAGACCACTGCTCTGACTGCGTCACTGCTTTCTGGAACACAACCAAATCAGAACAGCAACAACAACACATAATTGCCAGCGCAGCGCCCTTTTATAACATAGTTCCGCCCCTTTAAGTTAATTGGGTGCCAGAGATTTAAGCACATAACACTGGTCACAGCAACACACACGCAGGTGACATTTACGCAGACACATAGACACAGTTATACAAGCAAATGGCAGGAAATAAAGATCAGAAAGGGAACACAATACAGCAGGAATTACAGCATGCAAACACAGTAGGAATACAGTACAAAACATAATTGCAAGAATCGCTACAATACATTGTGTGACTAATTTGAATATATGAAATATTTTCGATATTAACTAAATAAAGTTATTAATCTTGCTACATAACTGATTTATTAAAATGTTTGGATATAGTTACATGATTGATTATTGTCTTGTTAGGATGAAGGAATAAAAAAACATTTTTGACCGATTCAGATTTTGCTGCTGATGTATTTACTTTCAAAATGTTGCAAGTTTTTTTCTTTTCTATTTTTTTTTTTTTTTTTTTGGGGGGGGGGGGGGGGGGGTGTCTACTTCACAGTCTTGCACCAGGAACCAGTAAATCCCAGCACCGGCACTGGTCCCAGTTAATTTATTTTGTTAGTTATTTCTTTCTGTGTTTCTTTTCTTAATGTTTTTAGGCCCTGCGAAGTGTTAAGTAACATTTCGTGTTTTTTTTTTTTTCCATTTAACTAACTAACAGGTCAATTCCATCTTTGTGGAAATTTATTTTCTTTCTCTTTTTGACCAGCGCTATAGTTGCATCAAGGTCGGATTCTGCAGAAGACATAGCTCCATCCTAATATATATGCCTACTACTTCTTTCTGTTCACTAAACCACTCATTTATCTTTGCCAAATTAAATTCTAAATCTTGACTTTCACCAGTGCGAATCTATGCTGTTCATAAACTTGTGGCGCTATTATGGTAGTTGTTCATGAAAAAGAGCTGTTTAGTACATCACATGCAAAAATTATTTCAAGGATGGAGGCTATGAATTTGCAGTATTTATGAACACTCAAGTCATATTAATACATAGAGCCCTGTATCTTTTCCTGTGCTGATGACCATGAGATTTAAATAACTCACTGGGCTTGCATTTTGAAAATGCTTGCTATTAGCCTACTTACACATTATAAGACTAGGGTTGGGATCCGAGGTCTGTTTACAATAAAGAAAGCCGGACACATCAAGTTAGTAACACACCACATATTTTTTCGCTTATCAGCCAACAGTCTGGATTTCTGGTGCATTTGCTGTTCACACAGGATTCTTCGCAGCGAATCACATCAATGTGATTACCTGTGCCATCTACTAGAGTGTGCATTGGAAAGGATATACAATCACACAAGGCTAAGGGTTCCATGTTTTAAGGCCTTTGACTAGTATGTCATTAGAAAGTGTGTTTTCTCTAACATATACTGAGATTACATGTACTAACATTATGAGATGTATGAGATTATACTGTAAGTCATTCACTGTAATTTAATTATCTTTCTGTAGCACATATTTTGTAATAAATGAAAATAATGGATTGTTAATTTAATCTGTTAATGCATCCCTAATTTGTACATTTTAATTATTTTATGTACAAAAGAGGCATCTTATATCAACTCATGAAGTTCCATCATTACTGGATGTTAGTATCACAAGTGGTCTAACATTACCTTCTTGAAACAAAACTAACAAAAAAAAAACCGTTACAAAATGCAGAGTTTACACACCCTGGCCTTTTCAGCACTAACAGTGTCAAGTTCAAAGGTTGTTTTTAATTATACTTGTACAAGATTCACAAGGGTTTCCTCAACAGACATTAGTTTACATGAGCAGCTGCAATGAAATTGGTACCACAGTGGCACTGGTAAAATCTGTATCCATTTTTCTGTAGTATTGGTATGACATATAATGAACCAGGTAGGACACACAGGCAATCCATTCCAGTCATTTAATCAGCACCGATGCCTGGGCATCACTACCACTGTGTGGACATTCCTGCTTTAGTTTCTTAGGGGCTAGTATGCTTGTCTAGGATTGTAGTATCATTTTTGCATGTTTTTTCAAGGGCCAACTTCAGAAGCCATTTACCGCATCTGATTTGTGTCTTGCTGTTTCTGTAACTGCAGGGTGTTTTCCTGTTTTTTAAACAAACGCTGCATACCTCCCACATTTAAAAACACCACTAATTAATCCTGATATCTCTCGCATTCTATAGTTCCTGCTAGACTTAATTAACATGTGAGCTTGAGTGCAGCCTCCCTAAAAACAGTGGGCACGTTGTATTACTCACATTTCTGGCATCAGGTTTAATAGCATTTATTTAAATATATTTATTATGAGCGTGATAGCTCATTTCCAGAGCGAATATAGCAAGGTTACAG
The DNA here is from genome assembly GCF_017654505.1 of Polyodon spathula. Taxonomy (NCBI): domain Eukaryota; kingdom Metazoa; phylum Chordata; class Actinopteri; order Acipenseriformes; family Polyodontidae; genus Polyodon; species Polyodon spathula. Next base: position 65,926,085 of record NC_054539.1, read on the forward strand.
ATTGAAAAGCAGCATACTGAATGAAACAATGAACATTAGCTGTGCTACTGAAGTAGTGTAATAATGGCAGCAGGATCAAATTTGAACAGCAAGTGCAGAGTGTCCTTTAAGCATGCAGGTAGTCAATCAACGTGATTGCATTGGAGCATATCTTTATTTTATTTATTTTTTTCATGAAAGGAACCTTTTATAAAACTAGAACCAAACAACAAATGTGATTCAACTTCTCTTCAATACTCGTGGAATTAACATGGAATTTCCTCCCAGTTTATTGGTATAAAACTAGCAAAAAGCTAATCTTTTGCAGCTAATCGCTGTAATGTATTGTTCAAAACAATTCTTTGATTGTTTTATGTTGTTTAATTGTTTAAATTGTTGCTAAATAGGGCTCATTTTCCACTGTCTAACAGTTGATTAGCCATGCATTTTAAGGAAAGTCAAGCCTTAATTATATGCATGGTCAAATTGTAGGTGGGGCTCATTTGTAAATGAAGTCTGTGATATTAAAATGAGATTCAAGAAGCAGCAGAACAGTCGTGCCGGCCCTAAAAGAGTCCACAGATAAGACGGATTTCAAATTGTCTCATTTGGGAGCAAAGGAAAAGTCAGAAAGCAGCTGATAGGAAAAGCATTATGGTAGCAGTCACAGAAAATTCACGGTATATTTTTAAAGAAATTTACAAATTGCAATAGAAAAATAAATAAAAATACTAATAATAATTTCACAGAATGTCACGAATCTGAAGAAAAAAAAAAATGTTTCTATTTACATTATATTCTACTGATGTAAGTTGCTTAAAATGTGTTATCATTGATGGTTCATCAAAAACATCACCCAAAAACCAAGGCTGAAACATTTTAACATTTAACCTAGCTACTGAGTCAACTGTTTAAAATGTAGATTGTGACTCAATTCACTATTGAAACAATCTTTAAAAATGTAACAAACTTCTACTGGAAACAATGACTGTGTAATTCCCATAGCCTATTTTGCTGCCTCTAATCCCATATTAAATACAGTAGAAAAGTTAACTGCAAACCTGAAGTGACAAAACTGAAGCTTTTCTGTTTTTCTTTATACTCACTATACATTAGTAGTGTGTAGAAATGTCACTGTACAGTATGAGGAATTCACCAATCATGAAGCCAGTATTTGTTTGACACAGTTGCCGTAGTAACCAAATGCATGGCACTGAGCCTGACCATGTACAGCTACTGTAGCGCTGCTTCTACTTTATAAAATTATGAAATTAGCAGGGGTGGTGAAGAGTAAATACTGTGAGGAAAATAAAATGCATATTTTTCACGCTAGGTAGTCAAATACTCAAAGGGACCCATTCATAACAGAATTCTGATCGAATCAATTTAAATCAGTTCAAAATTACCCATTCTGATCGCTGATCTATATCGACATGCAAGGCAATGATGGTGACAGATGACTTACAAGCCCAAAAATAAATCAGAAACAATATTTTCTGAAGGCTTAAGCAAGTGTTTTGAAAGTAGCTTTGTGACAGAACTGATTTTCTAGCCTGACAGTCATGGTTCGGACATCGCTAGATATATCCCACTCATTTTGTGTAGCTGTTCTTTATCATACTCATACCCATATGACATTTCTCACACCGGAAATAAATGCTCTTAAGTGGGTCTGTCACTTGAGGTAATGATGTTCTATACCGAGATATCCGATATATCTGCTGTTGCCATATCAGTTGCATTTTAAAAAAAAAAATTTTTTGAAGCAGTAACCATTCCATTACCATCGACACAGACAAAACATTGCATTGGCCTCTTATTCTCCACCAGCTAATTTGCTTGGCCCCTTATTCTCCACCTATAAATGTGGTTCATTATATCATTTTCATTATGTATATTTCGTTTTATCCGTCCTAATATAAGAAGATAAAGTCAAGACACTTAGTCAACACATGTCATTTCTGCCTGTCCAAATGACCTACCTATTGTTCAATTGAGGTAGCCCATTTGGAGAGAAGGCGCTATTTTTCACACTAGTCAATCTGTGCTACCGGTAGCCAATTTTGAGGGTTTTAGAACACCAGCGCAGCAGAATTTTTGCATTTAAATGTGGCAGCTTATGCCATGTCTCATTAATTTTGGGCAAGTTAATACTTTCGGGATGGGGTAAAAGTTGTGCCGCGGCAGAGCGCTACTTTACAGCGCTGGGTCGGTCGATCTTGATACATGTCCCCCTTGAGCTCTGTTGTTCCCAGTGAAATAATCACCGTGACCAACAGTCTTCTGCATATAGCTATTCAGAGGTACGTGGCATGATTAATGCCATGCAATTACAGATGTCTGCAATCTATTATTATGTAAATAAGAAAGTGTAGAGGAGAGGTGCATTGGAAGATGTGCAGTGAAACTTGCAAGAACACCAATTTAAGAGAAGACATTACCTATAGAGTAGGTTGTAACATTACAGTATGTGTGTAATTCATTTAACATAACATGAATTGGTCATCTAATAAAATATTAATGCTATGGAGAACTAAAGTACATCATCTCTGCTGGGTCAAGTATTAAAAGCTGATTAATTGGTCTGGCCCTGGTTATTTGACATTTGGCAAATATATTAATATACAAACAGCCAGGAACTTATTGAATCTCAGGCTGTTCTAAGCAAAACATAATAATCATTAAATCTTATCTTTCATATGAGTTTAAGGAATGAAAGCTAGAGCTAGGTCCAGATATATGGATCGCAGTAGACTATATTACACAGACTTACTTAAAAAAAAAAAAAAGAAAGAAATAACAGCACACCTTTTTCTGTGCCTAGATCCAGGGCTATCATTAGTGTAGAACAATCAATGAGTTAGAGTGGCTTAATGGTGGAATTAGGGAAATTTGCAAGACATTAAAATAAATGTAGTCAGCGTAACAATAAGGGCCCATTAAGCTTGCATATGCTACTGTATATACCTAACTATCAGTGGGTCCTACACTCAAGTATCTATTAAAGTATAATGGACATGTTTTTTGATAACGATCAGCACTTCATAGTTGCAGCTTTAAATTAAGCCAAAAAGCATATAGACTGCTTTAATTAATTTGATAAATACATAAATAGTAAAGTTGCTGTTGGCTTATTTAATAACAATCCAGAAGCATTTTAACATGTGCGTAAATAAATGTAAATATTATATATTGTAAATATTCTGTAAGGTTGGGTAAAATCTGCATCTATTCATAAGAACCCTGTTCTAGCACAAAGTGTAAACTTTTGTCTTAGCTGTTATTGTTTTTAGTTAAATGCATAAGGATATGCACAAGGAAACTGAAAGTTATTTAAAGACCGACAATTACTTGATCTTCTGTTTGATCTCATGCTTAATGTGTGTTTGTTCTCTCTTGTTTCAGGTTCGATTATCAAGAGCTGCTGCACAACTCCAGTTTCTGCCTAGTCCCCCGAGGTCGGAGGCTGGGTTCCTTTCGCTTTTTGGAAGCCCTGCAGGTGCGTAGGTTAACGTTATGCCAACAACATCCTTCCCTTCATTGTTCCGTGCATTACTTAGCTGTTCCCTTGGAAACCAAATGTGTAAAAGGATACAGAGTCCCCAGCTTTCAGAATTACTCATCAGCACTTCAAATGTTTCACTCTTCAATCAATCAGCTCCAGGCATGTGTGGGTTATTGGTATTGACAACCTGTCTTAATTTCAAACACAGTGGCACAAAATACTGTAGATACGGAAAATATATTTTCTAAACAACTAAACATGAAATTCATACAAGTATTAGAAATCAGAAGGCACATCTGAAGCTCCAAAGGCAATTAAACAATTTAAAAACTGGTTAGATCAAAGAGCAGACCTGGAAGTGTCAGTTTTAGATATTGTTTGCCCACCCCTGCTGTGCAGTCTCAAGAACCATCATGTACGACTGTGCCAAGACAGTCCAACTTAGGTTCTAATATGCATGAGCCCTTCACCTTGTTTGCAATTGCAAACGTATGATAATTGAAACTTAAGGCTTTCAAGTGCTTTGCTTCTGTGTCTGTATTATAGAATTATATTATAATAAGTGTGGTGCAATTCTGAATTATAATGAATTCTGAATTTAATAATGATCAAAAATGAAATATATATTTTAGCAAGTTCAAATTAAGTGAAGAGCAAATACCCGCTTGTTTTGATTTTGTGCAGTTATGTTGCAGAGTCTAAAGGCTTCAATGCACTGATTTGAGTTAAAAGTTCTCAGGGAAAGCACCAGTTAATAATATATGCTTTTAGATAAGATATGGATGGAGTTTATTGGTTATAAACATCAGTGCCATAATATTGGTGAGTTTTGTGAGGGGACAAATATTAAATCTTACAATATATAGTGTACACAACAAAGTTGAAGGAAAACAGGCCAACGTCAATGCACTGTCTAACTCAGAGACAAAAATGTGTGATGGCATACAGTGCCAGTGCTACAATTTACTGGACCCTAGTGCAAGAGACTGTGAAGTAACCCTGCAAAACATATTCTAACTTTATTTTAAGATTACTGAACACGACAGTAATCAATTAGTAATCAAGTAACAGTATATCCAAACATTTTAATAAATCAATTATGTAACAAAACTAATCTGTTTGATTAATTACTCAATTTAGTTTATATTGAAATAGACTGATAGCTTCAAATTAATCACAAAAATTTGGCGAAACTGTTCCACCTTCCTGCCATGGAACATGTTACGTTTGTTCGGTTTAGGATTGAGACATAATTTAAAACTAAACTATATGAACATAATTTTGATATTTTATTTATCATCATAATCAAATTACAAAATGATATCGCAAAAGTCTACTGTTGTAGGGCCAAAAAGTGGTACGTCATCAGAATGTGGTACATGTACCAAAACGTGACCCGTGTAAGGTCAGAAAATGGTACGCCATCAAAAGGTGATATGTTTGGGGGTCCCCAAGTGGCTCATCTGATAGAAGTGCAGCCGCTGAAAACCGTCAGGGACTGTTTCTACTCATATATATATATATATATATATATATATATATATATATATATATACACACACACACACACACACACACAATAAATTCTAATATAAAACAATACAAATTAGACACAGGGGTGGAGGGGTACCCCGTTCTAAAATGAACGTAAACAGTATGTTTATTTTTAAATAACATACCAATACATTTTAAATCTTACAATAACAATCACAAATACATTTAAACACCAGGAATTTGCCCTGCCCCCTTTTATACGTGCAGGGCTTCTAGTCCTGTCACAGGACTCCACTTGGAGAATTGCGTGGGAACTAAGCTACCACGTCAGTTTGTAAGAAATAGGCTTAGGGAGTCTCCTCATTTGAATAAAAACAGCATGGCACCATTATTTAAAATGAAAAATAAATACAAAAATAGTAATATTTAGGCAGGTCTTTTTTTTTTTTTTCACAGAGCCAGTGCAAAGAGGCCAAGATAGGGAAAAATGTTTACTTTTTCTGGTTTTAGTATTTTTGCGGTGCCATTTTTGACAAGCTGTAACTGAGATACCAATCAATTTGGAATCCCAGAAAAAAAGGTGTATTACAATAGTCAATTCTTGATGAAACAAATGCATATGTTAGTGCAACATCAGGTACAGAAATAAAGAGGTCTGAAGTTTTAGCTATATTTCTCAAATATAAAATGATACTTTAACAATTTTCCTAATATGAGTCTGTTGCAGAGAGAGAGTGTATCCAGATCATAAACCTCTCGACCTGTGAGGGCGCTGTGTAACAGTTAAACAGTGTGCCCTGGACTGGATGGGTTGGCAATTCATTCCAGAGAAAGTTGGAAGTAAGCCATCTAGAAAGGGGGTGGAGCCATAATACAATAAGTCATTGCCTCAAGAGGTCAGCGAGGTGGCAATTGCGGATTGGAGGAAAAGCAATTGCACTCACTACCAAAGGGGGTGTGACTGATTCTATAAAAGGGGATGCAGTGAAGCAAACTGTTCCCTTTGTTATGGTTACAGAAGTTAAAAGAACCATGAGTAATTTGTGTTGTTTTGTCTGTCTTAATAATAATATTGTTTGTCTTTATTACATAGCTAAATACCCAGGAACTGTCACACTGTAGCCAGCACTAAACCCAAACTGCACTTCACCACTGCTCACCTTAATGTGTATTTCACTACTTACATCAAGAGCACTCTGGATTGGTGATCATGTCTTCATTATTTTTTATTGATTTTCAGGACTGAACCCCATGGTTTTTACCTGTGCAACTACACATTGCTGTGCATTGCCAGGTGTTATTATATATAATTTTTTTTTAGCAAGGGCTTTACCACTGCAACTTTAGATGCAGAAGGAACTATACCAAAGGAAAGTGATTAATTTATAATTGTTAACTGTTAAAATAATGTGGTTGGGATAGGTTCAAGGGAACAAGTAGTAGGTCTCTCATGCTGTCAGGTCTTGTACGATAATCAAGGCAAAATCCTGTCGTAGATCTATCAGGTCTAGTTTGTTCAGGTAATGAAGAATGGTCAATAATAGAAGGAGTCTCTCAAATCTGATCTGTAGTACTTTAAGAAGTCATTGCAGCTAAAAGAGGAGCCGATGGTGGGTGTACAAGCATTAGAAGGTGGATTTATTAATGTATCTATGGACGCAAAAAGAAATCTAGGTTTATTTGTATTTATTTCAATCAGGTCAGAATAGTATGAAGATGTAACCTGGGACAGAGCCCTCCTATATTTAACTTGATGGCTTTTCCATTCAAAGCAGTGAGCATGCATATTAGAACCCACGTGCTTCTTTTGGAAAACACCCTCCGAGTTTGAACTGGTGCTACAGTATCTACAATGTTAGTCATGGAGTTGTTTTAGGTGTCAACCAGCTCCTCTAATGATACAGACGGAGTAACTGGTGAGAAGCTTAAAGCCTCACAGAACCTTACAGTAGATTATGAATTAACTACCCGAGTTTTGATTATACAATCCAGACTTTTTGCAGTTGAAGGTAATATAGCCTCAGAAAGAATTACAAGATCAGGAATAGTAAGGTGAGTAGTTATAATATTTTGAACCATGGGAAATTGCTAAATCTAAAGTTTGGCCACGATTATGAGGAAATCCAGCAGCCTCAAAAATTCTGAACAATTAGAATCAGTGTCAATGTCAACATGGATATTAAAATCACCCAATAAAAGAACCATGTCATAGTAAACAGACAATATAGACAAAAGATCACTAAATTCTTTCAAAAAGAGCAAATTAGACTTGGATGGACGATATATAATTGCTATAAGAACAGGTAATGTGTTATTTATAGTTAGCATTAGCAATTCAAAAGATGAATATCCCTTGAAAGTTTCCTGTTTGATTTTAAATTCAGGGCAGAAGACAGAGGCAAGCCCACATCCCCGACCAGTGGTGAATGCAATCTGGAAAAAAATAATAATTTGGAGAAGCCTCAATCAAAGAAACATTGTCGTCAGCTCTATGCCAAGTTTCAGTTAGTTAAAGATAAAATATCAAGGTTATAGTCCATAATAAAATCACTGATTAGGGACGCTTTATTAGACAGAGATCTAACATTAAATAAAGCCAAGCGTAGAATGATATCATCAAGAGCATGTGATTTAGCAGAGGTAATAAGGATATGTAGAACATTTTACCCTTTTAAAATTTGATCTCCAGCCATACAAGGCTCTAATTAAGAGCACATTGATTCGGAAGTGCTGTGATTAACGATTGCACAAATCACTAACGAACAAGACAAACTAGTTCATCCACAAAATCGTATGTATACATATATTTTTTATTTTAGGTAACCCAATTTGTTGTTCATCAGTTAAAGTCACATAAATTTGCTGAATTGTGAATTATATATATATAGTACCAGTCAAAAGTTTGAAAACTAGTTTTTTTTTTCATAATTGACAATGTTTTACTTCGTATACGTTTCTGTAAATACTTGAAAATGAAAACACATGTTACAATATACAAAACAAAACATAACGAGTATCAAAGCAATGTTCAAGAAAATTGAAAATTGTCTCTAAATCTTGGATTCCTCAAAATAGCCACCCTTTGCCTTAATAACAGCCTCACAAACACAAGGCATTTGGTTAACAAGTTTCAGCAGGAAATCACCCGACATGTCTTCCCAGCTCTTTGCAGCAATTCCCAGAGATGTAAGGCACTTGTGGGTAGCTTTGCTTTGACTCCTCTGTCCAGTTTGTCCCATGCAAGTTCTATGGGATTGAGGTCTGGAGACTGGGCAGGTCAGGTCATTAGATTGAGTTGTCCTACACTGTCCTTCGCCAGATAGTTCTTGCACAACTTTGAGGTGTGTTTAGGGTCATTATCTTGCTGAAGAATGAAGGATTGCCCAGCTTCCACTCCTCAACGTCCAGTTTCTGTGTTTTTTGGCCCAGGCAAGTCTATTCCTCTTATTCTGCACTCTTAACAGTGGTTTCTTTGCAGCAATTCTTCCAGTTAGGCCAGCTTCACACAATCTCCTCTGAACAGTTGATGTTGAAACATCTGTACTTCTAGTAGCATTTAGCTGAGCTTGTATTTCAGGGGCAGTTAATCGCCGGTTTCGCAGACTTGTGACTCGAATTAACTTGTTCTCTGATTCTGAGGTCACCCTTGGCCTGCCTGACCTTGTTTGGTCCTCAGTGCCAGTTTCTTCAAATCATTTGATGGTCTTGGCCACAGCAGTTACAGACACTTGCAAAGTTCTTGTGATTTGTCTTAAAGATTGACCTTCATTTCTTAAAGTAATTACAGACTGTCTTTTTTCTTTGCTTAACTGAGCGTATTTTGCCATTTTCTGCTCCCTTACATTCAGGAATGGCAGACTTGTGCCTGTGCTACCTATATTTATAGTAATCATGGACCCTCACCTGTTAACAATAATTGGTGACAACAGGTTAATTAGGTAACATGCTAGTTAACTCAGAGAACATCTAACAAAGACAATTTTAGGCCAGTGTTCTAACACTGTGTTATACACATTTCAGACTTTTAACTGGCTTGGGCTTCAGAATGAAATCCCCTTGCTTTGGGTGACCATTTCATTGAAATTGACAAGATTTACATTTTCATTTAAAAATTAAATTTTTGAATGAAATTCACTTATGATTATCAGTTTATATAAGTACACGTATCATATGAAATATTAAGTGTTTATAGACAAGTTTATACAGTTAAAAGCATAGATAATCATGAAAAGCCTGGTTTCAAGCAGGTGTACTCAAACTTTTGACTGGTACTGTATGCATATATATATATATATATATATATATATATATATATATATATATATATATATATATATATATATATAAGAACTTTAAGGGCCAAACTCAGTACATCGTCCCCTGTTCAGATTTCCTTGTTTTCTGAGCGGAAATCTTTTGCACATGCCCATTTAAACGTGTACTGCAAAATAACACCACACCATATCAGAAACCAGTACTCCATGTTAAATGTGGAAATGTCCCATTTTTTAATTTGTCACTTTTTTGTTAAGTATATGGAAAACTACAAATCAGTATGTAACTCAATATGTTAATGTAACATTATTCAGCAGGTTTCATTAGACTTTATGAAGCTAAATGTGTTAATGCTATAGGATAATGCAAAACTTTTGGCCACAGCTGTACTGCTGATCTCTATTAGATAAATAACAACTGTACTTGCAATACTGGCAAACTATAATAAATGTAGGCTCAATTTATGATGGTCTGTATTATATAGCAATATTTTTTAAATATATTTGACCCATAATAATATCCTTAATTTTATAGTTTATTACATGTTATGTAAATAATGCTTGGAACTTTCTGACTGAAAAAATTTCAGAACGGAACTTCTGAACTGTCCGAGTCTGTTCGCCTCACGAAATTTCGCCTTTAGTAGCACATCTGCCAGCAGAGCAATTGTATGATCTTAACACTGAACTATTGCCAGAGTGCTCTGCGTCGCGCCTCCAGAAAGACAATCTGTTAGTTGTGATTTGCGGATTTGTGTTTTGATTGATAATACGCCAATACTACTTTACTACGGTTTATGATTAGACGGCACACATACATTTTTTACATTTGGTCATTAAAGTGGGCTCAGAAAAAAACTGAAATGGACTCAGGGCTGGGCCCGGGTGCAGTTTCGTCCTCTGATGCCAGCCCTGCTGGTACATACTCAGATATATGAGCACTTTAAATATACAACAAAACAGAATTAGAATAGACTGAGACAGGATTAATCTCCATTGATGTATGGTTCTATGTTGATATATTTAACCTCACAGCAGTCAGAATGAATTTGGCATTTCCGCCTGTCTCTCTTTCTGTTTATTAAAATACTAAATGTCTTATTTTCAGGCTGCCTGTATCCCTGTGTTATTAAGCAATGGCTGGGAACTGCCTTTCTCTGAGATCATCGACTGGAGTAAAGCAGCTGTCATTGGAGATGAGAGACTTTTATTGCAGGTAGAGAAAGTCTGATTTTGTTTGATGGTGCTTAAACAATGTCTATCAATATGAACACATTGCATTACCTTATACAGTGGCTTGCGAAAGTATTGACCCCCCTTGGCATTTTTCCTATTTTGTTGCCTTACAACCTGGAATTAAAATGGATTTTTATTTGGATTTCATGTAATGGACATACACAAAATAGTCCAAATTGGTGAAGTGAAATGAAAAAAAAAACTTGTTTCAAAAATTCTAAAAAATAAATAACAGAAAAGTGGTGCGTGCATATGTATTCACCCCCTTTGCTATTAAGCCTCTAAATAAGATCTGGTGCAACCAATTACCTTCAGAAGTCACATAATTAGTTAAATGAAGTCCACCTGTGTGCAATCTAAGTGTCACATGATCTCAGTATATATACACCTGTTCTGAAAGGCCCCAGAGTCTGCAACACCACTAAGCAAGGGGCACCACCAAGCAAGCAGCACCATGAAGACCAAGGAGCTCTCCAAACAGGTCAGGGACAAAGTTGTGGAGAAGTACAGATCAGGGCTGTGTTATAAAAAAATATCCGAAACTTTGAACATCCCACGGAGCACCATTAAAGCCATTATTAAAAAATGGAAAGAATATGGCACCACAACAAACCTGGCAAGAGAGGGCCACCCACCAAAACTCACAGACCAGGCAAGGAGGGCATTAATCAGAGAGGCAACAAAGAGACCAAAGATAACCCTGAAGGAGCTGCAAAGCTCCACAGCGGAGATTGGAGTATCTGTCCATAGGACCACTTTAAGCCGTACACTCCACAGAGCCGGGCTTTACGGAAGAGTGGCCAGAAAAAAGCTATTGCTTAAAGAAAAAAATAAGCAAACATGTTTGGTGTTCACCAAACGGCATGTGGGAGACTCCCCAAACATATGGAAGAAGGTATTCTGGTCAGATGAGACTAAAATTGAGCTTTTTGGCCATCAAGGAAAACGCTATGTCTGGCGCAAACCCAACACCTCTCATCACCTCATGCTGTGGGGATGTTTTTCATCGGCAGGGACTGGGAAAGTGGTCAGAATTGAAGGAATGATGGATGGTGCTAAATACAGGGAAATTCTTGAGGGAAACCTGTTTCAGTCTTCCAGAGATTTGAGACTGGGACGGAGGTTCACCTTCCAGCAGGACAATGACCCTAAGCATTGCTAAAGCAACACTCTAGTGGTTTAAGGGGAAACATTTATATGTCTTGGAATGGCCTAGTCAAAGCCCAGACCTCAGTCCAATTGAGAATCTGTGGTATGACTTAAAGATTGCTGTACACCAGCGGAACCCATCCAACTTGAAGGAGCTGGAGCAGTTTTTCCTTGAAGAATGGGCAAAAATCCAGATGTGGCCAGATGTGCCAAGCTTATAGATACATACCCCAAGAGACTTGCAGCTGTAATTCCTGCAAAAGGTGGCTCTACAAAGTATTGACTTTGGGGGGGGTGAATACTTATGCACGCTCAAGTTTTCTGGTTTTTTGTCTTATTTCTTGTTTGTTTCACAATAAAAAATATTTTGCATCTTCAAAGTGGTAGGCATGTTCTGTAAATCAAATGATACAAACCCCCAAAAGATCAATTTTAACTCCAGGCTGTAAGGCAACAAAATAGGAAAAATGCCAAGGGGGGTCAATACTTTCGCAAGCCACTGTATAAATCATGATATAATACTACTGTAGAGGTATTTTTGTAAATGTTTCCAATACAGTAATTTTAAATGAAAGTTCAACCATAACATTTCCTGGGGTATTTGACCATGGCCCATTTCATGTTTGAGCTCTTTAACATGGAGAATCCACAAACCTTGAAGGATCATCCCCCTGTTAAAAGTTCCTTCAATGTCCAGTAGAGATGGTCCCAGCTGGATCGACCTTGCTACAGCACTGATTAAGAGATGACCACACTCGTTGTGGCACTAGTGGTGAACTGATCTTTTAAAATACTTTGTGTATCGTTTAAGGACTTATCAAGGGAAAAACATGAAAATCTCTTTCTTTCACTTTCAGCTATTTTACATTGTTTGGCTATAAGTGTATGTGCATGAACGTTAGGTTACCTACCATAATCCTGGTTCCCTAAAAGACAAGATGACCACGAACCCATACTTTTAGGATATGCCTGCCTTAGGTAGGTTTTCACTGAGCATTTTATGTCAGAGCTGCTGATAGGCCCACCTCGCAGAGCAACTACTTATTCCCTCGGCAGGTAGGACCGAGGATGTCACTCCACGGGGCTCACTTCCTCTTTTGCATTGAACCCGCGAGTGATGTGACCTCGAAAGGTTTGGTGGTCGTCTTCTCTTTCACGGAACCAGGGTTACGGTAAATAACCTAAAGTTGCTTTTCAATTCAGAGATGACCACCAAACCAATACTTTTGGGAAAGTATACCAGAGAAAGTTGCGAAGAAGCGTGAGCGGACAGCATAGGAGGGACGCCTCGTTACAGCCAAGTAGTATTGGTGGCGTGTGCGTACAACCTCAAGGACCCTTGTGCCTAATGAAGGCTTAGAGGGATCAATCACATTTAGTCAGTAGAACCTGGTGAATGTATGCAGAGTAGCCCAGCTAGCCGCAGTACAAATGTCGTCAATGAGGTACCTTGAAAGAGGGTCTATGACACAGCCACCCTCCCAGGTGGGGGTAGGCCAGCATTATTCTACACAGTCGATACTGTGTCCATAATCCAGTGGGCCAGTCGTTACTCAAGAGGGCTTGACCCAGGGCCCTTTTACCATAGAAAAATGAAGAACTGGTCAGACTAACACAGCGCTTTCGTCCTATCCACATAATCTCTCAATGCCCTCACTGGGCAAAGGAAATTCAGTTTCCTATCCTGTTCCAATCAAAGGGAGGGGGAAGGAAGGTCTCTATTTCCAGTGATTGGTTCAAGTGGAAAGCTGTAATTACCTTAGGTAGGATTGCAGGGTTTGTGCACAACGATAGCCTGTTTCCATTATCCCAAACGTGCATACAGGAACTGTGCACAGACAGAGCCTGTAGCTCACTGACCCGCTTAGCGGAGGTGATGGCTAATAAAGCTTGTCTTCATAGAGAGATATTTCAGCTCTATGGAACATATAGGCTCAAACGGGGCCTTGGTGAGATCCTCCAATACCACATCCTTTCTAGGGGGACGCAGCCACCAAGCACACTTAGAAAATGGGTCTACTGGGGATACTGAGTCTATGGGGACGTGGCATGCAGATATAGCTGCCAGGTACACTTTCAGCGTAGAGGGGAACTTGTCCGCCTCTAGCAAATCTTGCAGAAACTATTAAATAATTGCTATGGGGCAGTAGATGGGGTCATGACCTCTGGCCATACACCACCTTGAAAATACCTCCACTTGTAAGCATATAGTGCTCTTGTGGAGGAAGCCCTATCGTTCTGCAGTGTACTAACGACCGCATCTAAGAGCCCTAAGGTAGACAGACAGTCCCGTTCAGGGACCAGACAACAGCTGGAGTCTGCCCGGTTCTGGGTGCCACAGGGTGCCTTGCATCTGACTGAGGAGATCCTTGCGCAGTGGGATCTCTCAGGGTTGGCCCTGCAGCAGTTGACAAATGTTTGAAAACCAGATTCTCCTAGGCCATCTGGGGGCTACCGGGAGAACTGTCGCTTTTTCTCCCCTGACCGTCTCGAAGAAGGCAGAAAGCAGTGGTATTGGCGGGAAAGCATACAAAAGCACTTTAGGCCATTCGTTAACGAGTGCACTGCTCGGAGCGCCAGCATATTTATGTGCAGGGATGTCTAGTGGCCTGTCCAGGACCTGCTAACTCCTCTGCCTGCCCAGACTGCACCCCAACCCTGATTGGATTGTCATCATCACTCCCATCCTTACGCCTACGATCAGGTGAGAGGCTTGCCTCCACCAGAACAGGGCTTCACAGAATAGGCAAGAGATGGTCAGCCGAGTGTCTGACACTCTTCGGGTGTAGCCAAAAGACACAGAGTCACACTTGGATAACCCCAGTTGGATGACTGATGAAGCTGCGGCCATCAGACCCAATAGTTTTTGACACAACACCAATTGTACTGTGAACCCTTGTTGAAACAGGGCCAGACAGTTGTGAATGGCAGCTATTCTGTCATCCGACAGGTACGATCGCATCATAAGCTAATCCACCAGGAGTCCCAAGTAGACCGTACTTTGTACCAGTATTAACTGGCTCATGGCATCATTGAGGGTGAAACCCGGCCTCACAGATACTTTCTCACAATCGCTGTGTGGACCACTGCTACTTCCTGCGACTGGGAACAGATCAACCACTGGTCCAGGTAGTTCATCACACTGATCCCTTGCAGCCTAGGATGGAGCTAGGATGGCATCCATGCACTCTGAAAACATGAGGAGGGCTAAGGAGAGGATGAAAGGCAGCACGGAAAACTCGAAGACACTCCCCTGAAAGTGAAGGCGGAGATACTTCCGGTGTGCTGGATGAATAAGGACGTGGAAATATGCGTCCTTTTGGTCCACTGTTGTAAACCAGTCACCTGGCTGGACAGACTGGAGAATGTGACTGTGTGTACAACCATTGTGTACAGTGGCGAGCAACCAGGTGGGGGCTGCCTGGGGCGGCATTGGGACTATCTCAGAGATCGCTCCTGTGTTGGAATCCCACATATGGCTCCCTCCCATTGTTGCAGGTAGGCCCGGCTGTTAGCTGCCACGGAAGCCTGAAAGCGGTGCCTCAGGTCATCCCCCTGGGCAGTGTGGATCGGAACTGTCCAAGTCAAAGTGCAAGTATGGTGGACACCAGCATCTTGTTTTTTCTCCCATACCAGAGTACAGGAGGAGAGAACTGAGGCCACCTGCCAAGACGCCTTGCCTTCTTTGTGATAGCGCTGCAGCAATTCCTCTACCGCTGGTCCAAAGTTATGGTGAGGGGAGGTAGGAGCTGCTTCTGAAGGAAGGAGCCACCTTCCCATTAGGTCACTATTAAAATCACATCCTAGTCCTCCTCAGCAATGTTGACACCCGGTTCTGTAACATCCGGGGTAACCACTGGATCTAGGGCCAGAGCAAGGGCTTGAGCCTGCCTTCTGATCAGGGGCTCCCAATGACACACACTCAGCCATGCTAGCAGGGGATGTTGTGCAGGTACCTGTTTGTTTGTGTCTATTCGTTTTGTTTGTCTGTTTTTGGCTACTGTGCCGTTTTATTTTACAAAGTGTTTCTGTCTTGTTAAAACTTCTTATTTTGTTAATAAAACACTGAGCGCCACAGCTTCACAGTTTCGCCCGCAGTTGCTGTGTTTTGGTTTCATTTCTTGGCATGACATCACCCCTATAGCCAGCCTGTTCATAGGCCCCAAGGGTGTTGTTTAAACACCTGAGAGTGTAGACCTCTGTATTGAAGCACTTAGGCACCAAGAAGCACAGATGACACTGAGTGAGGTAGAATACAGTACTGGTGCACCGAAGAATCAGGGCGCCAAGTGCAGGTGTTAATGACATGTTGGGGCACTAAGCACCGAGGCACGGAGTGTCTAAGCACTGAGGACGACCCAGGGTAGTGCAAAGCATACACTAGGGTGGATACACATGCTCAAAAGCCTGCAGTAGGGACTCAGGAGAGCAGTACAGGGAAGCGCACAGTGCTGCGTGCAGTCACACAACGAAGCAGCATGTAGCTTATACCTGATAATTATAGCATAGGCTCAAGGAGCTGTGGCATGTTAGACAGGAATAAAAAGTGTACTGCTTTTTTTTGTTTGTTTTAACTGCAAAGGCAGTAATAGGAAAAGAAAATAGAGGCTCACACACAGCAATTGAGCTATGGGAGAACAACAGTCACCATGCCAGGCGGGCAAGCTGTACAATTGTAATATCATTGTTATTACCAAGCGCAAAACAAACCAGCAGATTCTCAACAGCAGGGTGCAGCAGAGCTGGGTCCCGGTGGAGGAATCACGCTTCTTTTTTTTTTTTTTTTTAACTGCAAGGCAGTAAAACAAAAAAAAAACACAATAACACATGCAACAGCAAAGCTGTGAGGATAAATAGAATAGTCACCACAGCAACACGGGTGAACTGAATTTTTAAGTGCACCAAGGGGGCAGGCCAAGAAAATCCAGCTGAGTCAACTCAACAGCGGGTGCGGCAGAGCTGATTCCACAAGCTAGCTCTCAGCACGAATGCAAGGGAACTGCAGTTGACTCAGAGGAGCTCTTTCAAAACACAGTGATACAGATTGCTTACCTTACCATAGTGAGAGGCAAAAGAGGAAGTGAGCTCTGCGGAGCAATTACTTATTTCTTCGGCAGGCGGGACCAAGGACGTCACTCCACGGAGGGGCCTGTCGGCAGCTCTGACATAAAACGCTCAGAGAATACCTACCTAAGGCAGGCATATCCTAAAAGTATTGCTTGGTGGTCATCTTTGAATTGAAAGGGAAACACATGTTAACCAGATTCTGTCGAGTGAATACAAATAAACAAATTACTTTGGACTCTGTTTGTCATAGAGCAGGGCCCCAGTTATACTGTAGTGGCAACAATAACATTCTAGTGCAGTTTCATGAATACCAATATTTATTTAATTCAGATTTTAAAGCAGAATAATGTATTCTGGTATCTTCAGCCATTACCTTCTGCAGATAACACCTTGATAGCATTTGTACTATGCCTTGTGAAAATGGTGGCTATGACCACTTCTATTTAACCTTTTAGGGTCCGCCCATTGTTAAATATCCTGCCGGTGACCTGGCCCTTCAAATCTTTTTACTCAAGCACCGACAGACGGCCCTGCTTGCTATAGTTATTGGAAAGAGGAGATTCTGCACTTTAGCCCTTTAGAGTCAGAGCTATTTTCACCAGTTTTTTTACTGTTAGATAATTCTTTCAATTATAAAGGTTACAGGTACATATCATATATGAAATGAATGTGCACACACTAGGCTTTCATGAAAAATAAGTGAGATACAGATAACAAAAAACACCAAAAAAGAGAGATTAACACTAATCTTGGGTTACCTTACCTAAATTAACATTGGCTAGTCCAGGACTAGTACTAATCAGGGTTGGTAAAACCAGCCATTTATGTGTATTGTAGTGATCCGTGCATTGTGTTGTGTACTGTAATTCCCGCTATCTATATGTGTTTATGTGCTGTGTGTTTATTCCCTTCCCACTGTTTTCCGCCGCTGCCTTGTTTACCTTTTGTGTGTGCATTCCCATGTATAATGTAACCTGCCTGTTTGTTTTCCCTAGTCTGTTACAATTGGTTGTTATCTGTCTCTCCTATTGGCTGTTGTTTGTCTGTGGCCATTGGTCCTAGTGTACAGCTGAGGGCCAATGGGATGTACCTGAGCCCTAGTACCATATTTGCATAAGGGGGCAGGGCTAAGGTTAACGGAGAGGGCCTCTGGCAGTTCAATGTCATAACATTCGGATTGTACAATGCCCCAGCCACACTCGAGACCCTTTTCATGAAGCCTTCGATCCGGGTGAAGTGGAGACCACGGAGGAGTGGATCCGCCTGAAGGCCGTACCATCGCCACAGACTGACCAGTATACCTACCTCACATGCCAAAAAGGGGAAGAGTGGTGCTTCGCCTGTGCCGAGCCCAGGCACTCCAAAGTGTACGTCACTGTTCACAGGCCCCTTCAGCCATCTGTGCCAAAGTGGAAGAAGGGGAGGAGTGGTCGTCCCTGAAAGAAGGGGAAGCCCAACCCATGTCAACCACATGCCAGGACAGCTGCTGGCAGTCGAGAAAACTACAAGACTGCCTGATGGACCCTGAGGGGAATATCAGGGCCACCCCGATGGTGGTCGACCCACCCTGGGCTAGAGATGGGGGATGATGGGAGGCCTGGGAGCCTGTCTAGTCCTTCCTAGACATTGCAGTCATGGAGGGCAACTATCTGGCTGCAGATATGTGAGAGGCCCCACCATCTTGTCCCTTCGGGAGGAGCCATGCCTACTCTAGATCCACAGGCTGTAGGCATGTCCATGTCAGCACCCAAAAAGGGAGAGCTGTACCAGTCTCCAGCAACATCAGTTCCCAATGATAAAGGAAGACTACCCGTTGCTACTGCCTCCACCACCAGTGGAGCTGAATCTACCTCTCGAGGGTCAGCTCCTGCCATCGCTGCAACACCTAGGGCTGCTTAGCCTTTAATGCCTAGGGCTGCCTGTATGCCACTTCTGGAATGCACTGCACCGCGGTCAGCATTGCAGCTGCCAGCATTGCCACTGGCAGCATTTCCGCTGCCAGGATTGCCTTGGCTGGAGGAGCCAGCCTCACCAATGTCATCACTTCTGCTGACAGCATTGCCATTGCCAGTATTGCAGCTGACATCATGGCTGCCTGTGGATCCATTAATACCTCCGTTCCTGGCCCAGGACTATAGGCAAGACTGTGGGAACTTTAAGGGGGAGGTGGCCTTTGAGACCATGTGTGCTGCACATTCTTTTCCTGGTCTGCCGTCACCCACAAGCCATCTGGGTCACAGTAAACTAGACAAGAATCATTAGAATACATAAGATGTGTGGATAACATATTTAGAATATGTAGACATGGAGAAGAAGCTCTTGTAGTGTTTCATAAATTAGCAAATGATATCCACCCTAACATTTTGGTGGATTTAAGGTGGACAAAATCTGAACTTGATCAAGATCTATTAAAACAGATCTTTACTCAAAATCTACTGATAAGCATCAGCACCTACATATGTCATCTGCACATCCTATCTATACTAAAAGAGCAATTCTTAAAAGAGCAATTCTTAAAAGAGCAATTCTTAAAGGACTGTTCTGATCAAAATGACTACAAAAAGCAGACAGGAATTCAAAATAAATCTTAAGAAAAGAGGATATAAAGAACAAATTATTAAGAGAGAATTTAGAAAAGTTGACAATCTCAATTTGACTGAACTAGTCAATTGTAAGAAAAGGGAAGAGAAGGTACAGAGAGTACCATTAATAATTACATATTCTAAATTATTACCCAACATTTCAAAAATTGCTTGGAAGCATTTACGTATACTTTATAATTAAGAGAAAATGAAATACATATTTCCGAAAGCACCGATCGTAGCTTTTAGAAGGGATGCAAATTTGGCTGACATTTTAGTCCACAGTAAACAAAAAGGGACTATAGATACATTTAGGGACACTGGAACCTGTAAAAGCACATGTTAAGTGTGCAAATATATTGGCAAAGATAAAAGTGAAATCACAAATAAAGAAAATAAATATTCAGTCTTAAAAAATCTGTCATGCAAGGATAGCAACTTTGTATATGGTATATTTTGCATAAATGTAAAACAATAAAATATGTAGGAGAGTGTGACTGAGATTCTTGGTGTTAGATCTCCTTCCTGACCTGTGAGGGGACCTGAGTAAAGGGAACGGAGTACCGTGGACTAAATGGCCCGACAGTTCATTCCCAGGGTTAGGCAGAAGTCGGCCATCTAAAAAGGGGATTGAGCTACGGTACACTAAATCACTGACCCAGAAAGTTACCAGTGTGGCATCCACGGATTGGAGGAGCGGCTGCGCTCGTTAACCAAGGGGTCATGATAGACCGTATATAAAGGGGATAAAGGGGGCGTACTGAGGTGATCTGTTCCTTGTGATGGTTAATGCTAAGAACCGAAAGGACCGATATTATGATTATTACCGTGAATTTTTTATTTGTTTTGTCTGTCTGTCTAAAATGTATTTGTTTGTTTATTAAGACTAGACAGCTAACATGGTCAGCACTAAACCCAGACAACTCTACACACTGTATCACGGATAAATTATACTTCACAGCAAGCACTAAAGCTCACATTTTGGACTGGTGACAGGGTTTGTATCTTGTGTGTGTTTGTACTGAATTATTGTTTATTATTGTTTATGGGACTGCAACCCATAATTATTCCCTGCGCAATACACACTAGTGTGTATTGCCAGTCCTTGTTTTATTTACTGTTGAAATACAAAAGTAAATGAACCCATAGTTCAACACTTTACAAGGAACATACACACCATGGATGACCTAAAGGTTGTGGTTTTAGAAACAGTAACATTAGGTAATGTACAATAAACAAGAATAAAAGAAAATAAATGGATAGACTAGATACCATATTGCCTGAAAGTTTAAATAGAAAGGAATTGTAGATTGTTACATCTTTAGCTATGTAGTGAATGACATCACAAAGACAGTAGATTTAAAGAGAAATAAATGTGTGGTTACCATGGCATCAAAAGCCTATAAATACCTCCAATGTTTGTTTCAAACACACTTTCCCTTGACAAAGGTATGTTAAACACACCAAAATGTTGCGAAGTTGGCTGTTTGACAAAAAACTTTTATACATTTCAGATAAAACTGTGTGGACCTTTGCTAACTGTCACAGCTAACTGGGCCCAGCAACCTAAACAAATTTCTGACTTGTACTGGCAGCTTAAAAACAAGAAATGCGTCTTGTAACAGTTGTACTCCCATGTGGTATACTGCTTTGAAAATGTTAAATATTTTTAAATGAGCCATTTAGGAAAGCTACAGTATCTGGACATTTTAATCCAGCCAACAACTTCTAAGATACATACATTTCTTCGAGCCATGTTCTATATCAATAAATTATCCCATTAATTGTGTCCTGAAAGATGCATGATATGTATATATTTGAATTACTGAATGTATTAACAGCTGCTACCTGCCCTTTTTTTGCTTCAAAGTAAAGCATAATTCATGTAACTAAAGGCAGTTTTAAATTACTATAGGCAAAATGTCACCAAAGAGATGAAAATAAATGAGATAATTAAATGCAGCGAGAGGAGAGAACAAGAGTAGACAGTAATAAGAGGAAGTTTTACATATTTCCTCTTTAGAAGCTGCAGCAATTAAGGTAAGTATTGCGTTTACAGCTGAATAACAGCAGAAAAAAAACATAAGAAACTGATCATGGCCATAGCTAAGTGAAATAGTGATAAAGTGCATGTACTGTAAGTGGGCATTACCACTCAATTGTTGAATCTGAATATGGCTCTTACATTAAGATAGTGACAGATACTGAAAATATATTGACAGTGCTATTTGATGGGGTAATTCCTACATTTTAGAACATTGCTCTTGAAAGGCTGTGTGTGACGCAAGAGATAACATGTACTTGCAATTATGTCTGCAATCACTAAGGCTACATAGATGGTGTTATGGATGTGTGCACATAAATTATATTTACACTACCCTTTTATGTTCAAGTAGTGAGACAGTTAATAGGGCAAACTGTCAAAGTGTTTGAGAAAAGGGACTTTAATTCCTTGTCTATCTGTATTTTATACCTCAATGTAGCCCATGTTACTGTTTTTTAAAGTCCAGTACCATAAGAAACAAGCTCTATAGCAGTCTATAGTTAAAGTGTTACTTTGGTCTGTGGTTTCACTCTCCAGTTAACTGTGATCTCACCGCCCCTAGGAATTAATTGGATTTTGATAACAACTTGACGGAGAGGACAGAAATAAGTGTTGGTACTATTACTCTCCAAGCCCAGATATGTATAGTGGCAAGTGACTTAATAACTCCCCTATATACGCTCTACACACAGTACACTATTTATTTGGCCTCATCTTCTCTAACTGGAGAAATTCTCAAACAGTAAAGATAGCACTTACTGCTACCCAAGGTAAGCAGCATCTCAGTCACCCAGTGAGCTCCTAGCTCTTGTTATCTGTTCCAGTTTGTCACGGTGCTATAGAAATAATGATAGGACATAAAACCAGGGAATATTGACTTGGAGTTCTGTATATAAAGAAGGGTTTTAAAAAAAATTAAAGAAAAGATTTGTCAAAATGAAATCTGACCCTTTCTTTCCGGCTCTCTTTGAGAAGCAACAGTATCACTGGCATTTATTCACAATAACGTCTACAAAATAAATGCTGGAACATTCAGTGGGAAAGGTGTCATTAAGTCCCCCTGGAGAGGCATATACCCATTAGCTTCTTAAAGGCTGATTTATTTTATTTATATAATTCTAGAGAACCCTCTGTTCGTATTCGTATGGTCTTACGTTTAATTGCTCTTATTCTTTTTTGTGTTTGTTTTTTTTTTTTTCTTCCAGATTCCTTCAATAACTAGATCTGTAGACCATGACAAAATATTGGCACTCAGGCAGCAGACCCAATTCCTCTGGGATGCCTATTTTTCATCTGTCGAAAAAATAGTCTCAACTACATTAGAGGTAAGTGGTCCCATTTATGGAATCATTAATTTAAGCTGTGGAGGGTGGGAGTGTGGGGAGGCTTTGTACTCACACCAGAGAAGAGACAGCAAGGATAATGGATTGCCTTTTTATAATGTTCAAGAGCAGAAATCAGGAGGAATTGATGCTTGTAGTGGAACAACAGAGGTGGGACTGCTATTTTTTATTACACCAATTTTCTTCTTTTCATGCTGTACAGTCACAGCAGCGTCGTCAACTAGTTTCTGTGTAACATTCTGAGTTTCTGTTGGGCTTGAAAGGAGTCTGGGTGCTTCTCAATAATGGGTAGTAATAAGAAGCCTTTGCAGTCTGGTGTCTGTTTGGGACCTATTTTGGAAATACGTTCTGCTGGTCTGAAATCGACGGCACACAAAACATCTACTCCTCCTGAATCAAATGGGTAGATTGAAAATTTTAAAATATAACTAACTCAAAGAAACAAGATCAATCAAAGTCATTAAATGGACAGTATATTAACTTTGGAAGCAATCATTTCTTCCTAATGGAACATTTTGTGAGCTTTCCAATTTGTAACGGGTTGAGAAAATGTACCATGGGTGTTATAAGCATTGGGGCAGACTTGCAGCCGAGTCCTCAGACCTCAAGTCCGAGTCTGTGTCCGAGTCATGAGTCCTTGAAACAAATACAAATCAATTCTCATTAAACTAGTGGTAGTAGTGGGGGAACAGTTTCCTAACGGACGTTGTCTGATATTCCTCAGGAAAAATGCACAAATAATAAAATATAAAAATACCAAACAGAAAATTATTTTGATTTATTTTTTCTAGCTAGATTATTCTATCTGCATGCCTTTTTCAACTTCTCTGTCACTATCTTCTTTTCTTTTGGAAATGGATTTGGAATTACTGTTTAAATGTACCTGACATTTATAGATAC
This sequence comes from Polyodon spathula, assembly GCF_017654505.1. Classification (NCBI taxonomy): domain Eukaryota; kingdom Metazoa; phylum Chordata; class Actinopteri; order Acipenseriformes; family Polyodontidae; genus Polyodon; species Polyodon spathula. The sequence continues at coordinate 65,949,658 of NC_054539.1, forward strand.
GCTTCAAGTTCAAGTTTGTGGACGTTGTTTTTCACTTTGATAGAAGCCGTGATCTGGACTATAGAGTCGGTGTAGTGTTAGAAGGTGGTACGCCGTCAGAATGTGGTACACATACCAAGAGTTGACCCATGTAGTGTCAGAAAGTGATACATTGTCAGATTGCAAGTGGTACATACATTTTTTGCAAACTTAACTGGACACAGACAATCACTTTCTCTAAAAAGAAAAAACAATTCACGAGAAGTCCATCACTAAGTTGTGCAAGTAAAAAACAATATACACGACCCAATGTATTGCATATAATAAATATTTGCATACAGTTTTCATAGTGGTGGAAAAATATGATCAATTACATTAAATTGCAGATGTAAAAGACCAAAAAAAGCATAACGTACCAGATTTGAATGGGTTTTTCCCTGCTTTCTTAGTGGAAGTTGTTTAGGCATGAGCAAACACAGTGAGTTGAGTGCCACTTTTTAATGAATACCTGAGAATAACACTACACCGGTAAAAAATTAAAGTTACTTTCACCTCTGAATATAGCATAAACTTTGACTTAAAATCAGGTCAAATCTGCCAGTCTGATTTAGACTGTGTTCTTAAATAGTAAATGTAGTATTTTTATTATTTGTTTTGCAAAGCAGAAACATTATGTTTCATTGCATTTGCACTTTTAAGTGTAACACGATGCATTTATGAGATTGTGCTTCATAATGTATTTATCAACTTTTCTCTTTTACACAAAAACATATTATATTTATGTATTTCCCCTTTGTGTCGGTTCATAATTACAGATTTCTAGGTTGACGCTGCACAGCATTTTGTTTTGTTAATGTGTTTTTCCCGGTATTTTTTATGATAAATTAAGTGGTATTAAGTTATCACTGTTATTTTTTTGCAACCAATCAGGCCTTCTGTCATATCAGTCTGATATATCTGCATGTTTTTCAATTTGAGAATTCAGTTCCTAGTTTTACGCTGAATTTTACTGTGAATTCATTGACGTTGCTTGTAAAGAGTGGAGCGTTCATGTCGTGCAGCCTTTTGAGAGTCTGCGCAGGTCCTTCGTCACAAGACACTGGTCTGCGCGCATATCCTGTCCAAGTTCGGCAACCTGCGTGACCACAGCCGGATCTGACAACAGCGGTCACGCATCCTCTGGGCTCAGAGTCTGCGCATACCCTGCAGATTCTAAAAGGTCCTGCGCTGGAGCAGACCCGTCTTCAAAACAATGGAAGAGCACCACCATGCAAGAAGGGCATAGAGCAGTGTTTCCCAACCGGGGGTACGCGTACCCCTAGGGGTAAATGGGCAGTCCTCAGGGGGTATGTGGGAAGATTTTCAAAAATGTGCAAAATATATATATATATATATATATATATATATATATATATATATATATATATATATATATATATATATATATAAGCTCTAGTTTATTTTGTATTTATAGGACATTTTTTTACTTTTGTTTCAGTGTGTATTTTTTATTCACCCTGGCAACTTCCCGCCAGTTGACCCTCGCTAGCTCCTCCGCGGCCACGTGCCAGTCACTCACGATTTCGGGTAACAGGCAGCTAGCTTTGAGTAGAAGAAAGACACTAGCTATGGATCTATGGCTGAAAAAACGCACTGTTCCAAGCAGCAGCAACGCTAGCGGCAGGTCAAGTGAACACGTGGAGAAAAGAAAGAAAGTTGACAAGTCAAAGTACCATCAATTTCATGAACAGTATGTCCTCTTCGGTTTCACATCCACACCTATGGAGCCGCCTCAGCCACTGTGTTTCCTCTGCGGCGATGTGCTCTCAAATAATAGCATGAAACCAGCTCATTTACAACGGCACCTCAGTACCAAGCATCTTTCCTGTGTGGGTAAGACAGCAGAGTTTTTCCATAGAAAGCTGTCGGAATTTAAGGGAAGTCAAGAGAAATTAAAGAAAGCAACTGCAGCATCAACCAAAGCATTGGAAGCCTCATATGCTGTGTCGCTATTTGTGGCTAAGTCCAAAAAGCCGTTTACTATAGCTGAGGAGCTCATTTTGCCTGCTGCTTCTTGCAGAAACAATGATTGATAAGAAAGCAGCTGATGCAATGAAGACTGTACCATTGTCAAATAACACGGTGTGCCGCAGGATCGATGACATGGGCATTGATATTGTTGATCAAGTGGTGGAAAAGTTAAAACATTCCGGTTCATTTGCTCTGCAGTTGAATGAATCGACCAATGTCAGCGGGGAAGCCCAGTTGATTGCGTTTGTGCGATACAGAGACATTTCGGAAATTAATGAGCACATTCTGTTCTGCAAGAAGCTAACGGGGAGCACTACGGGTGTGGATGTGTTTCACATTATTGACAGCTTTTTCTCAGAGAACAAGCTGGATTGGAAATCCTGTACTCATTTGTGCACGGATGGTGCGGCATCAATGACTGGGAGGGTGAAAGGATTACTTGCCCAAATAAAGAAGGTCAACCCCGACGTTGAGTGGAATCACTATATCAGTGTTTTGGGGGTACAGTACCCAAAAAAGGTTGGGAACCACTGGCATAGAGAACCACATGCAGGATTAGTGATCGTGTGTTATTCACACCCCTATTCAAGGTGGCGTGAATAACGCAGAAAAAGACCTTGCATAAATTACAACTATTGTACTGTGAATGACAAATACCGGTACAATTATGCTTTTGCGTTTAATTTGCAAACAAGACTAGTAAAACTATGGATGATATTTCATGCCAAAATTAAAAATAAATAAATATAGGAATAAATAAATAAATGGCCATGTATTTATTTATTGCAACATGTATGTATTTATTTCTATATGTATTTAGTTGTTCAAGTATTTATTTGTTTCAACTTTTATTTATTTATCCCGGTATGTATTTATAATTTTGGCATGGAATATCCTCTATATAAAACTGATGTACATAACTTCATTGCTTAAATAGATTAATAATAAAAGATGGTCTTGGGGTTACTGAAATAAGGCTTTGTATAATTTATTTACCGGTCTAGTTATAATGGAGCTGTATGGGAACAGTGAAAAAAAAACATATAGTCTTCTGTAATTAGAAAATGAATCAAGTCGGTCTCCATGTTTGCGCAGTCAATTGTTCTGGGAAACCTCCCAAAGCTGCCCGAGTGCCGTCTGTGTAGACCGGTGATGTCAGGCGCAGACCCCGTCTGATCTGCAGGCGGCGAAAAAGCATTGTGAACTCACCCTTTGATGGCATGTGCTGGGAATGAGTGGTGATTAGAAGCAAAGCACAGAACATTTAGTCACACAGCGACTTTGATATGAATTTAGAAGCTCTACAATTATGATTATAACTTGTATGATATACAAATAAATGATATTCCAGAGATTCAAGGAGCTCAGCAAAATAAAGTTACGTATTTTTCAAGAATGCAGTTTTAGAAATGTATTTCTACAGTGCTTAAAAATTTAGCACACAGTTTAAAGTAGTAAAGAGAAAGGCTTGTTTGTTAAAAGCCAAATAATTATATACTTGTTTACCATGCTGACAGTATTTATTCCTTATAAAACTTTATGCAAAAGAAATGGTTGCAGTTGGATTTGTGTGTGGGGTGGTGGGTTTTTGTTGATTGGTTTTTTATTGTGCACAGTTTGCGAGTCCCGGACTTGAGTCCTACAAGTCTGCATGGGGGTAAATAAATGTGATAAAGATTAGGTTTGTATAAAACCTTTCAAAATGGTGTTATTACAGGTTTTTTTTTACTTGTTCTACTATATAATGTATTATTATTATTATTATTATTATTATTATTATTATTATTATTATTATTATTATTATGTGCTGCCTCATTAATGGAAGGAATATCAGATATCAAAAATCTCCAATGATGAAAATCAAAATTCAGATTGACCAGGAAGAGAGCAACCTGCCGAGGTGGTGGTGGTGGTGGTGGTTGAAGAGAGATTGGGCTTCGTGATGTGAAGTGTGTAGGGTGTATAGGCACGTCAGGGACGGGTGCCCATACTATAAACCAGCACATTATTTGTTTGTGTGGTTTTTTTCGCTGGGTATCATTTGTTTTGGCCATCGTGCCTTTTTTTTTTGTGAACGTCTTTTGGGTTTTGTTTAAACGCTTTATTTATTTAATAAATACGCACTCAGCACTTCAACCTGCTGTCTGTTGCTTCCTGGTCTGACGTCCCCACCAAGTCAACATGTCCAGAAGCATACACCACCCTATATGGCTGTAACTTCAAAATTAGAGCTATAAAGTATTATGAAAGGGTTGATGACTGTGACATATATCAACAGTATGTACAGAATAGCATAGAATATGAATTACCAAATTTCATAACAATTTGATAAGCAGTTATCCAGATACATGCATACAATAAATGCAAGTGTGACATGCTGACAGATGTATGAACAGACAGACTGACACCTCCTCTATATCCCTAGAATATGATACTGTCCATAACTTGAAATAAATAAACACCAACGTGTCATGACAACTGGATGAGTGCTTCTCCAGATAGATAGATGTAAGGACAAAAAAACACCATGCCCCCCTGCCCCCCTGCCCCCCATATCCCCAGAATCTAATATTATCAATAACTTATGCTAAATATTTTATTGTACCAACAATACCTGTGCAATCGACCAGGAGAACATACATCCCTTCAGCAGGTGAAAATCTCAAAAGCTTGTTTACATTCTGTGACCCTTAAAAAAACTGCAAACTGTAAATTGGAACAACACTTCTTTAAATAGTCAAAACAATTATAATGTAGCATAAGTTTACTGTTTCTGTTCTGGCATCTTCGAAAGACCTTTTGATCTGGAAGCCAACTTAACTAATGCTATTTGGATTTGATGTAAAAATAAGATTGTGCATTGAGCCATTGTGATTCTAAAGGGCTCAAATCACATAATGCTCTTTGATGAAGAATGTGGCGGTTTTCTTGTTCCTTCTACTTCCTTCTAATTGGTACCCAAACTCAAGGCTGCTTGTTTTGTGTATTCTCAAAGGAAACAGTGTAGTTTAATGTATTATTTGCTATATTCAATGCTGTTTCTGCCCCAGGATGGTTTTCCCATTAACTTGTTTCTGTTTTTAGCTGATACTAAGGAAGCTGTAAGTAAATGTACCTCTTATGAGGTTTCATTTTCTTCACAGCATTTTCTCCTCATCAGGTTTACATTTTCAACAGATGAATCATAAGATGACATTTAGAAAGGCCTGAATCAGTTATGGATTGCCTTGAGGCCAAAAAATACTAGTTATGTCAGGTTATAGCCCATTAACTCCTGCACAGAGGAAGGCAACTACCAGGCAGTTTTTAACAGTATTCTTCACCCTGTCTAGTTGTAAAGGGTTATTTATCAGATAATTCATATGTTGTACCAATTGTGTCTATTTACTTTGGGAGAAAAAATTGTTTTTGTTAGACTAAATAAATTATACACAGTGCCTTATCGGGTATCTGCTTGGTAAGGTTTGGGAGTAATTGATTATTTATCCAATTTACTCCAGGCTAAGCTATTTTAGGCCATAACAGCATATGAGAAAGTAATACAAGTGTCTGTGCTAGGCTTAAATAATGTGCTGCCATTTCACTATTTCAGCCTGTACAGTGCTTTTCCTTTGTCGGTTGTTCCAATATGCCTCAGTAATTACTTTGTATTTCCACAGTAAGGCAGTAAACTTAAAAAAAAAAGTTTAATAAGTCCCTTAAGCTAAGGTTAGTTACCAGCATTTAGCTCAACAATAGGTATTATGTAGAATGTACCTATATATATATATATATATATATATATATATATATATACACACACACACACACACACACACACACACACACACACACACTGTGTGTCCTTGTATTAGTATATTGGTACATATGCATTATTTATGCATTTTGTGCAGTATAAGAAAGCTGTATATGTGTTTGTGTGATATTTGCAGTTGAACAGGTGGTAGGGCCGTTGGTGCCATTACCTGTAAGCTGAATCTTTTCATCAAAATGGTCTTAATTTCTGTGGATAGTCTCACAGATTTCTATCCATTATTTTGGACTGTTTTGCTGGTAGAAAAAACAGGTTTAATGTACTGTTCTTTACAGTCCAAAACACAATATCCATTTACTACACATATTGTACAAAAACTGAAACATCTTAATTAAAATATGTATTACTATATACATTGAAAGCTAGTAAGTGATGTAATCCTATTCTTTAAAAAATGACCCCAACAAATAATACAAATAATAAAAGGGTCTCAGACACAGAGAAAGGCTCTGGTCTAGACTTGACTTAGAGAGTTTTTTTTATGTCAATATATATGAGCACAACACTGTTTGTGCCACAGCAGTCTGTTAGACTTTGGCAGCACATTAATCTACTCTAGGGATAAGACCTCACACAAGGTCAGGTGGTCTTCCGCAAGAAGGCTGGGGTACCTTTCACAGCATTGTGCAGATTTAGAGTGCACAATGTATGGGTCACGTGCTGTTATTGCCTGTATGCAAAATAATACATAAATAGGAATGATACAAGTGTGTCATCGGTAGTAGGAATAAGATCCTGTGAAATGGATGGCTTTGCAGAGGGTGACGTCAGACCAAAAACACGAACCAAAACAAGGAAAGGCGGGGCAAAACTGAGACACTACGGCGCTCAGTGCGTTTATTAAATAATAATACATCAAACAGGCTGAACAAAACAAAACTACACCAAAAAAAGGCACTTTGGCCAAACAAGCGGAACAAACAAGTATCATGCTGGTGTAGGCCCAGCACATTTTAGCAATTGTTTTCTATTCAATTCTATTTAAAGCTTTACTTTCCTTCACTACCTGACTCGTTCTTCCTCTCGAACACACATCCCATTGCAGCCAAAGCTGCAGGTTTTTGTAGCGGTGAATGAGGGATTAACTAGCTAGCAATTATTATATTATCCCTAGGTCACATTTGGCACGGGTTTAATAAGGAATGCGTGGTTAAATAATCAGTAGCTGGTCAGTCAAGCATCCTCACAAGGTTTTTACAAATAATAACAAAAAATAACAGACAATGGCAGCGACTTTGCCTGCGCCTCAAATAATAACAATACAGAAAAATAAGGCTTTTCGCTGGTCATATTTACATAAATCATAATAATACAAAATAAAACAAACAAAACAGCGCTTCCTGCCACAGGCCCACACTAACTTGTGAGCACATACTATATACAGTCAATCTCAGTTAACATTTAGTGTTGACTTTCCCAAGGTGTCGCGTTAACCATGGGTGCACATGAGCCATGGCATTAACATGCAAATAAGTAACAGAACTCACATTTTTACAGTATTACTGTATTTACAAGATCATTTTTAGTTAAATGTCCTTATGAAAATGGTTGAAAGAACTGCAGTGAATAAATTAATCACAGTATACTGTACTGTTCAAACTCGGTACAACTTGTATAGTTCTATTGAAATAAGAATTAATAAAATAATCACAGCATTATTTTTACGAAAATAATCCAACCACAAACTGTGGACATTCTGCTTTGAATGCTCTGCTGACAAGCTTGTTATCATCAAATAACCTGAGCTTTAAAGCCAATCGTAAACTTGGGTGATATTCCAGGGTCATGAGCGAAGGCTCCTCCCACTACTTCCTTCCAACCAATAACATCTGCTAAATCCCCTATTTAAACCCCAAGCTTTAAGTTGCTCTCCGTCTGCAAATCTCACTATCCAACCTTAGAAGCCCAGCCACCGCAGGCTTCGTCCGCTGTGAGGAAGGTTCACTGTGAGTCAAGGGGGACCCCTGGTCAAATTTATCTATCGCTGTCATCTCCCATTTCTCTCATCTAGGTCCCCTTGGGGGAAGTATTTGTTGCTGCCCAGCCTTTATTAGTTCGGTCTCATCTCCGCAAGGACGGCTCTCCACGATCCAAGGGAACCCTTCTCCAAGTTATAAGCACATATCATCTACTATCAAATCCCGAGGTCTCTTCCACTAAACAGCCCTTGATCATGTCCATTGAATTGAACAAGAACTAATTTTTTGCTTCTCACTCATTGTGAACTGATACTATTCTGTATCCAGCTGCACTTGGTAGTTGCGAATAAATGAATGAAAAATGGTCTTTTTAATAGTTTTTAAGAACATAAGAACATAAGAAAGTTTACAAACGAGAGGAGGCCATTCGGCCCATCTTGCTCGTTTGGTTGTTAGTAGCTTATTGATCCCAAAATCTCATCAAGCACCTTCTTGAAGGATCCCAGGGTGTCAGCTTCAACAACATTACTGGGGAGTTGATTCCAGACCCTCACAATTCTCTGTGTAAAAAAGTGCCTCCTATTTTCTGTTCTGAATGCCCCTTTGTCTAAACTCCATTTGTGACCCCTGGTCCTTGTTTCTTTTTTCAGGCTGAAAAAGTCCCTTGGGTCGACACTGTCAATACCTTTTAGAATTTTGAATGCTTGAATTAGGTCGCCACGTAGTCTTCTTTGTTCAAGACTGAACAGATTCAATTCTTTTAGCCTGTCTGCATATGACATGCCTTTAAAGCCCGGAATAATTCTGGTCGCTCTTCTTTGCACTCTTTCTAGAGCAGCAATATCTTTTTTATAGCGAGGTGACCAGAACTGCACACAATATTCAAGATGAGATCTTACTAGTGCATTGTACAGTTTTAACATTACTTCCCTTGATTTAAATTCAACACTTTTCACAATGTATCCGAGCATCTTGTTAGCCTTTTTTATAGCTTCCCCACATTGTCTAGATGAAGACATTTCTGAGTCAACAAAAACTCCTAGGTCTTTTTCATAGATTCCTTCTCCAATTTCAGTATCTCCCATATGATATTTATAATGTACATTTTTATTTCCTGCGTGCAGTACCTTACACTTTTCTCTATTAAATGTCATTTGCCATGTGTCTGCCCAGTTCTGAATCTTGTCTAGATCATTTTGAATGACCTTTGTTGCTGCAACAGTGTTTGCCACTCCTCCTACTTTTGTGTCGTCTGCAAATTTAACAAGTTTGCTTACTATACCAGAATCTAAATCATTAATGTAGATTAGGAATAGCAGAGGACCTAATACTGATCCCTGTGGTACACCGCTGGTTACCACACTCCATTCTGAGGTTTTTCCTCTAATCAGTACTTTCTGTTTTCTACATGTTAACCACTCCCTAATCCATGTACATGTGTTTCCTTGAATCCCAACTGCATTCAGTTTGAGAATTAATCTTTTGTGCGGGACTTTGTCAAAAGCTTTCTGGAAATCTAAATAAACCATGTCATATGCTTTGCAATTATCCATTATCGATGTTGCATCCTCAAAAAAATCAAGCAAGTTAGTTAGGCACGATCTCCCTTTCCTAAAACCATGTTGACTGTCTCCCAGGACCCTGTTACCATATAGGTAATTTTCCATTTTGGATCTTATTATAGTTTCCATAAGTTTGCATATAATAGAAGTCAGGCTTACTGGTCTGTAGTTACCTGGTTCAGTTTTGTTTCCCTTTTTGTGGATCGGTATTACGTTTGCAATTTTCCAGTCTGTCGGTACCACCCCTGTGTCAAGAGACTGCTGCATGATCTTGGTTAGTGGTTTGTAAATTACTTCTTTCATTTCTTTGAGTACTACTGGGAGGATCTCATCCGGCCCAGGGGATTTGTTTATTTTAAGAGCTCCTAGTCCCTTTAACACTTCTGCCTCAGTTATGCTAAAGTTATTTAAAACTGGATAGGAACTGGATGACATGTGGGGCATGTTGTCAGTATCTTCCTTTGTAAAAACTTGTGAAAAGTAATCATTTAATATATTTGCTATTTTTTTTTCTTCATCTACGATTTTGCCATTTGTATCTCTTAAACATTTAATCTCCTCTTTGAATGTTCTCTTGCTGTTGTAATATTGGAAAAACATTTTGGAATTGGTTTTAGCTCCCTTAGCAATGTTCATTTCTATTTCTCTCTTGGCCTTTCTAACTTCCTTTTTGACTTGCGTTTGCAGTTCCGTGTACTCTTTCTGCGTACTTTCTTTTTGGTCCTTTTTTAATACTCTGTAAAGTGCCTTTTTTCGCTGAATATTTTTTTAAATTGATCTATTAAACCATTTTGGCAATTTAGTTTTACATTTAGATTTGTCTACTTTAGGGATATAATTGTTTTGCGCCTCTAGTACTACATTTTTGAAGAACATCCATCCTTCTTCTGTGGGTGTTTTCTCTATTTTACTCCAATCTAGTCTCTGTTTCATACCTTCATAGTTTGCTTTTCTAAAATTGTAAACCTTAGCTTTAGTCATTACTTTTGGGGTTTTAAAAAACACTTCAAATGAGACCATGTTGTGGTCTGAGTTTGCCAGTGGTTCTCTGACCTCTGTTTTAGTTATTCTATCTTCGTTATTTGAAAAGACTAAATCAAGGCATGCCTCCCCTCTAGTCGGTGCCTTGACAAATTGTGTTAGGAAGCAGTCATTTGTCATTTCCACCATTTCTATTTCATCCTTCGCGCTACCCACCGAGTTTTCCCATTTTATGTGGGGGAAGTTGAAATCCCCCATTAGTATGGCATCTCCTTTGCTACACGCATTTCTAATGTCATTGTATAACAGATTATTGTGCTCACTGTCTGAATCTGGCAGTCTATAGCATGCTCCTATTATTATGCCCTTTGAATTTTTGTCCGTTATTCTGACCCATATTGATTCGGTTTTATTTTCTTTGTCCAGGTTTAACACCTGGGCTTCAAGACTGTTTCTTATGTATAGCGCTACCCCTCCTCCTCTTCTGTCCTGCCTGTCTTTCCTATACAGTGTATACCCACAAATATTATATTCATCCCTATCACTCTCAGACAACCACGTTTCTGTAACACCTATCACATCATAGTTACCTGTTAGTGCAGTAGCTTCAAGTTCTAGAATTTTGTTTCTGATACTTCTAGCATTTAGATAAATACATTTAATGGTTGTCTTACCTGAGTTGTTGTTCTTGTTTTGATTCAGTCTACCTTCTGTTTTTTTTGTTGATTTCTCCCCCCTTCCTTTCTAGTTCAAATGCTTCTGAACCTGCTTTATCCCTTTGGTTCTTGTAATAAATGTCAAGTTATGAGTAAAGCATGGTGTCGAATTAAAAAATGAAGAGAGGCAGAAGGCATATATTTTATATGAAGAAAATCCAAAGAAGTCTGTTGAATTAAGCAAAGGCATCAAAAGAAACTTATCACTATTATAACACATGTATTTTCCCCCCCAAAAATAAGGTGCATAAATGATGGACATTGATAAAATGTTTTTGGTTTCTTTTTAATCACTCAATCATTTATATTAATACTTTTCTAAAATGATCATTTCTGATTTTCATTTTTAGTAAATTGTTGAAAGCTTTTGGAATTTTTCTTTTGATTTGACATGGTGCTCAAGGCTTTGCAGATCAGTGGGAAAAAAAATCCTAATTTAATCTATTTCAAATTCTGAATCTGAGACAACAAAATGTAAAATAAGTGTTGGGGCCTGAATACTTTTTCAACCCATTATATATATAAAATTGTGTTCAGTAGATTGGAGAAAAGCAGAACTCCCAGTGCAGGTCACATCAGCAGAAGAACAAAGCAAGAAGCTAGATGGCATTCAGAACTGGGCAGACACATGGCAAATGACATTTAATATTGAAAAGTGTAAGGCACTGCACATAGGCAATACAAATGTGCATTATAAATACCACTAGGCAGATATTGAAATTGAAGAAGGAATCTATGAAAAAGATCTAGGAGTTTATGTTGACTCAGAAATGTCTTCATCTAGACAATGTGGGGAAACTATAACAAAGCCCAACAAAATGCTTGGATATATAATGAAAAGTGTTGAATTTAAATCAAGGGAAGTAATGTTAAAACTTTGCAATGCATTAGTAAGACCGTGTTCAGTTCTGGTCATCTCGCTACAAAAAGGATATTGCTGCTCTAGAAAGAGTGCAAAGAAGAGCGACCAGAACTATTCCGGGTTTAAAAGGTATGTCATATGCAGACAGGCTAAAAGAATTGAATCTGTTCAGTTTTGAACAAAGAAGACTATGCGGCGATCTGATTCAAGCATTCAAAATTATAAAAGGTATTGACAATGTCGACCCAAGGGACTTTTTTGACCTGAGAAAAGAAATAAGGACCAGGGTTCACAAATGGAGATTAGATAAAGGGGCAGGTAGAACAGAAAATAGGGGGTACTTTTTTACACAGAGAATTATGAGAGTCTGGAACTAACTCCCCAGTAATGTTGTTGAAGCTGACACCCTGGGATCCTTCAACACAGTGTATTTCAACAGCCTATTAACCAGCATTGTTTCTATCTATATCAACTTGTCATTACAAGAACACACATTATATTTTCTTTTTTTTCAGATAATCCAAGATCGAATCTATTCACACATATCAAGAAATAAATTAATGTGGAATTCCTTACCAGGGGGGCTGTACATATTGCCACAGTATTCTACAAATTCAGCAGAATTTCCATTTTATTATTCAGTGCTGGGTAAGTCATGTCTTTTATTTATAGCTGTATTATTATTATTATTATTATTATTATTATTATTATTATTATTATTGTTGTTGTTGTTGTTGTAGTAGTCATAGTAGTATATCTTACTGTATTGATACAAAACGTATTACGGCATTATCTAATTGATGACTGGTATGAACAGACGAGACATCAAATTATTTCACAATCAATCCCAGAGTCCAAAGATGAGAATGCACATCACATCCTTTAACCCCTAACTGCAGTCTTAAAAACACATACGAAACAATTAAACATACCTACTGTCATATTTCTCCCATGAATTATGTTGCACACAAAACACAGGGCTAGATTCTCAGAACTCTTTACTTTTACAATTTTTTCAGGGAATAAAAACGCACCCAATAAAGTTACTAAACCACGAATAAACAACTGGACATTGTTCTGATTTATTTTAGAACTGTTTCCTGTGTTTTTTTTTTTCCTTTAGACAAAAAAAAAAAAAAACTAATGGTGATTTGGAGTAAATTGCTTTGAGAATATAGCTCACAGTTTCTACGTTATTTTGAAGTGTTACTAATGTTCCACTCAAACTACTTAAATAATGTGCAATCATGCAGAACGTTTGGAAAATTAACAAACAGAGAAGTAGTCAACCATTTAGATACTGTACATCTGAGAGTTTGAATCTCTGCAAGACTGAAGAGACAATTGGAATTTGTATCGCTTTTATCAGGTTTAATAAAATATAACTGCATAATTGCACTTATCTTCAGCATATTTTGTTTCTTTTGTTATGTGGTACTAATGCTGCTATAATGGTAGCAACACCATAATTAAAATGTAACCCCTCCCTGCATTCAAAAAGTAATTTCTGCAGAAAGTCAGGCCTCTATTTAAAGAATCTGTTTGATCTGAAGATCTGTAATGTACTCAGACACCTGGGTCTGAATTAGCAAGCCTGGTATTGAAAGTATCCTAGCAACCATGGAGTTATATTTATTTTGAAATAAAACCACAGAAAAAAAATGTCAAATGTTTATTGAAAAAAAGAATCGAAGGGGTTCTGATGTGCACGTACTAAAACATGGAAGCAAACAAAATATTTACCAAGTGATGTCTTTTCATATTAGAACCCCTCACTGGCACAAATTACAGTCTGTGCATGACTGGTTTGAATAAAATTCTACATGTTTACATGGCACATGAAAGTTCCAATCCTGATAGGAGATTTGAGAACCATGTTGTGTGCAAGTAATCTGATTCCTTGAAACCTGATCTGAGTACCTGGTTAACCTGTTTCAATTCCTTTTCCATTCAGGTTTCTCAGTCATGTAAACTCAAAAATGTGATTGTTGGACCCAAAACGCTCAGCAGGAGTACACTTAGCAGCACAGTAATATACAATTCAGGGGTGTACTAGCAGCACGATGCAACAGGCTGTTCTGACTGACATTTTGAATAAGAAGAATCTTCATCACCTAGTGACTGCACTGAACAAAACAAAAAAGAACACAGCAATGAGCATGTGCAATTGCCATGTATATGTGAAAGGAAAAAAAAAAACTCAGCTTGTGACATAACACAACTAAAAATGAAACTAAGGGCATATCTACTGCTATACTGTACAGCTCCCACATTCATTGATGTTTTAAAGAGATCTAAGTATAATACAGATTTTTTTTTTCACTAGATATATTGTAAAGTAGCACTCTGTGTTTGATTGTAATGCTTAACAGTACAGCACAATGATTCAATTTCCAAGTGGCCCCAGTTGAGAAAAATCTAATTGTGGTTGTCAACTATTGAGTGAAAATGCAATCTCACCTTGTCCTCCCTGTCAGAAATTGTCATTGATGTATTGAACTGCTTTTTCTGTTAGCACCCTCAGAGCCCCCCTTATCACCATACTTGCACACACACTCACACACACACAATGACTACTGTGATGTTAGTCTATACACATATAGGCTTTAGTGGGGGCACTGGCAAAAAAACACATTAAGTATTTCTTTACTCTTTCAAAAGAAAAAGAAACATTAAAGATTACATTACCTGATCAGTCTAATAATATAACTTTTAAAAAATGATTTTGCTAACAAAGCGGAGAGCATCTTTGGGTAGGTTTTTACAGAACAGGTGAATTATAAAAATAGCATATATAAGCTTGGTGAACTTGTGCTTATGCCTTTTGTAATTTGTGTTTTGTTTTTCATCATTTAAATCATATATGTATGTGTGTGCAAGAGCCTCTCTGCTTCAATGCATTCATTTAAGCTCAGGGTAGCTCCTAATAATAATATTATTATTATATTATATTATTATAATCATTATTATTATTAATTATATAATTAATATAATAATAATATATTATTATATTATTATTATTATATAATCATTATATTATTTTAGTAAACACTTGCAGGGACTAGGAGGTGAACTCTGCATCAACAATTGCTGTTGTAGTCACTTACAAAGGACCTCAGTTTCCATCTCATCCAAAGGACCGAACACAAGAAGGTTGAATGACTTGCCCAGGGTTACACACAGTGAGTCAGTGCCTGAGCCAGGATGTAAACTGAAAACCTACTGGTATCAATCCCTTTTCTTTAACCACTGGCTCACCAAGCCTTTAGTCGGAAAATCTTCAAAGGGAAATATATGGAAACTTAAAGATCCATAGCACCATTTGATCTGTTCCATCAGTCCCGTGTGGAAATGCATTGGTTTTTATTTAAATGTGAAAGATTTTTACATTGGTTTTCTTTTCTTTCAGCCTCATACACATACTTCATTGAAATTATCACTAGTTGAAATCAACCTGTTTATTCTCTAGAGCATATGTGTACAGAAAGACCATAAATGCTTTGCCTGTTGTTAGTAGACCTTATCTCTGATTAACTTACAGGATTTTCCAAGGTTGCTGCTGTAATATGTAGCTGTCATTGTAAAGGAAGAGAAGTGTATCACAGTTTCATCTCATCCATTTAGCTAGGGATATAGATCTACAGAAACAGGCAATGATGTATTGTACAACCTATGTTTAACTGGCTACAATATATTAAGTATATGATCATATTATGTTGTGTTTATTGATGGTTAAAATATCCATATGCTTATATGGATAGCTCATGGCTGTTTCCTTCATTATGCTGGTAAAGAGCACGGGGCACAAGTGGCTCCCCCAGGTCCATTTTATCATTATTCTGTAAAGGATTCCTATAGATACCAATGAGCATTGCTGAAGGCTCCCCTCTAGACTGCCACCCTAGACGAAACTAGGAAATAACACTGTGAAGCATGCAGATGTCACAACAAAGTGCTTCTAGTCTAGACAAATTCTAGTTTTCCTCCACTACCACAATTGCAGTTTCCTCCAAATGATAGCCACAAAGAGTATCTTAGACATTCATCCCTGTGTCACTGTTAAAACAGCGTATCTTGTTTCAGCCCTGATTTGTCTCTGTAATGGTGTCAGTAGATCGATAATGTGTTTTCTTCAACATTGCTGTAGGTAAAAGCCCATCCCAGGAGTTCACAGCTGTTATCCAGGCCGTCACCCCTCTGATGTCACAGTCCCAGCCTATTGTCAAACTACTACTTGCTGTTGCCAAATCCAAATACTGCGCACAGGTAAGACCATGATTCACTTCATGATTATGAATGCAGAACCTTGTTTGGACCTACTGTAGGTTAAAAAATATGCATGATGTTGATACATACAGCTCTTCAAAGGATGGGACATTTCAATGACAACATATCTAATTAACTCAAAGTGATTGTGCTGTCTGTTTATATGTCAAATGTTAAGACTCAAAATATGTATATATCACAAATAAAATAATGCAATAATGCAAGAATTACAGGATGATTAAAAAACATTTATTACTTGTTGTTTAATTTAACCAAATTTAACAGGTAATTGGTATAAATTAAGTAATCACAGCACAAGTGTAGGCTGGAAATAACACAGAAGAAAAACCTTGTGTTTCTTCTAACGACACTTCAAATGTATTTTGGTTATTAATAAGGATAACCAGAAGATATCTATACTTTAAAGTGGAGTACATTACAGAGTTTTATCCACATAAAACACACATGGTATTGTATGCAGTAATACCAAAAGAAACTGATAATAATCTATGACAGATGTTTCAGTGAGATCAGAGTTTACCACTATGGTCCAGATTTATTAGTCTTCATGGAAAAATGCAATTTGCATCATTTCTTTTTTAAACTGCTCAAAAGGTTTATGGCACACATTGGTAAATCAGGCCCTATTATTATTATTATTATTATTATTATTATTATTATTATTATTATTATTATTATTATTATTATTATTTAGTCATTTAGCAGAAACTTATCCCAAGCGACTTACAGAGGCTAGGGGTTGAACTATGCAATTGGTGCTGCAAAGTCACTTAAGTTAAGTGACTTGCTCAGGGTCACACACAGTGAGTCAGTAGCTGAGCCTGGATTTGAACTGGGGATCGCCAAACCTCCCCGAGTGAGTAAACCGGTATTATATTCAGAGATTTTCTCAGGAAGGGTAGTGTCTGGTTTTCTTTGAAACCATTGGGGTTCAATGTGTTTTTCTGCTAGGAAATGTAAAATCAACTGAATTTGTAGTTGCCCACTGTGATCAGGACTTTTTTCCCCTGTACCCCAGATAATTGTGCTATGGAACTGTGACAAGCCTTTACCTCTGAAAAACAAGTGGCCCTCCACCTCAGTGCCTATAACAGTCATTGAGGGAGAGAGTAAGGTAGGTGACACCATTACTGTGGGGTCTAACACTCCTTAATCTCAATAAAATGAAAGTGTTAGAGAACCCCCTGCAGTATTTACAAGAAACACACTATAGCTTTGCTGTATCCTGTGTTGTCCCAATTGTAGCAATACATACAGTATTCACTCTATTCACTCACCATGAGCCATAACCCATCTGGAGAATACCTTTCTTAGGTGCTTTTCCCAGAAGTAAGATATTTTGGTAACACTTTAAAATAAGTGTCTGTAATCCCAATGTAACTAACACATGATTTCCTACTGATTTCAAATGAAATTCCTATTGAATTCAAGTCACAAGCATGAGGTCATGGCATGCTTTTCATCACTTCATAATATTTCCCTTTAATATACATGAAATAATCATGAACAGACACTTACTTTAAAGTGTTACTGTGACAAACTGGATTGCAGTGCGCAGGTGTAGAGGTGATGCAGTTCTCAGTAATAACAAATACAACACTGTTCACGGTGAAAAACAGCTCTTTATTTGTGCTGGGTTGCTTGTTACATAATTGTTGCATAAATAATACCTGGCTCTACACAGCTATGTGTATAGCACAGTTAAAATACGGGGTTGTCCCGAAATAATACTAATAATGACACACACTTTATACACACACGATCACAAGTCTCATTTTCACCTGGCTTGATTATTGTAACTCCTTCCTCCTTGGTCTCCACTCCTACGCTTTTACACCGCTTCAACAAATTCAAAATGCTGCTGCCTGTATTATATTTAACCTCCAACACTTCCACAAATCTCCCCATGGCCTTGCCCCACCTTATCTGGCTGCACTCATTTCCTATTATATTCGTCCTCGCAATCACTACTGTCCCTCTCTGTTCCATCCTCACCCTGTGCCCAATCTCATTTCCATTCATTCTCTCTTCTTGCACCCCTTCAATGGAATAAACTCCCACTCATCTTAAAACAGTCCCCCACTTTACACAGCTTTCGCTCCTCCCTTAAAACTCATCTTTTTTCCCCAGCCCATCCTACCCTTACTGCTGGCCCCTGACCCCATTATGACCTTGCCTGCCTGACCTTGACCTAGTCCCTTGCTTTCATATAGCTGTTAATCTCCTCACCCTACTCCAATAACCTTACCCTATTTCTTCACCCATTTTTCAGTTTATACAAATTCTAAAAACATGTAAAGCGCCTTAGTTAAAGGCGCTATAATAAATGCTAAATAAATAAATAAATAGTGAGTTCTCCTAGTGCAAGTGGTGATTTAATACAATAATTGGTGACAACAGTAGTGCAGATATTCGTGTTTGATGCTGGCTTAGCGCGAGAGCTCCTAGATAGTTAGGCATCTAGAATAACAAATAACAGTTAAACAGTCAGATAAGATAACACTAAACACTCAGTACTTTTTGTTTGTACATCCTTTACAGGTCTTTCTGTAACCATAACAAAGGAACAGATTGCTTTGCCACATCCCCTGATATACCCTCAGTCACGCCCCCTTCAGCAGCGAATTCAATCACGTATCCTCCAATCCATGACTGACACATCACCTTCTGCATTAATTCTGGTATTGTGACTCTGCCCCCTTTCCGGGTGGATGACTTCCAACTGACCCTGCAATGAACTCCCAAACCATCCTGTCCGGGGCACACTGTTCCTGTTATACCATGCCCTCACAGGGAGCGAGGGAGATTGTTAACTGGGATTCATTCTCTCTCTGCTACCGATATTTTTTCTTATAACAATTGAGAGTATTAAGATCATGCTCCCTGTTACAACAATTGCTTGTTTTCTGTTACCACAATACACCGTTCATTTCAATGAGAGTACCAGCGTTGTTGCAGGAAGGAACAGGATCTGGATGCAATACGATGCTTAGAAGAGAAACAATCGTGATTAAGTTTAAAAACATATCACTGGACAACATGGCGTACAGCAAAAGTACAGGATGCATTTCTTGTAAACACTGCAGAGTGTTCTGTAACACTTAAAAGCACATAGTAAAAGTCCAATGTTTTGTTTGTTTTTTTGTTTTGATACAGGCACTTTAGATGGTGTTTATTTAAGGCTGCTAATAATAGAGTTTGGGGAGATTTTATTTCCAGCCGATTTCTATATAATGAATCATGTAAGAAATGTTCAATGTATGTCACTTCCTGTTTGTGTCTATATTTATTTTACATGGCACCAGTTTTTTCAAACTTTGATGTACAGGACGTTATCTGTAGTGTATACTTCTCCAGCTTTACACTTTAAAACTTCAAACTGACTCTTTGTTTAGTAATATATATATTTACCTGAAAACCTCTATGAAGTATTAGCAATATTGACTGATCTTAACACTTTTTTGTTTGTTTTTGTCTGCATATGATTTATACATTTATCAAACCCTGTGCTAACTGCAGGGTTCATTTTAAAACAAAGTTTGAGGCAACGCAAAGAGCCGGACACTTTGCATAAATAAATAAATCATAATCTCTGTCAAAGTAATCTTTTTCCAAACATTACAACACTTAGCTTCATTATAGCTTTCAATCATGTATGGTAGCAGAGAGGGGACAGATGCAGAAAATAAAGCCATGTCAAGTTATCTCACTGTTACTGTAGCCTTGGGAAACTTTGAGAGAACAAGGTTACATGATTCAGTTCATTTTCCATACCAAATTTTTTAACCTCTTTTTTCCACCATTATTCAAGAAAAGGAAAATTGGCTTCAGATTAAAAAGTATCCCACAAGTTTCTGACTAGGATAGACAAATTAGTTCTGCATTGGGCTTCAAAGCAAAGATGTCTGCTGTTGAACAGCATTCATCTGCCTTATTCCTTGCAAAAATGTTCTTGTAGTGGTCTGTTTTATGTATTGTATGTGTGGTTTTATATCTTGAGCCGATGTACACACCCTGGAGTTTCCTTTGGGATCCCTAATTACTTACAGCTGTGAAGACTGCTTAACCAAACTTAGCAGCACTCCTAATAAGAACAGAAGAAACATTTGGGAACAAAAAAGGGCCATTTGACCTATCAATTTAGTTTAGAATGGAAGGTAGGACATTTTTTTTAATGTTCCTAGTGTTTTAGGTCCTTATGGGAACTATAATAAGATCCGAAACGGAAAACTACTCTTATGGTAACAGTATCCTGAGACAGTCGGCGTGGTTTTAGGAAAGGGAGATCGTGTATAATTAACCTGCTTGATTTTTTGGAGAATGAAGCGTAGGCAAGCATATGATATGGTTTATGTAGATTTTCAGATAACTTTTGACAAAGTCCTACAAAAAGATTAATTCTCAAACTGAATGCAGTAGGGATTCAAGGAACTGCATGCACATGGATTATGGAGTGGTTAACATGTAGAAAGTACTGATTAGAGGAAAAACCTCAAAATGGAGTGAGGTAACCAGTGGTGTAGCACAGGAATCAGTATTAGTTCCTCTGCTATTTCTAATCTAATGACTTAGATTCTGGTTTAGTAAGTAAACTTGTTAAATTTGCAGATGACACAAAAATAGGAGGAGTGGCAAACACCATTGCAGCAGCAAAGGTCATTCAAAATGATCTAGACAAGATTCAAAACTTGGCAGACACATGGCAAATGACATTCAATAAAGAAAAGTGTAAGGTACTGCACGCAGGTAATACAAATGTGCATTATAAATATCATATGGGAGATACTGAAATTGAAGAAGGAATCTATGAAAAAGACCTAGGAGTTTATGTTGACTCAGAAATGTCTTCATCTAGATAACATGGGGAAGCTACAAAAAAGCACAACAAAATGCTTGGGTATATAGTGAAAAGTGTTGAATTTAAATCAAGGAAAGTAATGTTAAAACTTTACAGTGCATTAGTAAGACTTCATCAAGAATATTGTATTCATTTCTGGTCACCTCGCTACAAAAAGGATATTGCTGCTGTAGAAAGAGTCCAAAGAAGAGCGACCAAATTATTCCGGGTTTAAAAGACATGTCATATCAGACAGGCTTAAAGAATTTAATCTATTCAGTCTTGAACCGAGAAGACAACATGGCGATCTGATTCTAGCTTTCAAAATTCTAAAAGGTATTGACAATGTCGACCCAAGGGACTTTTTCTACCTGAAAAAAGAAACGAAGACCAGGGGGAGTTAGATAAAGGGGTATTCCGAACAGAAAATAGGAGGCAACTCTCCAGTAATGTTGTTGAAGCTGGCACCTTGGGATCCTTCAATAAGCTGCTTGATGAGATTCTGGGACCAATAAGCTACTTAATAGGGAAATAGGCATGGTCTTACGAAATTATAGTTCAACATTTACATGTGTGCAAAACATGTCTTCAATATATGACAACCAGCATACATAGGAATGGAATTACTGTAATCTAACCTTAATATCTTCAGTCAAACTCACTTACAGGTCCTTATGACAAACAATATACAGCAACACAGACCACATCTATCATGTTTTCTTAGCAATAGATTTATACTGAAAGACTACCTGTTAGACAAAGTACACATACCAATATCTGTCACCTCCTCAACCTAGAGACGAAACATCAGTGAGCCATTCTTATAGAATGGTGAATGTTACATTTACCAATTTCAGTTAACTCGAAAACAACAATGTTTCATTGATTACAGACTTCTCCTAAGTCACAGCTTTACCAATCTTTTTTAAAAACATATCCAGTAATTTAACTGATTTATGTAATACAGTATCCAAATCATAAGCAGGGTTATGTGGGGAGGTCAGTATTGTGTTGACTCTTTACACACAAATATTTCCTCATCATAATTAGTCAGAATAACTAACTGTGTATTGCAAAAATATTTTTGGTAACCTTGCAGATCAAACTCATACAGCAGCTCATCAGCACACTAGTCACTATACCTTATCACTGTGTTCCCACAGGAGATTTAGGTTATGTAACATCTTTCACAAGTGAAATACTTTACACCTTAAAATGTCGAGAATTCATTCTAGCTTCAGTATGAACCACTAGGCTATAAGTTTACAAACTTTCCTGAACAACTTATTTGTTCATTAAGAGAATCTCTGAGACAGTATCCATGTGACACATCATAACGCCTCTGGCAATGAAAGCTTTCATGCTTTCAGGAACAAATTGCTTGCTCACCAAGAGAACTAAATCTCCATGGAGAATTAAGTAATCATTGTACTGATCCATTCATACCTTTATGTTACATTAAATTGTTTTGCACACGTCAGTCTCATAACCAAACCATCAAGAATAGCATGGGATATCAAACTAATTGTCAAATTAACTGTGATTTATTTACTTCACTCTTGGGACAGTAAACACTGCATGCACTCGGGTTGTTAAGTATCATTCCAGATTCTGGACATACATTAAACTAGCTAAAAGAGACACTCTGATTACTCAGTTTTGAGGTAACCAACAAAAATAAAAAATAAAAAACGCTTCGTCTTCCAGCAGTTCCCACCCCACCCCCCATTCTCAATTTGAGATCGGAGTGGGGAGTGTCCCTGATTGGTCATGCATCAGGGGGCCATATCACTGCCTGGGTATTGTAACCCGATTCACATCTACCGCTGGCAGGAAAGAGAGTACGTCTTGTTCAAAGCTTGCCCCAGCCACACCCAGATCAGACTGACCTGGACGTCGACTCTCAGGGGCTCTGTTCATGCTTATCCCATGTCTCAATTTTACCTAGGGGCTTTTGTCTCGATTTAGTGTGGCGATAACTCCCATTGTGTAGATATGATTGCACTAAACTCGAGCGAGGGTCCCCTCATCCACCGGGGGTTGCTAACGTAGGGTCCTCCCTGTTGGCTGGTTGCGAGCCACAGCTTTGCTGGTGTTTCCACACAATCTGTGCCATTTTTCGAATTTCTTGGCTGCTCGTGCAGCCATAATCTACAAGTAGCATAATGTTTTCCCTGTCTGCAGGAAACAAATTAGCAACAATCAATCTTTTAAAGAAAATGTCCTCTTCCATTCCTGGATAATTTTGTCCAGAAAAATACGTGTTTCTCAGCCTTTCGTTATAATTCCTTGGACACTGTGACAGAAATGCAATGAATCTTGGTTGTAAATCTCCCTCCCGACCTGTGAGGGCACTAATCAGTGAAAATACATTTCTTTGCATGGGCTGGCCTGACAGTGAGGGAGTATTTTGTTTGTTTGTGACCTGTTAGTAGATGTCTTTGTTTGTAAACCACCAGGTGGCTAACATGTATCTGGAGCTGTTGCCTTGGGCCAGCACAAAGCCGGAATAGCACTACACCACAGTCACAAAATAACCTGCTATCACTAACCATCATGTCCTTTATTATTGCGGGGCAGATAACGTGTGTTTATTGTTTGGGCTGCAACCCATTGTTATTATTACCTCCACGCATTACACATTGTTGTGTATTTCCAGAGTTTATTGTTTTGGTCACCAGAGAGGTAGTCTGAACAGCGAGAAGAATGCCCGAGCTGAACTCAATTTTGCCGCAGTCTGTTGTGCAGCTGCCAGGAGTTTTCGCTGTTATGCTGTTTAACACAGCTGTTTCTTAGTGCTTGCACCCTGTTTAGCGAAGCAAGTTGATCCCAAAAAGACTGCTTTTCTTCGATTACAGTACACAATGCCTTTCTCTCTCAGATTTACCAATGCATCAAACTTATTTTCCAAAGCATTTTTTTCACAGACTACTGATAAATATTTCAATTTTAACTCATCTCTCCCCTAAATTACCACCTCACTGATTCGGGCAGCTCCTTTTACAGTTGTTATTTCAACCAAATCAGTTTGTTCACATTCAATATTTTTAGCTTTCTTTAACTCCTTCAGAGTAAACGTTAAATGGTTCGACCATTTCCATCTCCTATCCGAACCCAGGATCTCCTTTTTGAGACAGCATTTGTTTAATGCCACACTTAAAATTAACATCCAGTATACTTTCAACACTAACAGGGACTTCATCCTCTGTTACTGTCTGGACTAAACATTAAAATTCACAAAACAATGATGCCATTGTTATTCAAAGCAGTACCAGCAAAATAATTATATCTAATTACTTTCAACCAAAATCTGCTTGCAGCTGATTTAATATGAACAGCACTCAACTAGCTTTCAGTCTGCCGACTGTGAGACACAGCAGTATTTGCATAGTGCCATTTCATTTTAGTATTTCTGAACGTGTGTTTAACAAATTATTGTCAATGGAATCCAATTCATTTCAGTCTATGATCTCCCAAAGGAGCCTCCAAAATGTAGTGAATTAGGTATACAATTTATTTAAATTATAGTTAGTCTCTAGAAGAACGGCCAAATGTAAGAAATGAGACATACCATATTTAAGTTGTGGATCATGTAGAACTCTGATTCCCTTGACAATAACTGACATTCATACAACGTGTCAGAAATATAAAACAATAGTTTATTTAAGAATAAAAAGGGGTGCACAACTAATCTAATATTACAGAAAGGAAAGGTTATTGGTTAGAGATATGTGTGAGTAGTATACAGTTCATTGATTTCATAGTCAAACGATTACAATAACCATAGATTCAGAACAGAGTCCAACATTCCAGTACTTAATTTACCTACTTAGTTTTACCATGTTAATTTAGTTTAGACATGATGTACCAAACTAATAATATGTTATCAAACTCAACTGGATATATATTCAAATTAACTCAGACATGGGGCAATGATCAAATTATCTGCATTTATGATTTAACTCCTTTGTTTCAACAAACAAAATACATTTCTTACACACTCTAAACAGGAAGTTATAGTCTATTTCTACAACAGTTTATCCACTAACTGGATAGCATTTACTATATTTACTTTCTCGAGTCATAAAGTATTTAATATGCTACATACTTATCAATTTTCAACAAAGAAGTCAGTCAGCTTTGGTGATGAACACTGCAGCTATCTGTCTGGATCTGAAGTTCCAATGAAAGAAGACGACACTTTGCTTGAAGTACGCATTGTATTTAGTCGACTCACAGTAAACACATAGTTCTTTCAAATGGAGATCAGCTTGTTGATGTCCAAGTCTTGCAACATTATCTTTGTTATCGGCAGTTTTCCAACTGGAAATAGTTCAGTTGATCAGACGTAACTCAGTTCAGATAATGTGTTGCAATTGGAAAGTTATATAGTTCATAGAAGTGTTCTCATTGCAATTCTTCTGTACATCTAGTAAATTACCTTAGGCTCAGCTGCTGGCTATGCTTCCATCCTTTTCATGGAGTGACGTGGAAACAAAGACCTGCTTTCAAATCAAGTCAGTGTCCTGTATACGTTTTCAGTCTCTCGTAGGGCAAAGAGCTAGGGCTCGCTTCAAATCTAATTTTAGCCATTCTTCAGAACATTGGTTCTTCCTTGCCTTCTGTGAGTTCGAGAAATTATGCTCCCATAACTTCAGAAACTTTCTTACTCTTGCCTGGAGCCCTGTTCCTTGTGTGGGGAGCTTTCTTAGTGTGGGAAGCATGCATGGGCAGCATGTCCTTTGAAAGTTGCGTGGCTGCATTTGTGATTCTCACTTCCATCCTATGATTGGTCAGTTGTTTATTCTGGGCTGTGCCCGAATCTATGTGGGGCATTTCTTGTTGGTTGTTCTCGTCAACAGACAGCCCATTGTTCTCAATTGGTCTGTGGTTTCGCCCAGTCTCCTGTATTTATGAAAGGTACTGTTCTCTGTCCAAGGTGTCAAAGCATAGTCAAAACTGTCTGGCTTCCCTTCAGCAAGATACTGGTGACACCTAAATGATTCATTCAGTTATAGGGAAAGATAAAACACTTGTCCACCAGTTAGGTTACAACTCTTTTTAAAAGCATTCTTTGTTATTAGGGGAGTTGTGACTAGAAACCAAGTAGACACAGAGAATGGCTTACGACCCCCCTCTATATATTTCAATTCTGTTAATTTTATACATACGACCCACTGATGCTACAAAGTCCTGTGATCAGCCTAGTTGCCCTTCTTTGTATCTTTTTGAGTGCATTTGTCTTTTGTAGCAAGGTCACCAAAACTGCACACCGTGTTCTAGGTGGGGTCTAACTAGGGCATTGTATAATTGTAGCATAACCTCCCTAGACTTGTATTCCACACTTTTTGCAATATAGACTAATGTTTTATTTGCCTCACATTGGTGAGTTACTTTCAATGATGAGTCCATTATAACCCCATGTCCACAGCTCAATGAACATGATTGGTCACATGGTTTGGCAGCCATATTGGATTTTACGACAAATTGTGGACAATTTACAAACATCTTCTTGTTGGAAACTATTTATTGCAGAGTTCTGAACCTTGGTATACATGGTTAGGGATTGTCCAAAATGCACCGTGCTCGAAATGAAGATGATTGGTTCAGTGGTATGGTGGCCATGTTGGATAACTTAATTAACACACAAATGTCTACTCCAAAACTGCTAATCTGATCAAAGCAAAACTTGGTATACATGATCCAAGTATGGTTTTCTTTAAAGTTTGTCTAAATTAAGTTGCTACACCAAGAAAACAAGGCTACCGTGAGCCAATCAAATTTCAGAATTGCTCTAGAAAAAACTTAAAACTTCAGAGTAGTGGAGGCCTATGGGAAAAGAGTATGGTCTATTAAAAAATACCTTGATATTGACTTGACCTTTGACCACTCCTTAAGGTCAAATGGAAAACTAGCTTATAACTAATTACAGAGTGTAGATAGGGTGATGGTTACTATGGAACACAGATAGGAACACATCAAGTCAAGTTTATAAAAAATAAAAAAATAAAAAAGGCCTATGTAAAGTGATGTCTACAACTGAGTGAATGGCAACCAATCAAAATGCTTAAATTTCACAATAACTCCTTGAAAGCCGTAAAGTTGCTTGCGTTGTAAAAAAAAAAAAAAAAAAGGTAAATAGGATTAATAGGCCATTTGAGTCTACTAAGTCAGCTGCTGTAGCTGCAGATTTTAGACTCCTTGCTTTTTTAGAAGATTTGTTGTTCTACTGTCATAGGTGCTGGTTTATGGTGGTTATCATTCACACTGATCGACAATTGCTAATATTAAAATAAAAAACTCCAGCATGAATTGCAATCGTTTTCTTTTGAGAATTCTTCAGTGCAGAATGGAATGTTTGTATGGTTCAGTACTATCACTTAAGATTTCACTTTTGTTAAGTTTAACTAGTGTCAAACTCAATCTCTGAAGAGTATCTTCCTTTTATAGTAATATGGCACTACAGAGTTTAATATAACGTGAAGCTCTTCTGAACACATTTTCAGTCTCAAGTTTGATGTCATGTTTCTGTTAATAAGCTGACTAACAAATAATGAACACACAAAAAAAAGTCAATAAATGGCAATATTGTTTTATAATAAAAAAAAAAAGTGCACTGAAAAAACACAAACCAGGCTAGCCAGAGGTCATTTGCACAGTTCTACAAAAATATAATATTTTATTGATTTTTTTTTCTATTTTTTGCTCCAGGCCAGTTACCTAATGGAAACAACATAAATCATGATTTTGCTTTCATTTAATTTCAAGTGTTGGATAACTAACTCTCCCTGCCCTCACATCATGAATGAATTTGAGGTCAACTGGCAGCAGCAACATCTAATAGTCTTTTAAAACCTGATCTGACTGTCAGCCCACAAGTGTAACGTTTGTCAAATTCAGTTTATAGTGTTCTCCAAACTTTGAAAACAGTATGTATTAACCCTATTACTACTACCACTACTGGTCTCTTTGAGTGCAGTGCCATGTTCAGGGCCCTGGTCTGGTCCAGGGGTTTCTCTAGAGCACGCCCACACGGAGTCTGCTGGTGGCACGACGGCTTTTGTTGACCAGTGGGCTCTGGGTGGCGTGCTCTGTACCTACCCCCTCTTTGTATTGAGAATTTAATTTACAGTCTTTTTGACTGGTTTTTCTTTAAATTAGTTAATGGCCAGTTTTTGCAATTGGGAAGCTGGTGCACCAGCTGCTACCAAGTAGCTGGTGTGGTCCTCCTATTGGCCATTAAATAGGACTACTGGTCTCTTTGACTGCAGAGCCATGTTCAAGGCCCTGGTACAGTCCTCGATTAATTTGGAGCATACCAATGCGGAGTCCGCTGTTATATGATGGCTGTTGTTGAGCCCTTAGTGGCGTGCTCTGTACCATTTCTTTTGGTTCTGTTCTTTTCAAACATTTATTTTATAGTCCTTTTATCAGTCTTTTTCTTTAAAATGTGCTAAGTGTTAGCTTTTTTAGCACCCCCTTTTGTTTAGGGGATGTGTGACCTGTGAGGGCATTGTATAACAGGAACAGTGTGCCCCCGGACTGGATGGTTTGACAGTTCATTCCAGGGTCAGTTGGAAGTCGTTGATCCATGAAGGGGGCGGAGCCACAATACCAAAAGTCATCGCCCTAATACGGTAGGCAATGTGTCAGTCATGGATTGGAGGAGACGTGATTGCACTTGTTACTGAAGGTGCGGGACTGAAGGTATATCGGGGGTGTGGCCAAGTGATCTGTTCCTTGTGTTATGGTTACACAAAGACCTGCAAGGAAAAACCCTGTGTACTAACCGTGCATGTTTTGTTTGTTTTGTCCTGTCTAGTAATTGTTGTATTTGTCATTGCTAGATGACTGAAGTATCTGGGAGCTGTAGCGAGAAGCCAGCGTGCAATCCGCACTGCACTGTGTAGAGGCTGTTACTATTATTTAAGAGTTGCCCACACACAACCCAGCCAAGTAAAGAGCTATTTTCATTGTAAACTGTTCTGTGTCTGTCCTTCCTGAGCACTGCATCACCACTACACCAGCGCACTGCAAGTCACTTTGCCACAGGGTGCTAAGTAGAATGTTGACAGCTGGTGAAGGACCCCACACTCGCACTCCAAAGAGGACTAATAATAATAATAATAATAATAATAATGATGATGATTTCTTAAGTCTTTACATCTTAATATAAAATAAAATATTGTATCACATTTTTGTAAATTAGCTTTTCCGCAGTCTGAGGGTAAGCACTCGGCTCTTTCATCCTTCACAAGGGACGCTCATTAAATAATTTCCTCCACCAGTTCTGCCAGCCTGCAATCCTAATGGGCTGACTGAGTCGTTTTAAACCAGGTTGCTCAATCAATCGCTTTCAACTCACAGTTGCAGATAAATGTGGAATTATATGTGGCATCTCATTTATGCTTTCATTTGCAAAATATGTAGTGTATATTGAGAGAGAGATTCAAAGTCAGCATTGGGTGATAGAGTGAGTAAAAAACTGGGACATTCTGTTTAAAGTTATTTGGTGTCAGCCATTTGTGTAATGAAGATACAAACTTAATTTGCATTGGCAGCTTCATTGAAACGTTACATATTTATTTACAGAATGCAAATGCATGTTCACAAAATTGATTTAAAATGCTGATCTGGCTTCCTTTTAATAATTCTGTTATGCTAAACTAGGAATATGCCAACTGCTAGTTTCAGAAATGGAACTCTGATCTGTGATTTGTACTGAAACAGTCAGGAGTAAGTGATTGATCCAGAGGTTTTTCTTGTTTTTTTTTTTTGTTTTTTTATCATGTCTTTCAAGTTACATTATAAAAGCTTTTCAGAGCATAGCTATGTTCTTTAGGTGAAATGTGCAATAGATAATAAGCAGGTTTTGTTACTGCTATACAGTGTATCAAAATTGTATGCTTGCTGTTGAAAAAAATCTATAGCTTTTTTCTCCCCCATATCTGTTCCTGACATGATCTAATAAACCTATGTGAAATGAAAGCTAGAAAATATGCCCTTTCATTTATCACATCAACTACTTATATGAATAGGATGCCAAGTTTAATTAAGTTAATTTCAAAAATATTGTTAGCCTTATAAATAAAAAAGGATATAAACACTTGTAAAATACAGGAAGGCTGTACTTCCCAGTAACAGACAGATTTCAGAATGTCCCCAGGTAGCACTTTGTCAGTGACCCTCATTGTATATCCAGTTATATATTATTTGTGTGTACTAGTTAAGAGCTCTGATCATTGAGTCCCAGTGGAAACTGCCCACATGCCAGCCAAGCTGAAGTGGAGGAAATATGAAAGCTGACATACTCTGAAGTAAGAGCATAAGAAATTCCAGAACGATAAAGGGCCATTTGTGTGAGCAACATTTAAAATATTACCAGTTGTTGTTGTAAGACAGTTGGAGATTACAGTATATTATATTTACACAGTTTTTTAGTTTTTTATTGCAATTACCCACATATTGTGTTAATGGGCTTTGATCAGCTCTTCAGTTCTCTTTCATCATAGACCCACATAGCACAGCAGTATAACTCAGAAAAGGTTTGTGTCATCTAGTAAATTCTTTGGTATTGCTGTCAGCACAGTACCTGTATACAGTGTACAGTATCTGTTGAGTGGATGGTGCTGGATCTTCCAACTATATCTATGGTGAAAGCAACTTTACCTAAAGAGAGGCTCCTGAATTCAGGAAAGTACATAAGTGTAACTATTATAAGTTAGTAAAATATGTTTGCTATATACTTGCTACACTGCCCCCCCCTCCTGAAGTTCCTCTCTTTGACTGAATGCATAAATTAACCACACAAATACATTCTCCACAGCAAAGTGGTTAGTGATGTTTTTCAATCCGAGTTAATGCATTTAGTGGTTCCAGTATTTACATGTATACACAAGCAGCTTCTAGAAGTACCAGTAGTGAATTTCAACATTTAACTCCTAAAAACTGAATTCCTGTAAACCATATGTGGCACGTGCTATAAAATGGGGAGCTGGGACCGTCTCGGCAGTGCAGAAGTGCCAAATAGAGGAAAATGATCAATCATGATCTGAGAACTAAGAATGCTATTACTGAGACAGACTTCAGCTATAAAAAATAAATTGGTTTTGATCACCAATGCCCAAACCCATTATCGATCGTGAGCAATGGCTTTTTGGCTCTTTGTATCAAATCTCCTCACATATTTCAGCTTATTTATACTGTGCCCAGAAATCTGATCTGAATTTTATATGTTCCATGGCTGGTGGGCACAGTCCCCTGAAATAGCCTGCAGCTGGAACAGATACCACTTCCATTTGAATAGTACAATAAACAGTTACAATAGTGCATGGCCCTTTATAATTTGAGTACAACATGCTTAGTTCAATTGTGCTCACAAAGATAATTTAATCAATAGCAGTGAAACGTATGTATATTAGAAAATAAACAGCATGACAAGAATGTTTGAGAATGAAGCATGCGCTTTGTAAGACAAGTGACCAAGGAATTGTTTATATTACATTCATACAAAATCCAAACATGCAGTAAACTGACTTTAAATTAAACTGTGAAACCAGTGTAACTCAAGTAAATACTATTTAGTTTAAAACTATTTTGCAGTTAGTGTGTGTGTGTATATATATATATATATATATATATATATATATATATATATATATATATATATATATATATATATATAAACATGTTAAAATTTTGTTTAAATCTGAGGTGGTCAGATTTATTTTAAATTCTCTCCTTTAGTATACATGTTTATTTTCTCTGTATTTTCTTTGTAAAGAGCTTTGAGCTGTTTTTAGCATGAAAGGTGCTATATAAATGTAACACAATTTTTGTTCCTGGGTAGTAAGTATTATTTCCTAATTGCTTATGCCTCAAAAATATAGAAAATGGATTTTATTCCCCACAAACTTTGCTTTTGTGACCAGGACAGTGATATTTCAAAATATCACTATTTCCAATGGGAGAACGGGCAAATGTGCGTCTTTTCGTTCACATAAAGTCAGAAAAAAACAACATATGAATCCAAATTAACATGTATTTATACTAAAGTAATACAAAAATGACTACAAAAGATTTAGAAGTGAGTAGTTTTTCGAGATTTACGATTATACTTTATTTACAGTATAATCATAAATCTCGAAAAACTACTCACTTCTAAATCTTTTGTAGTCATTTTTGTATTACTTTAGTATAAATACATGTTAAATTTGGGTTCATATGTTGTTTTTTTCTGACTTTATGTGAACGAAAAGACACACATTTGCCCGTTCTCCCATTGGAAATAGTGATATTTTGAAATATCACTGTCCTGGTCACAAAAGCAAAGTTTGTGGGGAATAATAGCCATTTTCTATACTTTTGAGGCATAAGCAATTAGGAAATAACACTTACTACCCAGGAACAAACAAAAAAAATTGTTACACAGTGTTATTGTTATTATTATTATTATTATTATTATTATTATTATTATTATTATTATTATTGTTTGTTTCTTTTTCTTCAGACTATGAGCAGTCGCTTTTTCCCCCATGACATTATCCAGACAGATGCAGTCCTGAGTTTGGATGAAGACACCGTCTTATCAACCAATGAGGTAGGGTCCAATTAATTTTACAAAAGAGGTCAAATGATTTTGTCACATTATGAGTCATAATCCCAGTGGAATCAAACCTCCTTATTCTGATCATGACAGCGACAGTGACAGTGACAATGTATTCCCTGCCTTAAAAGAAAGACTGGTCCTGCTGAGGTGAACCTGATTTAGCCTCTATAGTTCAGAAAGGTTAGAGAAATCTGTGCTTTCAGATAGAATATGTAAGCACTGTGGAAATACAAAATTACATTCCCTCCTATGCATCCTGTTTAGGCAGCATTTTGTCTGCTTTAAGCTGAAATCTGCAAATTAAAAAGTAGGTGTAATAAAAGTAGTGTAATATCACCAATACTGTATGTTAAAAGAATACCGTGTCTCTCTATATAACAGTAGTTGGAAGTAATCTTTCCCAATAACAATATTCATGGCAAAACTTGCTTTGGACCGGCCTGCAGTAAATTAATAACTTGTTTATTATCATTTATGTCAGTGAACATCCATTGCAAAAAGTTCTACAAATGGCAATTTTGAGTTTCCAAAATATACTAACTGCAGCACCACTGAAATGGATCATAAATATACTAAAAACAACCTAATAAAAAATATATATATATATTTGTCACCTGGATGGCTTTTGGGTGACATCAGACCAGGAAGAGACAGACACTACTGAGGGTATAAATGAATAAATAAAATGTTTAAACAAAAGATTTTCACAAAAACAAAACTGCACAGTGGCCAAAACAGACAGACAATAAATAAACACAGTGAGCAAACAAGTATCATGCTGGTCCAAATCCAGCATGAGTAGCAATTGTTTATATTTCTAGTTCTTTACCTTACGTTCCTCCTCTGAATAAAACCCAACAACCATGATTGAGAGATACCTCTTATGCAGCCCTGCCTGGGCTCAATTGCTTGTTAATCATTCAATCGGGCCCAGGCACAGTCTGCACGTGAACCACTTCCCTGGCAATTAGCCTTTCCCTGACAACCTTAAACACCCATGCACAAATACATACATTGAAATCATAGAGCAACAATTGGCCATACAAAATAATACAGGGGCAAGGTGTAACCCATCTCAGCACGGCAGTAATAAGTCCCTGAGGAAATATGGCACATCGATTGGATACCAAACATTGTTTTTCCCTTGTTAAAATTGACACTGGAATCTTCATTTTTAATCAGTGGCACCAGCTCATAAATGGTACAAATTTGGCATCTAAGATAGTTAAATGAAGCCAAGAATGTTGACAGCAAGTATGTGTTTTTGAAAAGTCTACTAACTATAAAGTGTATTGCACTATTAAAGAGCAAGCCGCTTCCAATGTCCATCTTTATGACATTTGCAATCATCCTGAACAGTTCAGGGTTCTGTTGCTCTGGTATTTAGTCATATCCAGTATTTCTGTTTCTATCTGGCTTTAAGCTTTCAAAATGGCAGACACATTTTCAGCCACCCAGCAAATCCAAAAGTATTTAGACTGCATACTGACCTGGGCAGAAATGTGGCTAATGAAATTTAATGTTAACAACATGGGCTGCAATTGTCAAATGGGTGATATACAGTAGAAAGAGAACAAAGTTTAGAGATCAATCAGCTAATAGGAACTGGACAAGCATGGATGAGTCGAATGGTCTCCTCTCGTCTGCAAACTTTCTTTTGTTCTCGTGTTCTTACCTTGATGTTCTAACTGCAAGCACTGAATTCTAAAGAAATCATTTGACAGGGGCTCTGTTTACATTGACTTTTGGCAACCGGAGTGGAATGTTCTTTTTCAAAATTTTGGATGTCATCATACTGTCATTGTTCAATACTTTTCTAGATTTTGGACAATGGGTCAAAATACATAAAACTCCACTGACAAATTGAACAATCATAATTTTACTGAAACAGAAATACACTTCCTTATCTCCTGTAAGCCTGTTGCAAATCTGTACAACCACTCCCTTGTTTAATCGGGTGCATCAAGGTCCAGTATAAATCCTCTATGCATCCCACTTTTTCTCATTTTTTTGTATAAAAAGCAACACACCGTTTTAATTTGTACTGTGGAGGGTAATTGCTTCTCATCAACTTCAGTCTCCAAGTAATTTCACAAGTCTTCCCCTCCTTTCTCAAATGCACAAACCCCCTGCATTGAAAGAATCCATTCCCAACATAGGAGGCTTGTTGCTAGGGAGCTGACGCCACTGCCTTTTGGCTTTTGCTAGTGCATTTCTGCCACATATGAACACCTCGTTGGCTAAAATAAAAACCGCTTCAGCAAGCAGATATTTAATTTGTTTTGTGTTATTGTGCAACAGTACAATACTTGTGCTTTTTAAAAAATTGTTTTGCATATTTTTGTTTGTGATGTGCAATACGAATTAAAACAAACAGTAATTCTAAGTGCCTATGTATATTGTCGCTAAGGCATACGCAGTTAGACAGTAAAAATGGGGAGCCAACTACAGGACAGTGATATATTCGAATCCGCAGTACAGTGAGGGGAGATATAATGAGGGGTGGGTGTATATGATTTTGTAGCAATAGAACTAGGTTGGCTATTGTCCTGGAAATATTGATGTATTTAGTTTGCCTACTTGGAAGCAGAGCTTTTAACAGGAGATGGCATAGAACTTTTCCAGACATTGAAAATGTAAACGTATTAAATATTTTATTGTTTCATCGTGGGGAGACATTCCAAGTCGCACTATAAAGTTAATGGTACTAATCAAGATATTCCAAATTGGTTCAAAATAATGATGCTCTTTGTTTCTTCTAAGTCTGCCAAAAAGACGGCCTCTGAAGGTTTTTTTAAACAAACCACCATTACACCATTACAGTATGTAATCTTTTATAACCGAAAACAGTTCTAAAGAATATAAAAGAAAGAAAATGGCTTTTAAAAATCTATCAACTTACTGCAGCAGTCTCACCAGAGGAAGAACAAAAACAAGCATAGCAAAGTTTTACTGTGCTGAGAAAAAACGATATGAAAAGATTTTCTGATGTAAAATAGGATTTGCTAAGACAGGAAGTCAGCCCAATAACATATCATCATAAGATTTAAAAAGCAATGTTATAATATTAAGCTAAACCCAAGCTCTAACCCATCGGTCACTACTCAAAACTACGCCCTAAATCTCCTAGCACCAGAGGACCCTTTCAATACAAATTCTGCTTCTTTTCGATTCAATTATAATTATTAAATGGCAGCACTTTATTTTGGCTGAAATAAATTATACAGAAAATGAGTTTGTAACTATAGAATAATGTCACACCTTCCAGCCCAATATGAAATACCGTTATATCATATTGTTTGATAATGGCTAGGCAGGGTTAAGTCATTCATTATTTTTTCCACAGAACCATTTTTTAAAAGTATTTTTTTAGATGATATATGCCAAAATAAAAATAAAGATAAAAAGGCGGTAGGAATGCCCTGCTTAAATGTATTGCTTGTTTATTTTTAGAACAGGGTTTCCCCCTCTGCCCCTGTGCAGTTTATTTTGTGTTTGTTTATTATTATTTATGGTATTGTATTTGTATATATGACAGCAAAGCGCTGCTTGTTTTTTGTTTGCGTGTGTTCTGGCAGAGGCAACGTAGCAGCTTGTCCTCTGCCAGGAATAATTAATAAAAAACCTTGTGCAGAAGGTGGCCATCTCCCGAGTTAATTAAGTGACCTGTATAAAAACCTGTAGCTCAATGTACTCTGGGTGGGGTGTTCAGAGGCGGCACGAGAGCGAGAAATTGAAAGATAAAACTAATACAGGATCAGTGACAGCAATTTGCCCAGCCTGACCTGTGTGTAGTTTATTTTGTGTTTGTGATTTGTTTTGCTCTGTGATCTGTGTTTCTGTTTAAATATTTTATTTTATTTTTGTATTTAGTTCCTGCTTTTGGCCTGATATCACCACTCAGCGCCATGCTGTCACAGGCCTATTGTTTAAAAACCAGGAAAAACTGTATGTTAAAGCTAGATGTAAAAATGTATTTATTTACCGATAAAGTTGCAAGGAGGTTTGTGCATACGGATGGCCATCATGGATACGGCGCAGCCGGTAGTCCCAGGTTATTAAAGGTCAGGATGAGCACACCGTCAGAAGTAAAGGGGGAGGTTTTGACCTTGGAAAATAAAAAAGGAAAATGTGATTTTTTTTTTTTTTTTTTTACTCTGCTATCGGAATAAACAGCGTTTGGATATTTTTGTTTGTAAAATGTATTATACAAAGTAAGTAAAATGAAAAGTATCTGTTGTTTATTCAAAAATATTACTTTTATTAGTTAGACTGTTCCAGGGGGGAGGAGCCTAGCTGGGTAGCCTACTATAAATACTTCCTTGGCGTTCATTTGGAGCTCAAAACCTTTATATATAGTCAGTCCCGATCAAAAATATAGAACTGTATCTCCATTCAAAACATTTAAATAGATTCAGTCCCGATCAAAAATATAGCAGGTACCATCGCTCGACTGTTGAAAAAGACTAGGCTCTCCGCTGTTCGGTCCCCTTCTCATTTACTGTATTGTTATTTGCATTACAACAGTCTGCTAGTAGCAGGGAACTCACACATCCGCTGGAAACAGCTAGCGTTAGCAGGTATTTTTTCGTTTTCAGAAATCCGTCAGGCCATTCCACCAGCTGGATTTGGATGGCACAAGGATCCGGATGAGTCGCAGATCCTCCTGAATGAAGCGTCCCTATGGTTTTCTTTGTCAGTAAATACGATCAAAGACCTGGCGGATGACAGTCTCAAACAATAAACAGCTAACTATTTTCTAAGTAGAGTTGTTCATATTTCTCTTTTATTATAAACAGTAACCGGTAAACTATGCAGCAACTTGGCAAACCACTAAGTTAAAGGCTGTTATAGTACTATTTACTTTCCTCAGTATCAGTCGCATCGTCTCTCTCCTCACACGGATTCTGCACGTTCCGATCAGCCAATGGCAGACCCAAACACACAATGCTAAGTAAGTGAGCAGCTCAAGAAAATAATCAATTTAATGACTTGCTCAGTTCTGCTCCTGCTGAGCCGCTCAGAGCGATCCTGATCATTTCACATCAGTAATCAGAGGGAGCGGACGCAATAGCCACCTGCAGGAAACAAGTGGAGATGACAGGCAGGATTAACAAATACGTTTGTCAAGAACGATGAACTGGCTTCTACTTCTGAAGTTGTGTATTAATTGGGTAAATAAGATGGCAAAAATTGTTGTTTTCGAATTTGTATCATATAATTTCTTTTTTTTTTTTAAATGTACAGCTGTTTTACAGCAGGGGACAGTAGCTTCACACAGGTCTATTTCATCTACCATCACCTCAGAAACACAAACAAGCAAAGAAAAAAACTGGAGTAGTTCATGGTAATTAATATAGACAGACACAGCAACGAAGCACACATAATATATAGTCATGGAATAAGTAGGGCCTAATAAGTCAAAGTAAATGTAAATTAAAACAACAGGCATATATGTTCTAATCCAGGTCTATCAATGTATCATGGCCAGGTCGTGTAGGTGAGGGGTCTGGAAAGTATGGGGATGACTTCAGAGAATACTATGGAGATTAAAACAATAATTCTTGTTACATTAAAAATGACAGTCCCTGTTGTGTATTGTTTGACTAAGACCTTTTTGTACATTTTTTTTATAGTACTGTTGTTTTTTTTATATAATTTTTTAGGATATCTTGAAACGAAACGCCTTGTCTACAGCAGTTATTGCATAATGTAATATTTATTAATACTTGTCATTTCAAGTTTCAACTTAAGTGTTATATTACAGTACATGTGGGTGGGTGATACATGCAGAGGGTACAAAGCTTTGTGTATTTTCATTTTTAGTTTATGTTAAATTCATTATATTTTATCAGTTATTTTTAAGGCTTATTTTGTATTTAAAAAATGATCATCTACCGATATCTATACATTTTAGAAGTATTTATTCATAAACTGAAATTGGCAAAACAAGTTTAATGTTTGCACTTGGCTGCGCATAGACTACCTGCACTTTTCTGTTGAGAATTTTAACTTCAATTAAACGCCTCCTGTGTTTATTTAAAATATTTGCCAGCAGACCTGCCGCGTATTGGAGACCCGCGTTTTTATTAGATCACTAGCTTCACTTGCTTCATGCGGTCATTGAGAAGCCATTAACACACAACCTTGTAGCAACATCGTGACTCAATTTAAACATTCCAGCAACTTTATTTTAAGGTCCAGCAACTTTTTTAAAAGGTCGTGTGTAAGCAACAGTTTTGTTTTATAACAAAATTACATTGTATTGTAAAAGCTCAGGTATAAAGCGAAAGTATTATTAGGGTATTATATGCACTGGTTAACAAGGATACAGTATGCAAAACACTGGAAAATGATCAAGCAGAAGTACGAATTTGTATTTAAAAATGGAATTAGATATGCCATTATTATTATTATTAATAATAATAATAATAATAATAATAATAATAATAATAATAACAGTTCAGTCCACTAAAAGACAGCTCTGCGGGTATCAGAATACAAGCATGTAGGCTACGCTTTCAGCATCATCATAATAATAATAATACAAAAGTCTAAAATGTTTTTTTTAAAATGAACAATAAAAGCAATAAGTATCATTATCAATCTCAAACTTGTACATTGCTAATACAACAAAACAGGTTAAAATACACCAAGAGGTTTGTATCTGGCCTACTTTCAGCAAGCTTAAAATTATCAAACTTTTTATAACGTAATAACTGCATTAAACAAATATGCATTGCATGTAGGCCTACCTTAAATTGTGTTTTCTATCATTATGTATTAATCCTGGGATTCACTTTCATCACTGTCACTTATTAGCAGTTCATTAGGCTCAAGCTCCTCCTTATCTTCCTCAGCTTCAATGGCAATGACAGCATTAAACAAAGACCCAGCGTTTATTTACAAGATTTGCCAGCAGACCCGATGCATATTGAGAACCAGCAATTATTTTAAGTTTTATGGGGTGTGTGTGTGTGTGTGTGTGTAATGCCTAGTAATACAGTAGGTATTGCTCCAGTCTTGTACCTGCACAAGCTCAAAATATACTTAGATACTACTTAGAAATGACAGCTGAATTCATAAAAACTGTAAGTATTAAATACATTTCAATGTAGACAATTCATTGCATTGTTTTCTTAGTAATAGTTAATATAAATATATCCAGTAAACGTGTTTATTTTTAAATGAAATTTTTTATTTCACCCTCAGGTTGACTTTTCCTTCATTGTTTGGCACAGTTTCCCAGACCGCATAGTTGGCTATCCAGCTCGTAGTCATTACTGGGACAACAGTAAAGGGCAATGGGGATACACCTCCAAATGGACAAATGAGTACTCCATGGTTCTCACAGGAGCATCATTTAATCACAGGCAAGTCCTCCTTTACAACCCCATGAACATATGCCACCCTATTCATAAGTGGTATGTGTTTTTACTAGTGGTTTTAATTGATTAATCACACTGGTGGGCTTTGATCGATAAAATTATATTTGATCGATTTAATCTTGTCTACCTGAGTGTGGTATCAGAAAACGGTGCACGAAAAAGACATGTATGTATATGTATGTAAAAGAGAAATTGGGGAGAGAATCAGGGGAAAAATAATTGGGTGCACTAAAAAAAATAAAAAAATTAAAAGATGCAGGCTAGCAAAGGGTATTGTATTTATTGGATGGATCAGAAATTCCAGAGTTTTATCACATTTCCGTAAAGGGGTGCTAACCTGCTGTTTCAATAATTTAATCGTTAAAATGAATCAATAATTTAAAAAAAGAACAGGAGTGGATATCTTCTGCTGTGCCCTATTATCTGGCTAAATTCACTTTTCCAGAGGAAAACTTTTACCAGTACAAACTTGTACCAGGACCAGTACACCATTGAAGTAAAAAAATAATCCAGAATAAGAATGATAATAGACAGGAAACACATTGCATAACTTATTTAGCTAAACGATCAAACAGGTTTTTCAAAAAGAGAAAAGTTAGGACTTTACACGTGCACAAACTTAAAGCACCTTATCGTTTATTGTATAAAGGAATGGACTGCCACACGTCAAGGTATAGAAACACGTGAGCCCATGCTAAGAAGATTGCTCAGTTGTGAGTACTGTAGCAGTAGTATGAGTCTAAAGGTTTCTATAGAGGGATTTCTCTCTATAGATGTATCATACAACTGTGGGCAGCTGCCCTGTAATATCAGTGAAGCAGACACATTAGCTGTTGAGTATCCATTGCAGATTCAATGTTATTTTCTTGGTT
This sequence comes from Polyodon spathula, assembly GCF_017654505.1. Classification (NCBI taxonomy): domain Eukaryota; kingdom Metazoa; phylum Chordata; class Actinopteri; order Acipenseriformes; family Polyodontidae; genus Polyodon; species Polyodon spathula. The sequence goes on from NC_054539.1 coordinate 65,990,514, forward strand.
TGTTTGTTTGTTTGTTTTTTTATTAAAGGGGGAAGACTAAGTGACCTTTCAAATCTGTTTTTGCCTACCAACACAATACTATTGACTTCATTGATGTTTCTCACAATCCAATCTAAACACTAGCTTCAGTCAACACACCCATACTCTGCAGATGTTAAAGATGTAGAAGAAAAATAAATGTACTTGGTTTTGTCAATACCTGTTAGAACTAAATAGCTGCTGATGTATAGGTGTTATTACTGACTGAGAGTTCAAGTTATGGGTTTAATTTGTTTTCCTTGGCAAATGTCTGAGGGCCCTGGTTTGTCCCAGAGTATTCCTTTGTGCAGTGGCTTTCGAAGTGTCTTATATATTCTCTCTCTAGTGGTCTGGGTATTTAAAAACCTGTTTGGGGTTTCTAAACCACTAGTAACAGCATTTACATACGTTTCCACCTTACGCAAGATGCACAAGGCTATTATGAAATTCTATTTTCACCTTGTTTTATTAATGACTGGGCATTGAGCTTGATCCATTCATTCTAAATCCAGCAGTGCCACTTTCTCACTTTGAAAGCAGGTGCATATCTTTAGGCTGGGGGCAGTCTTGTATTAGCAGTGGGTGTTTGTATTGAGTGATTCAAAGGTTAAACCCCCTATAATGCCAGCCGCTAATGGTGGTTTGGTTGAACAGCTACCATACCCTGGCTGTATTTTGTGTTTGCAGGTGCTTTTCAGCTCGGAATATGTCAAACCTATGAGGGGCTCTCACTTAATGGGTTTGTTAAAGGTGTTGTTCTGGATCAATCACTAGTGATGCACATGAAAGACTCTCCCATGCATCACTACATAGTCCTTTTTAAAAGTAAATGCATTAACAGCATGGGTTGTCTCACTTCAATCCTGCCTGCCCTATTGAAAATTCTACATGTCCTTTTTCATTTATTTTTTTTTGGAAGTACTTATTGCATTCTGCAAGAAAGATAGATGCTTTTTTATTATTCAGTCAAAAGACTCCCTTTTATTTATCAACTGGGTCTCTCATGATATTGACTTTTGATTAGATTTTCACTCCACTGAAGTAAAAGGCATTAGAACATACATGATTTAACCTTTACTTTTTCTAAACTGTACAAGAAATATCAAATTTAATTGTAAAAGATATAAAAACTTAAGTCCTGAATTAGCACTAATTTTAGCTTACCTGGTGTTAACTTTGATAAGGTAGTCCAAGAGTATTGGTAGTTTGGGTCTGTGAAACTAGTCAGAAAATAGAAACTAGTCTTTAAAATAATCCACTGTTTATTTGATATGTTTATGCTTAAAAGTAATAGCTGAAAACCATTTTAAAAAGCTATTATCCCTTTGTGGCAGGCTGGTGAGTGTATAGAGGCCCAGAGACAGACAGTTCAAAAAAATAACTATTTCATTATAAATAAACACAAAATAAACATGCACAAAGGCAAAATAAAGGGATTTAAACACAAATAAAGCAATATAAAAACAAAACTTGCAAAATTAAGGTTTCCAGGCTGGGCAATGCCTTCACTGGATTCACAAATACAAAAAAACCACAAACACCAACCTGCTTCCTCAGCTCCCTCTTCCCAAATGAGAAGCAGAGGCCTCCTTTTATGTCAGGTGGCTGGGCGCTGATTGATCTTTAATTAACCTAATCAACTAATCAACCCCAGCCACCTGAACATAATAAACCCAGGCAGGTAGGGGAAATTAACCCCATCCCTGCCAATTTAAAAAGGGCAGAGCTTTGCTCTGCCACACCCTTACTATCCCTCAAATGAAAAAAATGTAGTAATTGACAAACTTTCAGCAGTGAACAGGACAGTGGTTAAAGATATACAAAAGACATGTTGAGAGAAGATGTGGACATAACATACTTTTAAGGCATGTAAAAAAGAAAAAGTCAACTCATAGAATTATAACCTTCAACGTATGACAATCCACGATGCCTTGGAATGCTCTGTATGATTTTTGAAGTAAGTGCAAAAGCAAAGACACATTTTCATAAAGAAATAAAATAATATAAAACTAGCAAGGTATAAATGCTGCTGCACTGCCCAACAAAAGACCTAGGAGTTTTTGTTGACTCAGAAATGTCTTCATCTAGGCAATGTGGGGAAGCTATAAAAAAGGCTAACAAGATACTCGGATACATTGTGAAAAGTGTTGAATTTAAATCAAGGGAAGTAATGTTAAAACTGTACAATGCACTTGTAAGATCTCATCTTGAATATTGTGTGCAGTTCTGGTCACCTCGCTATAAAAAAGATATTGCTGCTCTAGAAAGAGTGCAAAGAAGAGCGACCAGAATTATTCCGGGCTTAAAAGGCATGTCATATGCAGACAGGCTAAAAGAATTGAATCTGTTCAGTCTTGAACAAAGAAGACTACGTGGCGACCTAATTCAAGCATTCAAAATTCTAAAAGGTATTGACAGTGTCGACGCAAGGGACTTTTTCAGCCTGAAAAAAGAAACAAGGACCAGGGGTCACAAATGGAGTTTAGAAAAAGGGGCATTCAGAACAGAAAATAGGAGACACTTTTTTACACAGAGAATTGTGAGGGTCTGGAATCAACTCCCCAGTAATGTTGTTGAAGCTGACACCCTGGGATCCTTCAAGAAGCTGCTTGATGAGATTTTGGGATCAATAAGCTACTAACAACCAAACGAGCAAGATGGGCCGAATGGCCTCCTCTCGTTTGTAAACTTTCTTATGTTCTTATGTTCTTATGTTTCTTGTTAGTTTTGCATTGTTCCAATTGTTTTATTCTACAAAGAGTTGTAATTTACCCAAAATGTTAAACCTATTTTTTTCTGTTGCCACTAGGTATTATCACTACCTGTACACTCACTACATACCAACCAGCCTTCACAGTATGGTTGACCGTATGGCCAACTGTGAGGACATCCTCATGAATTTCCTGGTGTCTGCAGTCACCAAACTCCCTCCCATCAAAGTGACCCAGAAGAAGCAGTACAAGGAGACGATGATGCAGCAGGTAATCTTGTAGATATTGATGACAGTGCTTTCAAGGAGCGGTCCAGGCAGCTAATTGGAAATGACTGCTTACCGTCTAGAAGCATGTAATGCAGTCCTGCATCCTGTAGGCATGCTTCAGTCAAAATGGATCTAATGCGGCCTGAGCTAAATAATACAGTTGACTTCCAAGGTTTGTTATCGACTGCACAGACTGGGCTGGGTGGCAATATGGCAAGATATTAAAACAACTGTGTTAGGATAAATACACAAACCCATGAATATTTGTTTTATGTGATCATGTGTTTGTGCAAAAGTCTAGGGCTTGTGCAACAAATGATACCAGAGCATACATCAGCTTCTTTATTCATAATAATCGCATACAACACAGGATTGTAGACAGGACACATACCTCTCTTCCGCTGTGCAACCGAGCCGTGCCGTGCCCGTACCGAGCCCTCGTGGTGCAGTTAAGGAGAGCCTGGGTTGTTTTTCCACTGCAGAGCCGAGCCGTGCTACTGATGTCACACATAACGAATGACAGTTATTATTAATTATTGTTATTAACTCAGTGCGCAACCAAATGGTGTTCAAAAATGAATAGACTAATGGTACAGCTGTATCTTGTATCGCTATATTTTGTAAATATATTCAAGAATTTCTTTATAATCCACAAATTTTACTGAGTATATCAATAAAGTTCAATTAGTTCTGTTGAAGGGGAAAAAATAAGGTTTTAAAAACACTATTTTCCAAAGATATCCTGTTTTAAGGATTTTTTTTTTTTTTTTTTTTCTAGAGTTTTTTATTTGGGTGTTTAATAAAAGAAGCTGTGCGAGCACAACGAGAGTTAGTATGTATGGTACAGCTGTATTTTGATTTACCACATTTCAGTAAGTAAGTTTAGAATTGTTTTATTTTCTGCATTTTTTTCTTTATATTAATATAATAAAGGTCAAAGATGAGAAATTTGGTAGAATATTGTGTTTTTGAGTGTTGTTAAGTGTACCATACCTGCAGTTTGTATCCATTTGCTTCAAATTGTCAGAAATTCGGGGGATAAACTTTCTCATTTCTGACACACGACTCCAGATCTTCCTGACACTTCTATCTGCCCACAGAGAAACTAGTCTGCACTTCCTCAGCGTCCCAAGGCTGAAATTCTTTCGTCACACTCACTGCCTGGCATGTCTGTCTTTGTGGAGTGTACTGACTGACTCAACATAATGACGTAAATCCTTAACTTGTCATTTGGTAATCCTTATCCTGGCTCGGCTTGGCTCGCAGCCGGATTCAGATGTCTTGTGAGGCTGGAGTTTCACGGTTTGGTTCTCGCTCGTTTTGACAAATAGCCAATGGAAAACCACCCGTACTGTACCGAACCCTCATGGGTCAAATGTGTCAGTGGAGAAGGGCTATGAGATATACTAATACAATGGACAATATAGTATCTTGAATGATGAACACAAGGGAACAATCTATTTCTCAATGTATTTGACATAGTCCAAGCTATTTGGCAAAGGCTACTTTGTCTCCCTGCTGCAATTTATCAAGATAGCCAGGATTCATCTGTCCTTCTGAATGCCAGCCCCCTCATTTCCAGCTGGATCTCACCGGAATTAAAACAGGCTAGCGAACAAACCTCTAGGAGGCAGTGCTAAGATGAGGGACAAAAATCCTAACATTTTATCACATGGCCTTCTGCAGGAACTGGGTCCAGCAAAAGGAAAACCCACATGCTAAATAAATGATTGCTAGGGCTAAATACCACCAACAACTCAGTGACGCTAGGTTGAGTCACATTCATTTGTTATTTTGATATAATGTATTCTGTGAAATTAAATACAACCACAATTTACATTGGATAACAAAAGCTAGCATTTTTTTGTAACTTTTTTTTACTCATCTGTCAACATTGTTTTTCTTCAGTTGTTTGTTTCTGTAGCCTTTCAAGGACAGATTATGTTACACAGCATGTATGTTGCTCCACATATGTACACAAATATCACCTTGTCTTTTATTGGATTCATTTCCTGTTTCATCACATATCTCGCTGCTGGGTGTCCTAGTTTGAAATATAAATATAAATATATAGAGGAGTGATGGTTGCCCTGTATAGCATTCAGTTTGAGTCGACCCATAAAATAAAGCATACCCCTGATTCATATTGGCTAGCTGGCTGCAACTAGTTGGACAGTGTGCAGGACCTGATCGATCACTGGGATGAGGGTAGACTGATGATTGCAGATCTGAGTGTTGATTAATGTCTTAATTGCTGAGGCAATAGGGACACTTATTTATTTACTCTCTTTAGTTATATAATTCCTGTAGCAACCCCTACTGCCTATTTAATAAAATCATTGTAAAGCGTAGTCTGGCATTATATAGCATTGGGAACTTCGTAAAACACATCTAAAAGGCAAATTAGAGTTAAATGAAAATTTGGGGTGTACATAAGGCAGGAATTTGATCCTCGGAATTGAAAAGAAATCTCATATTAGATGTAGACATTCATTTTGATGTGGAATCATTAGGGTAGAAATATTGATTTCCATGCATTTAATTAACTGAAAAGCAGAGCATATAGGATCTCCAATTGGAAGTGATTTAGTACTACAAAGTTGCAGTTCATCGATAGCGTTGCAGTTGAAAAATCTTAATCTGCAGAATTAAAGTAAAATAAAACAAATAAGCAACCAACCAACCAATAAAATAGCTTGTTTCGCTCTGTGTTTCCTTTTTGGATGATGCATGGTTTGTTGCAACTGCAAATACGTAATGAAAAACTGTGACTGAAAAGACATGTTTACTACGTGGGATTCATTCTCCTTTGTACAAATTAAAATGTGTAAATGTTATGAAGTGGCTTTAGTGATAATGTTGTAAAAAGAGGAGATGTCATACTTTTGTTTATTGGAAAAATAAATGCAAATGACACGTTCAACAATAAAGCGTTCATTAATGCTTAGTGAATTTCAGTCAATATCCAGTCTTAGTGTATTTGTTTTCGTCGTGGCGTAATATGATCGTTGCTAATTCGATATCTGTAATTGCTTCTGGCTTCTCTACAGGGCTCCACGACCTCACGTTGGGCTGACCCAGACCACTTTGCCCAGCGACAGACCTGCATGAACTCCTTCAGCAGCTGGTTCGGGTTCATGCCTCTGCTCCATTCACAAATGAGGCTGGACCCAGTCCTCTTCAAAGACCAGGTGTCCATCCTGAGAAAGAAATACAGGGACATTGAGAGACTATAAAAGAGGACTGGTTGAATATTCAGTAAATCAATGAAAGGACGTTTTCAAGCCAACGAAAGTCTGACATCGTACAGACAGACTTGACTTATAAATCATGGTTATTATGCAACACCAGGCTATTTTACCTATTCTTGCTGGGACTGTAAAGAATCACAATTTGTGGCATCTTTTAACATGTGCCAATGAATTAAACTTTTTATTATAGATTAAACATCAATACCAATAACCATATTTTAATGAAGAGAGTCAGGAATATCGTGGACCTGTGGTGTCCAATAAGGAACTCATACATCAATATGCAATATGTTCATTTTGGGAGTGGACTTCAGTCCAATGCTGCTAGACAGGCCTCTTTAGGAAAAAGATTGTACAAGGGCAAGATGACTTGAAACTGTCTTTAGTGTAACCAAGGAGAAAACAGTAGATATCAATCACATTCCTTCTGCGACATGTAGACATACTTTAAGGCTCTGTTGTATCTGTTGGTTTTATGATATATATATATATCGATTTATATATTATATATATATATATATAGAGATCTCTATAGTGATAGAGAGGAGATAAGAGAGAGAGAGAGAGAGAGAGAGAGAGAGAGAGAGATCTTGAAATGGTCTTTTCTTGATGTAGTACTTTTAGCATATTTTGAATTCAACATTGCAGTCGTCCGAAATGTGGTGTGCGAAAAAATGCAGATTTCAGACCTACTATATAGTGCTAACAAAAAGGCCTCCAATTTTCTTGTACAGCCGTGTACATTCACATATACTGTATAACTCATGAGAAAGTACATTGGTACATTTTTACATTAGGGTTACAGTGTAAACATATAACATGTATGGTTTCACAGAACCGGATTAGCCATAATCTCTGACCACCTACTTAAGGTAGCTTCTGATTCATCCTCATTGGGATCTGTGATCCAGCTGTTAAAAGGGTAGATGTGTTTTTAAAGATTTTCATATAAACTGTTGACATACATACCTCTTTAAAGAGTTAGTAGCGGGGTTCTGATAAAATATAGCATTACACGTCTCCACGCATTGCTACAACTGTTTAAATAATGTACTGTCATTTTTCTTTTCATTGTTAACATCCTGACAACTTTTTACACTTAAAATTTTAAAATCTGTTTCAAAGCTCTTTTCAAAATGGTCACTAGTGTACTGATAGTGTAAGGATTATTGCCCACATTGTTAAACAGGTAACACAGCAATAACGATCCATGATGTGGTACAGAAAAGAAAAGCCAGAGCCCTTCTTATGGTTTTTTTTGTTGTTGTTGTTGTTTTTTTAAACGCGCTTCCTGCAGTGACTTAGAGGACAGATCTCAAACCGTAGTGCACTAGAGCGGACATTTTGAAAATAACATTAGAAGTGTAAAAAGTTGCCAGGATGTTAACAATGAAAGGAAAAACAACAGGTACATTATTTAAGCAGTTATAGCATCACATGGGGACATATAATGCTATATTTTTCAGAACCCCACTATTTGCTATTTAATGTGGCCATGTCACATGTCTTGTTAAAGGTTAACAAGACATGTCACATGTCTTGTCAAAATATGTGCAGTTGGGTGGGCTACAATGGCCCTCGTTGTGCACCATTGATATAGTTCATTAGGTTATCATACGTACTATATAGCAACATCTGTACATAAGTTTATGTATGTTTATGATACATAAGTTTATGATGTTTTTAACATCAACGATGCTCCTCTTCCTAATATTTTTTTTTGTTCACCGGGTTGAACACTTTGCATAGATTTATTATTTTATTCTTAGTTTTTTTTATTCTACTTTTTATTTTTTCTTCAGTGATTGGGTTCAATATTTTGGAAATCTGTAATATTTTGTATCATAATAAAGGTGGTTATTAAATGCAAGATTGTCCTGACTACATAGAAATAACAGAAATGATCAGTCTGACCTAATAATTACCCAGCTTGACCTTTTAATTACTGGAATATTATCCTTAAAAAAACTTAATTCTAGGTGGAGAGCTTCTAAAGAATAATTTATAGATTGTAGACTAAACTGTAGGAGGTTATGGACCAAGAAGTCAAAATCTGTTCAGCATCAACAGCGATCAAGATGTTGTAAGTAATCACACATTAAATTCTTCTTTTTTTTTTTTGAGGTGTTCCAAGATATTGCTTGGTATTTATTTGCAGACAACAGAAAACTGATTTATTTTCCATTACCGATAAAAATGATCAATTCTAAAGTTAAACCAAGAAATACTGACAGATATGCAGTAGTTTTCAGTGAATCAGTGAAACTTGCAGTTATATATATCCTGGATATTGGTTGGATTGTTGGCATGTGTGTTTCTCTGCAGACTATAGTAAACAGGTTGCACTGCTATAAATAGCAACAAACAAATACAGCACCCTAGACACCTCTGTTGATCATACTGTACTGTAGTTGATTGTATTAAATTATGTTGAGATAATAATGTAGTTGAGAAGGTGTGCTCCACTAAGCCATCTCTTTCTCTTGTATTCAAGGGCATGTGTAAAAGAATGCATTGGGGTGCAAAAACAAATGTTAACATTTTTACATTTTTGCTGTTGAAAATAAACATTTCCCTTATCTATTTACAGATAAGTACAGTACAGTTACAGTACAGATTCAGTTGCTGGAGAATTTCTGTTTTCCAAAACTACCTGTACCTACTCTCATCTATGTAGCTGGTTTCTGTTCACCTGTCCATAGTCATGTCAGCAAAGACCAAGATTCAATGAGGGAGCTCACAAATTGACTAAATAAATGGCTTTGACTCTGAAGTAGCCTCCACTGAAATATGGTATTACTAGCAGTTGCATATTAGGAAGAAATTGTGCTTATTCTAATAAGACCAACGCTTATCATGTGGTTTAGCCATTATACAACACTTATTGGGTCATTCCACATCAAATTAACCAATGGTCCCCACCTGGCTGCCTCAGGTTCTTTATATATAGCATATGGGTGTATCTGGAAGTGTTTTAGGAAGAATACCAACATATTAGCTCTCAACTTTCATTACTTTTTTAAATTTATGAACCTATATTGGGAGGGTGGTTCTGACAGATGAAAACATGCACTGAAAAGGGGACCATGTTTGAGAGATCAGACCTTTCAAAGTATTCAAGACCTCTTCTTGATAATTTCTGCAGAACAGATCTGCTGTTCTAGTTTAATGCGATGAAAGCAATGTGATGGAGACACATGTAGAAATATGGCAATGAAAATAAAGCTATTACCCTCTCTATTTTCTCCAGGTTAACAACAACAACTACTGTAAAAAAAAATCTTTGTAAGTCTATTTTCTGTGTATTTTAGGAGGTCCTAAAAAGGGGTCCTATAGGCTTTTTCCTGAAATTGTTGTCTCAAAAAGGGGGTGGGGGGTGGGGTGATTTATACACCGGTTTTTACTTTATATATGCATTGTCAGTGTCACAGGGTAATTGGTTACTGAGTTATGAGCCCACATAGTGGACATCAGGCCAGAAACAGCACCCCTTCAGCTCCCCAGAACTAAAAAAGGATAGCAGATACACTTGTGCTTTTAATATGTCGTGAAGTCTAGGTTTAAAAAAATGAGATTTGTAAAATGTATCCTTATTGGTGTCATTGCACTTTTTTCTACATTAGGCTCCATCACATTAACATTGATGATTATCAATAAGTTATGTTCACACGTTACTAAACTAGAAGAGCAGCTGTGTGTAAGAGGTTGTGAATACTTTGAAAGATCTGACTTTTCAAACATGGCCCCTTTTCATTGCTCATTTCCATCTGTCCCCCATTGTAGGCCGTAGCTTCTTAAATAAGGAGAGTTGATTTCGTCATTTGCTCAATATATTAACATGAAGGAAAATACACCAATTACAATGATAAAATTAACAAGAAACAACTCAAGACTTCTTACACACCCCAAAAATGAAATACGTAAGTTGCTTATTTCTGGTTTGGTAACTGTATTTATTGGGTGTAATTTTAACTTTCCTTAAATCGTGTGCTAGTGGTTTAGAAATCTTTTGAAAATCTAACTCTTTGCCTGTTATGGTACTGGTAACATCATTGTAGCAAAATGAAAGATTACTATGTAAATATTGTTGTTTAAGAGATTTTATTAGGCCAGACTTGTGATGGATTACACCCTACTAGACCAAGAAGATTTTAAAATAATTAATCCAATGTAATGGCTTAAATCAGTGGAAACCTAGCTGTGCCCTGAGTTAAAACAATTCGGGTAACTCAATTTCTAACAGTGGGTGTTTTCTATTTTTAGAAAAATAATAGTGCAAATGTCACTTTGAAGTAAGAAGTATATATTAATAAGAATCTAAAAACTTTTTTTTTTTTAATTTTTTTTTTTTTTACTGGGGTTAGCAATAATTCCACAACCTGAACAGAGGGACTCAATGTTTAGCTGCCTTTCTCAAAAAATACCATTCAGATTTGAAAGAAATACCTTTTTCTTCGATCACCATAATCAAATCATTTGGAAAGCTTTGGTGAGGATTATAGCTGCTGGTTTTCTTTGATTTTGGGTTTGATATATAACAACCTGCCCCCCAAGTCAACTGTAAAAGGTCTTCTTTGCAATGCTCAAAGTGAAACCTCTCTCTGACTGTGTGGGAAGGCTGTGTGTGACCCACAGTAATTGATTTTAATATGAAAGTCTCACTAGTAAGGGTTTTTATACACCTGCATTTCCTCCACCTTTCAGACAGCTGTACTTTAAATTTACAGATGCATAACTGGGTCACTGAAGAGAAAACACATTGATGTAAATGCCCAGCAATGTTCTTTTACAATTTTTGATGCTGTGAGAGCTGAAGATAAACCAATCCATTGTTCCATGATAAAATAGTGCCAAAGTGATGCAGGCCTTGTGAATCACCCAGAGAATGGAATACTGTGGTATCAGCCAAACAGCTGGACTCAACCCTTCAAAACATTAAAAAAAAAAAAAAAAAAAAGTTTTCAATCCCAAAAATACAGCACATCATTCAGTTATAGCAAGTAGGGCTAGACTTGTAACAAATGTATCTTAGATTTCTTTATATGTACCTGTACCATGGAGCCAGTCTGATTAACAGTGTCACTGTGGCAGGATTAAAATGTATAATTCATGTATATTCAGATAACCTGTGTAAATGCAGAATTAAAAAAAAAAAAAGTATTTGTATATTCATTTTTTGTCTCTGGATAATTGTAATGCTTCATGTCTTTGTTTTCTAACCCCCCACACTTATACAGTAGCAATAAAAAGAAATATTGCGGTGGATTATATATCTAAAATGGCAAGTATATAAAAATCAAGTTCCTAGCAATCCATTATATGTTCTCCTACTGTATCTAAGGTGGCAAGTTTCAATTCTTTTCTATCTATATATATATATGATATTATATATATATATATATATATATCACATGCAAACAGAACTCGACAGTACGGCTTGAGTTTTGGTTTATGATAGCGTAACCATGCATCAGAACACCAAAAGTCCAAATTGATCTATAATCTTTCATTATAATGAAATATGTGTGGATAGGAGCTATAGAAACTTAATGTCAACTTTGCTGAATTTAAATATTACTGCAAATTGTAACCTTGAGTGTATAGTACAGTCCAGGTCATAGTTTGAAAAATTTACTTTATCTCTCTGAGTAGTAAGAGTCTTGTATAAAAAAAAAGAAAAAAAAAAGAAACAAAGTGCATAATCTTTATGGGATTAGTAAGGAAACCTGAAGAGAGCTGCCACTGAATTTTAATGGAGTCTTGATCTTTTTCTATGCAGATATATTTAGGGACGAATAACATATTAGAGTATCACTGGTCCTGTGAGAGGGCTTGCTCGTTAAAATAATTTGAATATATTTGAAGAGCAAACATTTGTCTATTCAGGGACACCAATATATTTAGTAAGCAAGCGGTCTGTGAGGTGTAAAAACAGACTCTAAGATTTGTCCTAACCCCAAGAACCACAAACCGATACTTTTTATATTTACCCATACTGTGTATCAGCTTACAGTACTAATGAAACCAAGGAGTGCTTTATCTTTTATACATGAAACAACAAAGACTTCCCACTGTTATACCACAGATCACAGTGGAGCTTTGTTTGGAAGGCCATTTAGAATAATTGTATAACAGCTTAAATTAAAAAAAAAACAATTACATCTATTATTTAAGCAGTGTTTTGCCTTGCAGTAAATGATGCAGGAATAATACAGTTTTGACGGATTTCAATATGTTTCATTAGTGCCGAGGCGCCCATGTTCTAGTGCTCATCAATCTTTTCCTATCCACGTATTTGTCAAATACACTTTGGTGACTTTGCAAACCTTAACAAGATTTATTATACTGTGGCACCATACTCTTTCCTGAAGTTTCCATTTCCATAGTTGGACATCAATAGATCTTTATTATTCAGCCCCGACTGATGGAGATTGAAACGTCTATATTGTGGTATAATCGAAAATATGGCACATAGTATGTTCATCACTTTTCTTTAAATTAGTTACGATGGGACACTCCTCGATTAGGGGAGGCCCAGTGCAGCCTAGGAGAGGTGACCCCTAGAAAATTAATTATCAGGGGGAATATTTATAATTTATCACAATAATTATACTTTACTATATTGTCTTCTGGACAATAGAGCTAACGCTACTCCTTGAAAAACAGTTTTACAAACTAGAAAGCAGATGAGAGCTACTTGCTACTTGAATTTCTGCTGACATGGTATGATGTGCAAGGTAAAGGATGATAATTATAAGCTTCTTTGCTGGGGTTCTGTTCTGGAGATACTTGAATATGACCTCCATTTAAATTAAACAATTCAGAAAAGGGCTGGAACAAAGACCAGAAGCGGAAGAGTCAACTTTGAAGACTCCTGGTCTATAGACTCCACTGACATACAAGACACTGACATAAAATACAACTACAAGACAGTACTCACAGCAGTGTCTATCAAACAGTCTCCATGGCTACCGCTGCCACCTATGGATTCTGTCTGCTTATGTTGTTTAGAGTGATGTAAGCTCCTTGTATTGTGATTGGGTGCGACTCACGAGACACACTCCATCAGAAGGTTGAGCCCAACCCCCAAAATCCAACTTTAGTGCACATTAAAGTTTATGCTTATGTTAAACATGTGCTGTTTATCACAAGACGAGATGTAAAATTGAAATTAAACAGGACATAGGATTTTTCCAAACTGAAACGGAATTCACTTTGTAGTTCTGTCAGCTTAGCACCCAGAAGTACATAATTCATAAGTTAGCAAAAATAGAAAAGATAAGGTTAGAAACTAAACTAAAAAAGAATTGGTGCCTGGGATTTGGTTGGCTGAATAGCTTGAAATTATATTGTATTTGGTTGTGCTCTGCAAATAACAAGCATCTTGTCTGTATTACAGAATAATACATCCACCCCTGCCTGCAGTAACCTTTTTGCATCACACACTAAACATGTTTAAATTGCAATATATCTGAAATACAGATTGATAGCACTGAGGGCGAAACTGCTCCAATAAGTTTAAAACCAGTATTTCACGTTCATCATTTTTCAGAAATTCACTCTGTTCACAAGTTACAAAGTGTTTCATGAGAATTCTATTCACCATCCACCTTCCCTCCTCCTCATCCCCTGGCAAACAGGAAAGTGAGACTCATACAGAGCAGTCAACAATTCTGCAGCAAACATATTTATTACATCCAAATTTTAAACACCACAAAATCACACATTATTAGGACACCACCCTATTTTCAATCAACTGCTGACATGGCCTTTGTTCCCTAGGAAAAAGCTATCGGCACCCGGGCTGCCTTCAGTTACCCAGTCAACTGGTGAGATAGGATTTGACAACATGAAAAGATCTGACAAAGTTAAGAAGCACAACAGTAAAATTGGTATATCCCTCACCAGAACATTATCCCCATATGTGGTTTTAGTTCATATCAAAACAAAATAAATTAAGGGTCACAGGTGGGATGGGAGAAGAACATGTATGAACAGCAGTGAATGAGAGATAAGCAGGTGGGTAAAATATGTGTACTAAATACTATTTTGTGTGTAGCTGTACTTTTCCTGCTGCCTAAAAAAATTAATAAATGTTGTTATTCTTTGGCATTTTGGCCTCTGGGTACATCAGATTTTCTTCTAAAGGTTATTTCCATGGTTACTTCTAACAGCAAACAAAACATTTTTTTAAGTATGTCAGCAATGAATTTTGGCGTTATATATTCTGTGTTTTCATAGAGGCCCTGGTGCACCTTTTAACACTGCTAAATTCTAACAACTCTATGTTCCTTCCTATTCTTTCCCTCAAGACAATGTCAGCAATTTTCTGCATCTGTAAATCTGGCATGTTCTGTGGGTATTTTGTTTCCTTTCAGGGGTTTCCGTGCTTTCTATGCCTTTTCTTGTAAATGTTTTAAATGCCCTGAGATATTTTCTGCTCATTAGAGCTTGCTGTCCTCTGAGTTCTAAAGTAATTAGCTCTCTTGTGTTTACTTGCGCTTTTTTAAAATAGCTTGGTATTAAAACAACACCACGCAAAAGGTCACCAGAGCAATTCCTCGGACTTCAAAGTTAGCAGATTAAATCTAGAAGGCTGTGTGTTTCCAGAATACATGATGAGGAAAGGTCATCTTAAATTAGGAGCACAATATGACAAAGGAAGACAATATAGTTTGGTGGAAATATATGGACCGTTTGCATTATCCACATGCCTGCCATGTAAAAAAATAAAAAGACAATATTTTTTGTCATTGTGTGTCAGCAGTTACACAGACAGCTCTCAACTCACACTTCAATTACAGACATATATTACACACTGGGCTATCCATATAAACCCAACACAAAAAAATCCCTGAAATTACAATAGAAACATGTACAGTACAGCAAACACAATTATTTAACCTGGTGTGGTACCAGGTAACATGTTTTTAAACAAAACTAAGGGAGTCTAAGGGAAACAAACCTCTGTTTGTCTTTCCCAGCAGATTTCAGCAGAGTTTTTAAAATTTCTCTTTGAAAAGAATACGCTTCTTCTGGTTAGGTTGTATACTGGAGTACTTGTGCTATCAAGTTAAAAGGTGTAATTCTTTAAAAGGATCTCTTTAGAACCCAACAGCCTTACTAAATATAATTTAAAATAGGAATTAGTATGACGTTATCCAAGTCATTCAGTACAATCATTTATTAGATTTATTTCAGTCAAATCATCTGAATATTTACAAGCCATCAATGGTGCTTTACTAACTACAGCACTGGGTGTAATTGTAGCATCAGTAAAAGATTTGTTCTTTCTTCAATAGAGAAGAGGCTCACTAACTAAATAGCATTACATTTGGTTAAGCTGTGAATTAATAGAGTGCAGTGGAAAAGGAGTGACACTTTCTTCAAGGGTTTATTTTTGATCAACTATATTTGCAGTAATTGGAAAAGCTGGGCATCAAGCCAGAGGGTGAAATTGACCCCACCCCTTCAACAGCTTATGTCCTGTCATTGCTTTCCCTGTTCACTGGCATGCTTTCAGCCAGTACCATGCTGAAATGCCAAGAAAATGCCCTAGTGTAGTACCAGATACCATGCTTTAAAAAGAAAATACATGTTTCCTACTGTAGGCCTATATGTTTCTTTCAAAATTGCACATTTTAGACCTACCTAGCTAGAAAAAAAGAAAAACACAAAGCTCCAATCACAATTATAGTGAGGGATTAATCACAAGCTGGTTTCAGCTAGGAAGGGAGACTCAGAAGTACCAATGACGTGCTAATGCGCACTGTATTATAAATACAAATAACAAACAAAACAATGGACGTTAAACAGAACACAACACATTAACAAAATAAAAAGACACCAGGGCCAACACGGACGGGACGAGACAGCACAGACCATGAAAACCCTCCCCCTCTCACCAGCATCAGCTTTAAACATTACTTTTTAACATCCATGATCGCCCTATTTATATACCTGTTGCTGGAGCCTTAATTGATCATTTAATCATTTGTTCAATTCACGGCTCCAGCCACATTCCCACGTGTTTCGACAGGGAGAAATGTAACCCCCTCCCCATTATTCCCTACACCAACACACACACACACACACACACACACGTACACACACATGCACAGTCAGGGCTTCCACCCTGCCACACTGCCACAGTCCGTAAGCTGATTTGGTCAGATAGGTGTCTTGGCAACAGGTTGTTTAACCTTTTTTTTATTAAAGATAAAAATAATTAATTTCAGTTGCCCTTTCACACCCGTCTGTTGAACTGCAACATTGGTTATCTTCTCTCTACAAAGTTTTGTAAACATTGTTCACCCTTCATAGCGTTAGCTTGCCTGCTTAATTTGTATTTCCTGTATATCGGCTATCCCATGACATTAAAAAGACTTTATCTCGTGCTTATTTTGTGTTGTTTTCTCATAAACCAGAAAACTCCACAATCTGTTGCTGGTAATAATAGATTCCAAGCATTCTGTCACAGGGTGGACAAATAAGAAGTGTGCTGCTCCATTGCAAAAACTCATTTGAAATCTAATTTTCTGCCAGCACTTCAATTTCGCCTTTTTATTTTTTTCTGACGGGTATAAGAAATGACAAGACTATGGGATATAGCTACCTAATCTCAGTTCTAATGCCCCAGGAGAGCGAAGATGGTGCTGGAGACAGGCTCAGGGGGTTTACTAAAGAGGCATTTCTAAATCATAAATCAGCTATTTCCACAATGACAAACACATCTTATTCTGTTTATCCTATTAAAAGTGTGTGTGTGTGTGTGTGTGTGTGTGTGTGTGTATTGGGTGGCCAGAATTGTGGAACAGAAATGCCAGTATGACGGTGTGACAGGATTGCTTGGGTGGTGACGACAGGCCAGAAATGAAATCACAACACAGGCAAGTACTACGGGGCTAGATGAAAATGCGCTTGTTTTCTTTTATTAAATTAAAGAAAGACTTAAACAAAACAAAAAAAACACACACACAAAGCAAAAGGAGGGCCAAAACAAACAAACAAATAGTAACTACAACAAGTATCGTGCTGGTAGTTCCAGCATGAGTAGCAATTTTTTTATTCTCTCTCTCTCTCTCTCTCTCTCTCTCTCTCTCTCTCTCTCTCTCTCTCTCTCTCTCTCTCTCTCTCTCTTTCTCTCTGCAGGTATTTTAAATTCTGGCCGAGGGATTAACTGCCTATTAATTATCTTATTACCCCTCGGCCATAGTTTGCACAAATTTAATAAGTCTGCCTAACTGTGAACTAATTAAATAATTACTAGCCATCAGTCACGCATTCTCACGAGACGTACTAAAACATAAAACAATAACAAACGATGGTGGACAACACTTCGCTCGTCCTGCATTTACATGATATAAATACAAAATAATACAAAACATAATGGGTCAATTGCAACGAACATTCACAGCTGGAGATCAGCTGATCCTCAGGTTTAGTATACAGCAGAAGATCAAGACTATCTCCAAACCTCAAGTGCAGGGTGTGCTCACAAACCAATTAATTCTATAGTTCAAAGGATTTATGTGATTAAAGATATTTTTCCACAAAAATAAATAACAATAACAAAAAACATATACATATATATGTGTGTGTGTGTGTGTGTGTGTGTGTGTAAAACATAAAGATACATTTTAAAGCCTAATACAGGGGTTCTCAAACTATGGGTCGCAGGGGTGTCTGATTTTTAATATGCACCTGGGGATTATCTGGAGTTCTTGGTTCATTGCAATTAATGCTAACTAGCTGTGGCAAAGTGGTTTGCAGTGCGCAGATCTAGATGTGATGTAATGCATAAACAGATGACAAACAACAATGTTGTTCACGTTCCAAACAATTATTTGTTTCAATTGTAATCCCAGGTCCTTTTGCAAATAATACTCCCACGGATTACAGTCCAGAAATAATAAACACAGTATAAACACACACACAACATAAACACGATCACAAATCCAGAGTAAGTGCTAACATGCAGGTGGTGGAATGCAATTTTTTGGTGTTGGCCTAAGCGACAGCTCCCGGTACTTGTTAGTCGTCTAACAAGAATAAATAAGTGTAATTAGAAACAATAAAATAAACAAAAACTAAACACTCACTGCTCTTTTATTTACACTCCTTCAGCAGTTCTCTCACAACCATAACAAAGGAGCAGTTCGCTTGGCCACATCCCCTTTTGCAGATAACCACCTAGTTCTGGTAACCATTGATCATTTGATATCTAGCCATTGTGAAACATTCCTCTTAAACTGTGGTGTATTCCCTCTAGCCGAGACAATGTCATTTTAACACAGCTCTTTATTAATCTGCTGTTCAGAACAGACAGGCTTCATTTTATAGATTCTACGGCAGCCATGCAGCGTCATTAAACCTGGCACCTAGATTAACAAGGAATTCGACAGGAAGCTCAAATGCTTGCAATTAGCTTTCAAGATACACTACATAAAAAACTGAAGGAAACAAACAAATTTACCAGATGGGGTTGCATACTTCCATATCAAAACACCTGGTATCTTGGCTGCAAAACAAAGAGAGATACGAAATATAATCTCATATAATCTACAGTTTGTGTGCCTATAGCATCCCTGGTCTCAAAGAATAAATAGCAGGGGTTCGTCACTCTGTCTCTCTTTTATAATTACTTTAATCCACACATGTGGTCTGCAGCTGAAAACTAAAGTGAATAGTATCAACTGTGTATCGATACTTTGCATTGCAGCCATATCCCACAAGACTGCCTGAATGAGCACCTGATGTTTACAAAGACAGACAGCATGTGACTCCACTCAGCACAAGCTTTCAATTATTTTATTTTATTTTATTTATTTATTTATTTATTTATTTATTTATTTATTTTTGCCAGTGTTGCATTAACTTTGTATTTGCATTTACAGATTGTCTCATGTGCTAAAGCACAAGTTTGGATACTAAAATAATTATTACATTTGTTTAACTCAAATGCCAAAACACTTCACACATTTGCAAAATTGATTGTGTCTGGCAAATCCATTCACACAGCTTAGTAAATAATATTTACATCAATATCGATCCATTATTTTTCTATGCAGTTACTACAGTATATGTTTATAATTTGTAGTTAGACCATTGCATGGTATGACATACGTTCTCCGTACCATTTATTTGAACTCCCCCCAAGAGCTCCCCCTAGGGATGGTGATAACAGGTATGGTGCGGGCAAGAGAGATCCAGGACAACTTCAATTAGGATAAAGACTTGTCTCAAGAAATACACAATGTGAGCTTGTGGACCATCAACCAAACTGTCAAGAAGCATGGCCCTCGCATTAAACAAATCTACCAAGTGTCTTTTGAGACGAACAGCAAAAGGGTAAAGAAATTGGATTACAATGCAATGGTCTAACTGCCATTGCTTTTAAAGAGCATTGCAGCTTATTTACAATCTGATGTTGCTGGGATGCTTAAAATGCTTCAGTACAGACTTTTGGGTATCCCGAGCGTGGCCTGATTTAACCTCATTAATCACTACAATCTGGTATCTATTGCACAATGTAAATAATTTGCAAATCATTTAAAAGTGGACGTTGTTAAAAGTTATTGTAAACCATGTTTATCATGCTACCATGTTGGTCCCTCATAAAAGTTTACCACTGTACATTTGCACAGTAATTAAATAGTTTTCCCGTCCTTTTCCCATGGTCAAGCTATGCATTTACTACAGTTTGCCATTTTTTTAATAAGCTTGTTTTACCATGTTTTACCATGCGCTCACTGTGCTTTATTATACTTTGCTAGGCTTATACTATGGTAAACTTTTATAAGGGTTACATGTAGATATTTTCAACTGCATGAGAAATTCTGAATACATGAATAAATTATTTTTGCAAATGTATAAATCAATAAGCAATCCATTCAGCTGCATTGATACACAGAATTATATCAGTATTAGCAGGGCAATGCAGCTAAAATGTCTTTACAGTATAATCCTTGCATAGTGAAACAATCTAATCTAATGTGATATCTTTTGAGAAGTATTTTTCGTTCCAGCTTCACACAATTCAAACCCTAGCTTTTTTCATTATGTAGTTTCAGGCTATACATCTGACGTTAATAAAATACATGTTCTGTTAAAAAAATGTTCCCAATATTCAACATGTCCTTAAAGCTTTCTTTTCCAAGGGTGTGTATTTAAACATCTTTCTCCTGATAATATGAAAAATAATTTCCTTACCGTGCAGCCCAAGATTGACATTTTCTAGTGCAAAGTAAAAATTACATGTGTTTCTCTTATCAGCATGCTGTAGAGTTGATTATGCTACATGCCTCGAGTCAGGTCATCAATCTTATGAGGTACAAATACTGTATTATAAGGGTACAGGGAGCTACACTGATTTATTAAAAAGCACTGACTAGGTAAGTATATGCAGCCATACAATTCAGATAAAGTCAGACCTATTTTTTAATAACATGGTGAAAATAGTCCTAGTCAACAAATGTCACTTGTCAAGCCAATTTTTTTTACTATAAGTATACAAGATTTACAACATTCTCAGTACTGGGGGGTTGATTCAATCAGAAAAGTACAGCCCTGCTTTTTGACCTGCATTATATCCACGTTTTATGTTACTTTTCAATCAAACTCACAGGACATCCTTGTTAGTAAAAGGGGTCAAACACTTGATGCAATATTCTATAAGCCCCCTTGATTTCAACAAGACATATTTACTGTGCCTTGCCATGTTATAATGTTTTTTTTTTTTGTTTGTTTTTGTTTTACTGAAAGAGTAAAAGGAAACTGTTTGAATGATGGTGGGATGTCTACAGTATCCACATGGATTTATTCTAAGAGGCTATTAACCAAGGAATGGAAAGTCTGACAAGGAATTATTTTCATTAAGCATAGCTACTGTTTGTGGTCTTACCTGTAAAGCTGAAGCTAAATAAAACCTAATGGTGATTTCATTATTTTTTTTCTTAAGTTGGGGTGCTACTGTAATTTTTTTTTTGCATGTATATTAATGTGCTTGTACCCAATTACAAGTATCCAGAGATATAAATAATTGATCATTTAGATTGGTTGTTATTCTTCTTATTACAACATTCATATGACCTCAGGGGCCAGAGGACACCCCAGTGGGGTGTTTGTTCCTTAGATTGTATGTGGATTGTGACAGTTAGAATATAGGATGGAGGAAAAATACCATTCTGAACAAAACCTTGTGGGAAATCTAGGGTACTACCACAGCTATCCCGGTTGTTCAGCAGCATTCAAATTATAATTTTTCTTTCTGGACAGCTCTAAACACTAAAATCACAGTGACGGAGTACACCCTGCCCCTGTGTATATTTTGTTTATTTGCTAATATTTTGTATTATTATTATTTAAATGTATTGTTTAGTGTTTAAATACACAGTGTTTTGTTGTTGTTGTTTTACATTGTTTAATTGATGGGGTTAAAATTCCTCACCCATGTTAAACTCATACAGAATGTGACTAGAATGTCTCTAGATGATTGATTTATTACTAATCTGGAGACGGTCACATGTATAAAACCTGCAGCTTTGGCTGATTGAGGTTAGTGTGTTCAGAGGCGAAACGAGAGACGTGAATCGTGAGATAAAGAAACTAATATAGAAAAGAACTGCTATTCGTGTTTTGTGAAACTGTTTTGTTTAAATGTTTTATTTACTTTATAATAAATCGACGCATCAGCGCTTTCATACCCCAGTCCTGTGCATCTCCTTCCTGGTCTGACATCGCTCACAAGCCATCTTGTTCACAATCACATTTTTGTTTCTGTTTTTGAACAAATAAAAGTCTGCTGTGATATGACATGATAAAGAATGTTAAATCACAGGCTATCATGTTGAATCACAGAGAAGTATGGCAAAGCAAAGTAAAAATCATTGTCAATCTACATAAATTAAAATGCATAAACCAAGTGATTGAATCAAAGTCTAGCTTGAGAATAGTATGATTTGCTACAGCTGTAGAAATCCAAATTCATCTCTTTTCTTTCAAGGCTCACAGATAAACCTGATACTCAACAGTACTTTATCTTCTGCCATATGATGTTATCTATCGAACTGACGGATGCACAAACATTATATCTAGATAGACCGAGTCACTGCTGTTGTGAATACCATATTAAGTCATTGATGTAGATATGAAACACGGAGCTCTGTGGCACCCTACTGAGTACATGGCCCCGGCTAGAGGTTTCCCATGTTAAGTACTCTCTAGTTCCTGTATTTTAACCAGTTATGTATCCACTTGCATGTCCTTTCTTGTATTCTCATGGATTGCAGCTTTATGATTATTCTTGCACATGGCACTTTGTCAAAGGCTTTTTGGAAGTCCAAGTATATGATGTCATAGGCTCTTTTTGTGTCCATCCTTGCAGTGACTTGTTAACTCCAGTACTGTTGGTCAAAGATGATAATACTACAGTACTTCATTTTAAATATTTACTGATTATTGTTGACAGTCCCCAAACCTTGCTGGCACTGTAAAAGTCGACAATCAGTTTCAGTTGAAAACTACATATTATTAAAAAACAGTTGTTAACAATCCTCAATACTGATGGTCAAAACTAGTAGTTCTTCTGTTTCATTTTCTGCCGTCACCTGCAAACATTGAAGAAATACTCCTGGGATTATAATGAATGCTAAATTGCACCACATAAACGTTCATGTGAAAAAAGATTCATTTAAGAGCTAAATATACCTTAGCTGTTATTTGCTAGATCTGAAATATTAACAGTTTGTTTGGTGGTAAATGCTTTGTGACTATTTATCGGTATGTGTAGCTGAGAGGGGCAGTGATGCTGATTATGACAATGATACAATCCCTTTCATAATGACAATAGTGATGTTTGCATGTAGCATGAAAATTATGCTCCTTGTGATATTAGCACACTTTAATGACAATGTAGTCATGAACATCCCTCAAAAGACATTTTTTTAATCATACAATATTTTCTCACTAAGAAGGGTTTGGGTGAATCTCAGTTATAATGATAAAAATAGCATGCTTACTCTGCACAAGTGAACACAAAAAAGTAGTAGGGCTGTAAAGTATGTTGTGTTCTTTTGGTGTTTTATATAATAAACCCCAGTTTCATTGTTCTTCGCTATATTTACAGGTAATAACCTTACATGAGAAACCCTAGTTCAAGGTGCTACACACCTGGGGAAGTATTTTGAGACTCTAGGCTTCGGAACTGATTTCAAAAGCTATATTTCTTTCTCATCACTAACATGCTTATTTCTGCAGCTGATGAGGCCCATGCTAACTGCATGACTGTGGGATTCAGATAACCTTGCCCTGACATTGAATCCATTGAACAAATCTTTTCTTATCAGCATCTTGTAGCATTGGCTAAATGCAATTTCCTTTTACCTACAGGACCTGGTCAAATCCATCCATGGCAATCACTGTTTTGATCTGAAGTTTGTAAATGGGATTCAAGCAGCACAAGTTTGGAGGGTGTTAACCCATTTACCAATGTGTGGACCTCCATCAACATTAATTTGGCAGGCTTTGGGTTGGAGATTGAGAGGAATGATGGTAGCTGAGGACACAATAATCTGAGGGGTGGTGATGGGAAACGACAATGGTGTAAGGAGTCATTTGTTGAGTTCAGTGCAACACCCAATCTTTATGCATCCCAGGAGCATAGAAAAATAATTTCAATGTGGCTTAGGACTGGAAAGACTGATGCTATGTTTACTATCTGCCCCAGGTGTTCACAGAACAAACTATATACTAGACCAAGGAGGGATTGCAACTCTTTCTGTTCCTCTCCCCTAATCCAGTATGATCAGTGTTTTACTCCACTGCCCATGAAGGCTGCAGCTGAACCTCAGGTTTTTCTTTTTATCATAAAGTTTCAAGTTTTGCAATAAATGTATTTCCTGGTTAATTGAATATTTGATTTTAAAAAAATGATAAATAAAGTGATAAACTTGTTAAATAAGATAGATTCATAATAATGCAACACTAGATTTGAAACAAGTTGGTTACAAAAGTATTAGATTGTGTATTTACAGTTTTAAAAAATAAATATTTCTATTGCAGTTGCAGAGTTACTGCATCATGATGTCATGAGAATGGTGGGTGTGTGGTCTATTAGAATGCAAGCTACCTAAGAAATGCAGTAATTGTTTATTCCACAATGTAAACATGGAAACAAAACTTTAAGGTATACAGGGGCTGATGTAAGGATAGGCATAGTGTAAACATTTGCTGCTGCAATTCCAAATTGCCTAGCGATCTGGCAATTAGTTTGTACTACGGCCTATGTAAGTTTATGTGAGCATTGCAAATTACTCAGTACGCACAAATAATGAGCTTCAATCGTGATAAGGAGGGACAAAATGGGTACTGTCTGTGCATCAGGCTATTTAGCAGCTGAGCGGGTGAGGTGAGTTAGGAATACAGAGAGCAGTTGGCCTGTATGAGATTTGTGGATCACAAAAATCAAACCAATCAAAAAGGTATGCTAGAGGAAGGGCAGCAAAGTCCTCTTGGCGCACTGATAAGAAAGGTTTTCTGACTCCTTACGGCTGAGGTCACTCAGCATGAAATATAGTTATTTGGAAAAGCCTCAGCCAATATCAGTTATGCTACCAAAGAGGCCATATGGTCCTTTATAGTGGAGAAATTCAATGTTGTCGGTGTTACCAGGAGGAACAGTCAACCAGGTGATGAAAAGGTGAAATTCAGCAATTAGGTCTAGGATGACTTGTGGAGTGAGACGATAACACCTTACCACCACCACATCATCTGGCATCCCAAAAAAAGTAATCCTGGGTTTGAATATGTGGGGTCTTCTCCATCTTGCCCTCCTCTGAAGGTTTTCCTGCCAGTCCTCAACAAGAGCCAAGC
Source organism: Polyodon spathula (assembly GCF_017654505.1). Lineage (NCBI taxonomy): Eukaryota > Metazoa > Chordata > Actinopteri > Acipenseriformes > Polyodontidae > Polyodon > Polyodon spathula. The sequence continues at coordinate 66,015,633 of NC_054539.1, forward strand.
ATCGCCGCATCAGGAAGTGTGCCACAGCAGCCATCCTGAGGCCAATGACAGGTCTCTGAAGGTGTGTGGGTTTATACTCTTAGTTACTCGCTTCTACAATGGTTTGCACCTTGTAAGTAGGTGCAATGTTTTTGGAGGGTCAGCAATTGCCCAAGTGCAAGGCAAAATCCTTACATCTCATTATGTTTGCACTCGCTTTGTGTTCCAGATTCCCGCCCAATTCCTTGCTCTTTTCTTCATTTTAATATATTTCAATATCATTTAAATGGATTAATGATGGCAAAGTGCTAATTTGATAGAACATCTGGTGAAAACCATTCTCATACCTGTCAAGTCTCCACATTTCATATATAGCTGTGTGTGACAGGATGAGAGTGGTACAGTGTACAAAGAGATGATACAAACAGTACTTCACTCCCCAAAACATCTGTGTTTATTTAAATCAAAACAATAATGCTGCCCCTCTAACAGCGATGATATTGGGATGTACACGGCGGGTTTACAGTCCCAAACATAAAAGGTACAATACAATTTGTAATCCCAGTGCACAGAATTGGGTTCTCCAAAAGTGGGGAATGGTGGTGCGTGTCAGTGCTGTGCAGTGAGGGCTGTGCTCAGGGCTCTGTGGCGGCAGTGTCCTCACTCCTCAATCCTCTGCAACAAACAAAAACAAACTCCGGCCATAGATTACGTTTCAGTGCAAGGCCTGGTACTGACGTAACTGCTTCCCCTTTGTACCACAAAACTCCTCCCTCCAATCAACTCGGCACTATGGTTTTTCCAGTCGCTGCCTGCCCCATACTTGATTGCAGTGAAGTCCTTCCGTGTACATGTAACTACATGCTCCCCCTAATATGGTCACCTTCCGGTTTCCGCCTACTGTCAAGGATGCCCATCAAGGAGGAATCATACAACCAACCATATAGAGCGCCCTTTCTAGTCAGGAGGGAGATTTACAGCTCGAATCCCTTCACTTTTTGTCACAATGTGCAACTTATGATATAGAATATTGTGAACAATAAAAATGTTTTTCATAAAATTGTAGAATGAACTATGTGTGAATGTGACTGTACAGTATAGTGTTTTTTTAGAACTAAAAAAAATTGCTGACATTTTGATTTGAATTGTAATTATGAAAATAATTTTGGCAGCATTTCACACAGGAAATGAGAAAGCAATTCTACCTATTCAGTAATTTTAATTAAATATGGTCCATAATTCACATAACGCTTAGCTTTATTAAAACATGATGGAAATCATTTCTTCACGTTAATTGAAGAGGGCTGCCGCTGGTCAGGTAAATGCCTGTACCACTAATTTACATTGCGCTGATCAACCTTTATGTTTTTTTAATTTCATAATTAATTTTTCTGTAACGCAGAATAGCAGTTCTTTAACCCTGTAGGGAGAACAAGGTAGTATGTGATGAACACCTACTGATTAAATGTGCTTTCAATATGAATGTGAGTAGAGATTTACAACGCAGCCTCAATTCAGGTGGATCAGATAATCAGCTTAACTAGAGTTTGGGCGAAAAAGCTGCTGGGTTTTACAGTTTCTTTTTCCCCTAAAGCTTTTTAGAATTGAGTTGTGATATAAACTGGGATGATACTCTCCTGGAAGATTTGGTTAAAATTAGTGGCAGCCAACAAGTATTTGCATAATAATTTAAATTCCCACTACATCTTATTTATTTGAAAGCAGAAGGGAAAATTCAGGGGACAAATACATGCTGGTCCTCTGGTTCTTCCAGCATTCTCCATATACACAGTATAGAATAATACATGGACTAGTGTGATATGAGAATGTAATGCACACCCGAGGGGTGGGATGCTGCGTAAACCTCAGTGTGATATGAGAAATATCAATAGATGAGCCCACTGAAAAAATTGCTCAACAGTTAATGTCCCTTATCCACCACCTAGGACTCAACGTTAAGAGGTGCTTGCACGCTTGAAAAACTAAATGACAATTATTGTTGTTATTATTAATAATAACAGGTTGTTACTTCTTGTTTCTCAGATTAAAGTTGTTTTTTCTTCCTCACATTTTTTTTAACAACATCCTTTAAAAAAAATAACTGCTGATTTTTATAGTTATTGAAGTCCGTTTTACTACCATTACAAACAGAAGAAAACAAATAAGCAAAGAAGTAACAAACAATGTAGGTTTGTCTGTAGAGCACAGTTCACTTTTTTTAGAACACTACAATTAAATGATAAAGGCAAGATGAGGTAAACATTTAAAACATTATTAACACATTTACTTACTCAGAGGAGGTCACATTCCCACCAGGGGCTGCATTCATTTGGAGCATTTTTGGCATTCATTAAATGTATATACAGTGTTTAATTGTCCATTGTTTCAGAAGTTTATGATTTGTTTTCCTGTCAGCTTGTCTGTGTTTTATTAAATCCTGTGAGAGGTGAGCCTACGCTACATTATAAATTTCAAAAAGAGTCGTCACCATAAAAACAGTAGTAAAACCAGAAGAGGGTCAACTCTTTTCATCTCATTCAGCATGTTAAAGACACACATTTTGGATTTTGTTGTTTTAAAAGGGCCTTTCTATTCCCCAGCTCTCTTTTACTGATCTTGGTATCTTAGATCATTAATATAGTCTTCCCACAACCACTTTCTAAATCCAAACAACTAATCAAATGTTGCTCTGTCAAAAATCTTGACCTCTATAAGGTTACAGCTGCAATGCATCTCCATTATCTACCGACTCTCTAGCTCCTTTTAGTACCGGGGACAGATCTACTATTCCTAAAGCACCTTGGTTTAATAATGAACTTAAGCCTTTGAAAAAATGGTTAAAAAATGTAAATGTAAATTGAGGGATACTGGGTTTCAGGCCCCTTTTTCAGATTTGTAAGGAACCACAGATTAAAAAAATCTCTACATTTTGTAAGTCTTTTTATTGGTCTAAAATGATTGAAATAATCCTAAGCACCTTTTTACAACTATCGATCACTTGCTGAATCCAGTTTGTAAAAAGTCTTTCTTGAGGAGACATCCATTGAAAAATGCAACCAGCTCATAAACTTCTTCTAGATAAGGTAGGTTTAAATAGAAGTCACATTACTGGCATGGATGGCCTACTGGACTCTACCGGCACAGTTCACACTCTATTAGTCTATTCAATTGATCAAGCATCTATCTTTGGAGGCTGGATATACAGAACTGTCAGTTATATCTCAGATTAGATCTACAACTTCTGCTTTGGACTCACTCAACTCAACTGTTTTAAAGCAATGTCACATAGTCCTGATGTTTTGAGCAACTGTAGGCCAATATCTAACTTGCCATTTTTGGTGAAAGTCTTGGAACATGTAGTGGCCAACCAGCTGCAGAATGTTCTTGCTAAAGATGACTTATTGGAAATATTCCTGGCTGGTTTTCGTGCTCACCATAGCACAGAGACAGCTTTGGTGTGGGTGGTGAATGACTTGTTGAGCAACTGTAATTCAACTTCACGTTCTGTCTTAATTGTATTGAATTTGAGTGCAGCCTTTGACACAGCTGATCATAATATTTTACTTCACAGCCTAGAGCATTGTTTCTGTGAAAGGTACTGCCTTGAAATGGTTTATGTATTATCTTACAAATAAACAACAATATGTAGCCCTTGATAAATGATCCTCTTGTACAAGGGAAATAACATCTGCAGTACCTGAGGGCTTCATACTTGGTCCTTTGCTCTTCTGCTTATATAAGTTACCTCCGGGTAAATCGCTTTATTTCAGTGAAAATGGAATCAGTTTACACTTTTATGCTGATAAGACACAGATTTATTTGGCTATGAAACCATCTGAGTTTTCTGCAGTTGCTCTGCTGTCAGCCTGTATTGCAGATGTTAGACTTTGGATAAAGCAACATTTTTTACAACTTAACATGATAAAACAGAGGTCATGGTCCTGGGGTCTCGACCTGAATTACGTAATGCATCCAGTCTAAAGATCACATTGAATGGTATGTCTATTGAACTAAGTTTAGAGGTCCAGTAATTTTGGACCATTAGCTTACTTTTTCTGGTCATATTCACAGTATTACTTCAGTGTAATTCTTTCATCTGAGAAATGTAGCCAAACTTGGATCCTGCTTGACCTTGGTGGATGCTGAGAGATTGGGTCATACTTTTGTCATGATCCTGTTTGATTATTGCAATGCTCTTCAGATTCTATTTTAACCCCATCTATTAAACAATTCAATTGTCTACTGGTGTGATACAAGGTCAACTTAAAAGTTTGGCATGGCCTTGCTCCTGCTTATATTGAAGAGATGCTCATTCCATATGTCCCGAGTGGGTTGAAGATCTTGGATTACTGATGGAGCAGAGAGCTAGACTCTTTACACAGGGAGCATGTGCCTTCTCAAACTGTGCGACTAAGCTCTGGGACTCAATGTTGTTCTTGATAAACTGTGGTTCTGTCTGCTTTGTGAACATAAAAACATGTTTTACACTATGCTTAACTATAAGATCCTCTTCTGCATGGTCTGCTGTTGCTGGCTGCTTGGACTTCATCATCGTTAATATAAGTTTAACCTAATTATTTGATTGCAAAAACTCATTATACACTGATGTCTTATAAGTATTCAGGCATTTGTGTCATAATTACGAAGACAAAATGTCTACTATAAAAAAATATACTAATAGTAATGGAATGGATGGGTTTGTTCTTGGTTCATTATTTCATGAGATACCAGGAGATACCATAAATTGCTTATTAAATACATGTTATTTTCACTGGTTTTAGATTATTAGCTCATTTATACAGCCTATTTTTGTTACTGGTGCTATTCTTTTTTCATCAGGTAAGAAGCCTTTGGTTGTGACAAGCATTAACATGCAATGTTTGAGAAAAAGCAAGGGTTCCATCTAGTGATGAATTGTATTTGTACACCCTGGACAAGAACACATTGAGACCAATACTTTCAGAAGAATCACATTTTTATTCCAAAATATGACTTACACCATTAAATGTATATAGACCTTAATGATAGCACTGATTAAAGTTCCCTCCCAGGCAGTAAACAATATTGAAAGGAGATCTATGTGTAAGACCACTACTCACACATAAAATCATGTATCCATTATGGGCATTTAAATGTAATACTGAAGAGACTGGTACTCTCCATTCAAACTCTTACATAAACTGAAGCCCTTGTCACTCATAACTGCGAAAGATTGTTATTTATGATAGTACAAGATCATTAGTGAGCCATATGCTGAAAGCAGAGCCCCATCACACCAATGGTACTTTTAAGATAAGTGATCGGCTCTTCACATCAACCATACCTGTATCTACAGCATCATAAATTGATAAGCAACAAGGTATTACAGCTGTGTTTTTTTCATGGATGTCAGTGAGCTAAATGTCCTCTTTCTGTCTGTTATTTAGTTACAAGTAAGGCAAAGGCAAGTGTTGCTAAATATTTTGATTCGATTCGATTTGTTTTGATCCCCTGTGACCAAGATGACTGGTGGTGACATCAGATCAGGAAGTAGACAGACAACAATAATATGAGTGAAGCTCTGATGTGTGAGTTTAATACTAAATAAAAAGATTTAATAAAACAAAACACAGGACAAACAAAACGGCAAGTTGGCCAAAATAAATAGACAAACAAAACAGTGGACAAACCCCAAACAAGTATGATGCTGGGGCTGTGTCATCGCGGGTACTCCTGGGCCAAGAATGGAAGCCTTAATGGGTCTGCAGGTGGCCCTGCTGTCAGAACCAATGCTGGCAGTGGCACGGCTGACAGCGGCAGCAGAAATGTTGACTTTGGTGAGGCTGGCTCTTCCAGCCGGGGCAATCCTGTTAGCGGGAATGTTGACAATGGGGCAAGGTCCTCCTCTAGTGGCACCACTGGCAGCGTAAAGGCTGCCAGTAGCAATGCTGTCTCCTTTTCAGTTGAAGGTCTCGTGAGTTTAACCAATGGGAAAATCAAAGATCTGCCCTGGTTTTGCAGTTGTCCAGTCATCAGTGAGCAGAGGCGGAACATAAATATGCTAAGGTGCGTGGTATAAGAATAGATTAATTTCATGCAATATTGCTAATATTACAGAGACTGTTGTTAACAATGAATATTTAGAATTGCTTTTTACAAATTTTTAAAAAATATGTACGTCAGGCAATGGAGACATCTTATTTGATTTGGTTCTGAATCAATTTCCAATTTTCAATACACCACAAATACCTGAACTGACACAGGACTTCCTCTTCCAACATTCAAATTGTGAAAGGTATCCATGAGTTTCCGGTAGCTGGCAATTAAAAAAATATATACTGCTGGAACTCTTTTATTCAGTACAGAAAAGAAGATATGGAAACAAAACTGGCTACAGCAATCTAGGATGTCTAACAAAGTCACTCGCGAGCCATTGTAGCACTGAAAACCTCTGGACAAATCCATTTGATGTTCAACTGGATGAGCAGAAGCATAGGGATACAATACATCACAACCAGCAAGTAAGACAAAATCATGAAGTTCTTAAATGCTCCATTGATTCTGTTGTTTACCTTGGCAAGATCTGGCATTCAGAGGTCACGATGAAGACACCAACTCCTCAAATAGAGGTAATTATGTGGAATTACTTTCTCTAATTTCTGACTAAGACAGCTTGTTAAGCAATTGCTTGTCAATAGCCACAGTATTCTCGGGTACCTCTAACAAAATTCAGAACGAATAAAAGCAGAATTACAGGAAGCCAAATATGTAGCTGTAATGGTAGATTAAGACGATGAAAACGCTGATCTGTGAAAATGTGTTGCATTTACTAAAATAAAAATTATTTTAAAAAGACTAATTTCCATTGGGCTTACTTTATTTTTAGATTCTATTTTAGATCACATCATGAGAAACAAAATCAGGCATGCAGCCATAACACCTATTTCATTTTCTTTCTGAGACCATTTATGTAATTAAGTAAAATATAGCAGGTTGCAGGTGGGGTGTGTTCAAATGTTAACATCTATGATATCATAATTACACATACATAACCATATATTTTTTGATGAGAATTGATTCACCTTTTTGTTGATATACATACATTCTGAATTTGTTGATTATGAAACTGTTCATTGGGTCATAACCTGCTGTAATGTTAAGATTAAAAAGCATTTTAAAATTTGTTGTCACCATATAAGGTAGTCTTAATGGGTGAATGTATGCAGACATAATCAGGAAGTAGGATTTTAATATTTTGCTTAGTTTTAGAAATATTGAATTAAGAGTGAGATAGGGGTATAATTTTGCATAAATTATGTATAGTTAATTTTTTCATTTACTTGTTTGCTAGGACAATGTAAATTACATGGGCTCTTTAAACAAAGAATCATAATCCAAGTTCACTTGATGTTTTCTACAGTTCCTATCTTTCCTTCCACAAAAAAAAAAAAAAATGATACTCTAATTAAAGTGATATTTTGCCATATTTTGTAAAATAGGCCATAAAGCATCATGGACTTTGATTTTATTGATTTGCTTTTCATTCATGGAAAGAAAAATCTAGCTTTTTGAAAATATATCATTTTTTTGTGTGGCTAAACCGTATAATAATAATATTTAATCTTTTTGTAGACCCAGCATTCAGTTACGTTAAAACATGATATTTATATGACCCATAGTCATTTTTCAAAGATACAGAATGCATTATTAAGCATGTCCAACAAAAACTGGGATTATTTTTAGACATACGATTGAATAGGAACGAGCTGTTCTCTATCAACAAGTTGACATGCACATTGATAACTAATGTGTATCTGTATCGCTAAACAACATAAGTGACTACCATTAAAGTTTTGAACTGAGCACATACTGTTTTACCTTTTAGGAAAAGCTGAACAAGTCCAGGCAAAGGGCACGAGATGAAGTGACCGCAGATAAAGAGGAGGACTAATGCTGAATAGATTCAAATAAAATAAATATTACAATAAAAAAAAGATTAAAAATAGAGAATAAACACGAAATACGATGAAACTGCACAGTTGTTGTTTCTTCACAAAAAGGTTCTCAGAAGGTAAAGCAATCCTGCATAACCGACTGTAAAAACTTCTCACTGGAAAACCAAAGAACGTGTGACATGTTTAATATCTAAATGGCATGTGTGTATAGTAAAATAGAACAGTTCTATTCCTAAACAGCGGTGTAGTTAGGTGTCACACTGATGTTTAGTCATTTGGAACTCTAAATAATTGTTAAATGTTATGTGTTAAATCAGTGACGTTTTTACTGAGTTTAATGTTTAGATTTTAAATACCAGCCCTGTTATAAACACGTACAAATGTTTAAAAAGTGTTACAAATCATAAACAAGAGTTAACAAACTAAACACCACAAGCTTTTAAAATCCTAAACACATTTTGAATTATAAACACAGTGACGTGTTTGAAAAGTGTTACAAATAAGTGTTTTAAAGTTAAACACTCTGTCTTAGCAGGGCTGTATTAAGGGGCAGGCCTACAGGGCCCAAGCCCAGGCGCCCCATAATTATGATCTTACATATTTCATCTTCCATTTGTTTTATTTACAGAGCCTTATAATACATATGTATCACATGTACATCACTGTAAGACTAGTAAATACTGTTCACAATTTTTATTTAATAACACTTGACATCCCCTCTCTTAAAAATGGCTTAAGTGTTTTTGATACGCGACCTGCCTGTTTTTAGTGGAGCTATGTAAATTAATGTACTACCACTGTGTGCTTGTGTATTTTAACTGCCTCTGGTATGTTAATTAGTAAATCATGGATTTCGCTACCAACCATCGTTACTCAAGTGGGGGCAACAAACGGAAACAAAAAAAGAAAAAGGTTTAGGAGAAGCAGCTTTAGTCCAACAAAATCCAAAGTTTAGCTTGTTTTTACCATAAAAAGACAAGCCCCTGCAAAACAGCTGTGAAGTGGCTGACAAAAACGACGGGGAGCAAGATGGTCTGTGGAGCTGGTAATGTTGAAAAACTGCAGGCAGAAGAAAATGCGGTAGAAATGCAACAGCCTCTTAACTACATTCGAAGCTGCTCAACAAAAGGTCAATTTATCTAGTCTGTGCCCAGGGCCCCTTGAGTTCTTAATCCAGCCCTGGTCTTAGTGTATAAGGTAGGCTAAAGTTATCAGTTAAAAAGAAAGTGTAAAGGAATATCTCTTTGTGGAAGGGTGGTGGGTAGTTCACTGACACACGAGACAGAACAGTTGTACTTGGAACACCACCCAGGTGTCCAGTTTTATTTTTAGAACTTTTACGGTTTTACCCACAGAGGACACTGTTGTCCGTGGGCTGCCTATCAACAATGATAAAAACAGCACCACGGAAATACCAAAGCTGGTAAGTGGAATAACTGCGGGCGCACTTGCAGGTGCTCAAAATAATATAGAAAACAGAAGGCGAAAAGAACAAGGGAAAATAAAACAGTAATAAAACTACAAATAAAAGGTGCTGCACTCGGCAGCGTTATCCCAGTCGCCGCTACCCGCACGACCCGGATCACCGTCCTACTCTGTTGGCTCCCTGCCTGTTCTAAACGATAGTTCGGGGTCTGCCCAAGGGTTCCCCGCTGTCACTCTTTGACTTGTTCGCTGTTCCCAGCTGGTCTCTCTGTCCTCGACCAGCGCTTCCGCACACACAGCGCGTTTACAAAGGCAGACCTGAGGAAACAGCAGAGCGTTATTTTATAGGACCAACAATCCCCCAAGACTCACCTCCCAGCCATTCAGAGAGGGGGGAAGTCCACACACCCACTTTCCCACCTCCCCGTGTCACTGCCATGACTCACAGGCGGTTGTTGGACGACTGCTGCCCTCTTCCTGCAGCCCTGTGAACACGCCAGCAGAGTCAGCACAGATCTCTCCCTGTTACATATCCTTCCCCTCAGAATGACACCACCGGTTCATTCGAAAATCTTACATCCCCATGCCTTCCCGAGAGAAAAAGTTTGCGTTTTGATGCAGCTTTCCTGCTCGGTGGACTACCCTGAAGGCATAGGGCTGCAAGGCCAAGTACCACCATGTGATTCTGGCGTTGCTTTTCTTTCATCCGGTAAAGCCATGCTAAGGGGGCATGATCTGTGACCAGGGTGAAGTGTCGCCCCAGGAGGTAGTACCGGAGTGACTCGACTGCCCATTTTACTGCGAGACACTCCTTCTCGATGGTGCTATAATTTTTCTTGCGGGGAAGGAGCTTCCTGCTAATGTACAGGACTGGGTGCTCGCTTCCCGGAACCTCCTGCGACAACACTGCCCCGAGACCTGTCTCTGACGCATCTGTCTGCAGGGTGAACCTCTTACCAAAATCCGGGCTGCATAGCACTGGCTTACTACACAGCCTCCGCTTCAAGGCAGGAAAAGCCCTCTGGCACGACTTCGTCCACTGAACCGTATTTGGGGCAGCCTTCTGGGTGAGGTCTGTCAAGGGAGCAGCGAGCGTAGCGAAGCTTGGGATGAACTTTCTATAATAGCCCGCTAGTCCCAAGAAAGAGTGCACCTGGGTTTTGGTTGTAGGAACCTGCCAGTCAGCCAAGGCTTTCACCTTAGCAACTAGCGGTCTGATCTGGCCGCCCCCTACTCGATACCCCAAACACTCCGACTCACTCTTCCCAATGGCACACTTCTTTAGGTTAGCAGTGAGCCCCGCCTCCCGCAAGGATTGCAGCACCGCCGCTACCTTACACAGATGACTCGGACAGTCCTCACTGTGGATAACCACGTCATCTATGTAAGCAGCGGCGTACTGCTGATGGGGCCGCAAGATGCGATCCATCATCAGCTGGAAAGTGGCGGGCGCTCCGTGCAACCCAAAGGGCATGGTCCTAAATTGGTACAACCCGAAGGGAGTCGAAAACGCCTTCCTCTCTCTAGATTCCGGAGTCAGGGATATCTGCCAGTACCCCTTCGTTAAATCCAGTGTCGTCATAAAATGAGCTGTGCCTAGACGCTCCAGCAACTCATCTACCCGGGGCATCGGATAAGTGTCAAATTTCGATTTCTCATGGATTCGTCTGAAATCAATGCAAAATCGAGTTGACCCGTCTGGCTTATCAACTAAAATGATTGGACTGTTCCAGTCACTTTGGGACTCTTCTGTTACCCCCAGTCTCAGCATTTCGTCAATTTCCGCTTTTATTACCTGTCTTTTACGTTCAGGTATACGGTACGGCCTCTGGCAAACTAGCGCCCCCGGCTCAATATTAATGTGATGACGGGCTACTCGAGTCTGCCCCGGGACGGAAGAGAACACGTCAGGAAACTTCGCCACCAGACCTTGAGCCTGACATTTCTGCGTTAGTGTCAGATTCTCAGCAATCTGTACCAATCCTTTTCTTGACAACACAGAAAGATCAGGTCCCAGGTCCGTGACGTCATCTGCATGCGCCACTAACAATGCCTCTGGCTGCAACCAAGGCTTTAAGAGATTGATATGATAAATGTGTTTCTCTCTCCGTCGCTCCAGCTGGCAGATCTCATAATCCACCTTCCCAACCTGGCGTGTAACCTCAAAGGGTCCTTGCCACTTAACCAAGAGTTTCGACTCAGAACTGGGTAACAACAGAAGTACCTTATCCCCCGGCTGAGATGTGCGCAACCGGGCTCCTCGGTTATATTGTGTCTCCTGTCTGTGCTGCGCCTGCTGCAAATTGTCATGCGCCCATTTCCCAACAGACCTTGGTGGGCTGGTTTCTCTCCCCGAAGTTTTGGCAACAGAGGGAAACACTGGAGCCATAAAAGAGGCTCGCTGATAAGGCGTCCGCGCGAGACCCCGGTCCGACACTGCAGCAGCCCGTGGGTGTCCCCACCCTGCCCCAGTTCCCAGGCCGGGAGCTCCTGCCGACATCCCCCGACCAAATCCTAGACTACCCCTTTCCCCCAGTCCCCTCGCCCTCTCCGGGGCCAGTTGAGGGGTCGATCCAGTAGCCGCGCTCCTCCCAGACGGTCTCGCAGGCATTGGTTCCGCCGCCTGGTACTGTTCTGCCAGTTCGACCGCCCGATCCAGAGTATCTGGTGCCTGTCGCTGGACCCATAGCCGAGGTCCCGGGGCCAGACACTCCAGAAACCACTTCACCATGATCAGCTCCACCAACCTGACTTTGGTGACCGCGTCCGGGTTTAGCCAGCCCAGTGCATAATCCTTGAGCCGGTGGGCAATAGCTCGGATTGGTTGCCTTCAGCAGGGGGTAATCCAGCATGTGCTCCAGGGACAGCGTCCTTGCAGCTGCTTTAGCCTCCCCGGTGAATTGGGGCAACACATAGCTAGCCCACTGGTCAGGTCGATCCTCGGCCGTCATTTTGGTGGGTCTCTGGATGGAGTGGTCTGGAGCTGCGGGTCTAGCCGCCCCCTGCACCACGGCAGTGAGTGTCTGGCGCAGGAGGTCCATCAGGGCCACAAATTGGGTGGCATCCATAGCTTCTGCTCCTTCTGTAGCTGCACTGCTTGGGGCAGTGCCAGTGAATCCCACTGCTGACACCACGTGTGGAAGGGTGGTGGGTAGTTCACTGACACACGAGACAGACCAGTTGTACTTGGAACACCACCCAGGTGCCCAGTTTTATTTTTAGAACTTTTACGGTTTTACCCACAGAGGACACTGTTGTCCGTGGGCTGCCTATCAACAATGATAAAAACAGCACCACGGAAATACCAAAGCTGGTAAGTGGAATAACTGCAGGCGCACTTGCAGGTGCTCAAAATAATTAGAAAACAGAAGGCGAAAAGAACAAGGGAAAATAAAACAGTAAAAGTTCCCCACTGTCACTCTCTGACTTGTTCGCTGTTCCCAGCTGGTCTCTCCATCCTCAACCAGCGCTTCCGCACACACACAGCGCGTCTACAAAGGCAGACCTGAGGAAACAGCAGAGCGTTATTATATAGGACCAACAATCCCCCAAGACTCGCCTCCCAGCCATTCAGAGAGGGGGGAAGTCCACACACCCACTTTCCCACCTCCCCGTGTTACTGCCATGACTCACAGGCGGTTGTTGGACGACTGCCGCCCTCTTCCTGCAGCCCTGTGAACACGCCAGCAGAGTCAGCACAGATCTCTCCCTGTTACACCCCTAGAAAGTGTCCTGAGGGCATCAGATGATTTGAGGGAATTTGTCATTTACTCCTACCTTTCACTTCCACAACTCTACAAAAATCAATCCACCCTGTCCCTAACTCAACCCCAACCCTAACCTTAAGCAACCCTTGCCCTAAAACCTAACCTCAAACACAATACCTAACTCTAAACCTAACCATTAAGAACCATCTGATGCCCTCAGGACACTTTCTAGGGTTATTGCTTGTGTCGCGGGTTGCGCTGTACTGGGTTGCGCTGCACTGGGTCAAGTGGTGATGGAAGTGTGGTGATAGGTTCATGGTAATAGACTCGCTGTCATGTCCTGTAACCATGCTAAATACATTTCAAAATAAATTCAGAAAAACCTGAAGCCTACTTCACATCCCATAGCAGAACTTAATAAATCACCTTTCCCACATTTACTGAATAAAAAATACAATAGCTTGAATATAGACAAGAACACCGTAAGTTGATTGTTAGCCAATTTAAAAAAAAAAACGTGATTCTTTTATATAGAAGGGTGCTCAAACTTTTGCCCACTAACTGTCGGTCCCCTATAGTCCACAAAAATGCATATAAAAAAAAACATTTTTGCATTGTCATGAAGTCAAATCAGGGTTGTCAGCTTTGTTTTTTACTGATACACTGGCCTTTTCTTTACTGACACTTTTTTTTTACTGCCATTTAAAAAAAAAGAAAAAATCAGAAACAATACAATACATTTACAATACATACTAGTTTTGGGTACTTAATTTCTTTAGGTCTTATTTGCTTCTTATGGCCATACATGGACACATTTGCAGACTAGGTCATTGGATTCGTTGGTCTAAAGCTGATGCTGTTTTTAACAGCAGTCCTGATAGTTAGAATTAAGTTCAGCTGAGAAAACTTGTTATAATTATGCAGTACTGTGTGGCAAAGATAACATTTAGATTAATGGCAAACTTGGCTAGTGAAGGAAAATGTGTTCTCCACTGGTCAGCTGCCAGATCCCGTCTAAAGTCAGTCAATTGTATTGCATACATTCCATTTCAGGTTCCAGCATATTTCCAATTGTAAAGATATAAAGTGGGGTGTGAACACAATGTAATGTTACCAATAAGGGGCTGTGGCAGGGAAAGATAGAATCTTGGTTATAAATTTCCCTCCAGAGCGCTGTGAGAACAGTGTGCCTCAGACTGGGTGGTCAGACAGTTCATTCCAGGGAAAGGTGGAAGTCAGCTATCTAGAAAGGGGACACAGCCACATACACCAAGTCATCGCCTCAGAAGGGAGGTGATGTGGCAATCATGGATTGGAGGAAAGGCGATTGGACTCACTAACCAAGGGGGCGTGGCTGAAGGTACATAAGGGGATGAGGCAATGCGAACTGTTCCTTTGTTAGGGTTGCATGAGAACTGCTTAAGGACTGTAAAGTAACCATGAGTGTTTTGTGTTTGTTTGTCGTTCTAATTGTACTCGTTTGTTCTTGTTAGATGGCTAACACGATCCGGGAGCTGTCATTAAAGCCAGCACTAACTCGGACAGCACAGCACTACTGCTCACTAATAAATGGTATTTCATCACTTGCAAGTATAGCACTCACTCTGAACTTGTGTTCGTGTTTGTGTTCTGTGTGTGTTTATATTGGTTATTATTTCAGGACTAACCCCGTGGTTTTTATTGTGCAGTACACATTGCTGTGTATTGCCAATGACTTATTTACAGTCGCCAAACGACCAGGATTATAAACAAATAAAGGATTGTTTGGACAGTGAACTTTGTTGTTTGTCATCTGTTTAAGCATTGCATCACCTCTACACCTGCGCACTGCAAGCCACATTCCACAAAGGCACACCAGTATAGTCCAACTATGCAACTTCCAAATTAGAGGCAGAAGACACTCAAAAGTTTTCCCCAAGTTATATTATAGGATACAGGCTTTCAGTGCTTCTATCTCCCAGAATGCACCAGGCAGCAGACCAGAATAAAAGTTCAATTATTTTATTTAGAAACCAATAATAACACGAAGGTCAATGTACATATTTACATAACACTTATTTTCAAATTGCTGTTCAGGTAAAATATGAGTCATAATTAGCAGAGTACATTCAAATAATGCTAAAAAGGCAGATCCAGGGTTCCTTCCTATAACAAATGTTCAGGTAACAGATTCACCCCTGTGGAAAATCATACATGTAAATGGAAGAATATAGTACAAATCTAAAACAAATAAAACAACTCCCATTCAAAATGACACACAATGGCAGCAGGAGGATTTACAATAAAAACAGACAGCACAAAGAAACGACAGCATGCAGCTATTTAAAATCAACTTTGGCATAGTACCAATCATCTAATAATTACGCAGACAAGCTTTTACTCACACTTCCAATACACAGAAAGCGCAACTATCAGTACATTTACATGACAAAGTGTTTTCAGAAAACTAATGTTTTCGGAAAACTGAATAAGAAAACTGATTTTCTTAAAACGTCAGTTTTCTGTGTTTACATGATTAACGATAGAAAATCTAATTAGAATTCAACTGTACACATGGATTGAAGTTTTCGGAAAACACAGGATATTTTCGCATGCACTGTAGTAGCCGAAGAAGGATTTGAATAGACCGGACATTTCTGCGACAGAACGGAGACCGATCCAATAACTCATGTGCTTTATCGAAGTTCAGGTCTTAAATTCAAAGATTACTATCCTATACCTCTATTCAGATTCCCCACAATGTGTAATCAGCCTTTCCGACAGCCCTTACTGCTCTGTATTACCAGTTTCTATTGCAGACATTATTTTAAATTCTCATGTCATTTCAAAACTGGAAAACATTTAAATACTTTAACAAATGTATTACTTTATCCCTATGCATTCAGCCTGACTACAATTTTTTTTTTTCTCAGTTTTTTAAAATCACGCAGAGGAGAAAAGGGTCAGCGTGTGCACATGCGCAGTGCTATTTCAATAAGTTTTCCGAAATTTGTATTTACATGATACACATTTTGTTAGTTTTCGGAATCTAATCGGAAATTTCTAGGTGCTGCTTTCCGAAAACTGACTTTCGGAATATTCTGATACATTTTCCAAAAACTGTGTTTACATGACTTTTGATATCGGAATTCTTATGCTCATGTAAACGCACTGAGTGTTGCATACAATCTCCCAGTCAGATCCGGGGTTGCAAGACTCCCAACTCCGGAATAGAAAGTAATAGCCTGCGTATTCCCTTGTGCTGAGCTGTGAACCTCTCTGCTCAGTGTTGGTGAGGGCTTGAGCTCACATGGGGACGACACTTGTATCTGAAACAAGGGGAGAGGAGAAACACAATGAGGGACAGCTGTCATTCATTCGGATTGCCATTAACAATTTAGAAACGGCGGTGGGGGCCGATACGTGCACAAATAAATAAAATGACACTCAAAACTAAATAATAAAAAGTGTAAAATATGAAAAGTGTAACAGCTGCACAATAACAATCTGTGGTAAAAGCATTTACGGTTGTACCGATAGACTGGAAAATCACAAATTAATCATATAAATGATTCATTCTCAAACTGAACGCAGTTGGGATTCAAGGAAACATGTACATGGATTAGGGAGGGGCTAACATGTAGAAAACAGAAAGTATTGATTAGAGGAGAAACTCAGAATGGAGTGAGGTAACCAGTGGAGTACCACAGGGATCAGTATTAGCTCCTCTGCTATTCCTAATCTACATTAATGATTTAGATTCTGGTATAGTACGCAAACTTGTTAAATTTGCAGACAACACAAAAATAGGAGGAGTGGCAAACACTGTTGCAGCAGCAAAGGTCATTCAAAATGATCTAGACAAGATTCGGAACTGGGCAGACACATGGCAAATGACATTTAATAGAGAAAAGTGTAAGGTACTGCACGCAGGAAATAAAAATGTACATTATAAATATCATATGGGAGATATTGAAATTGGAGAAGGAATCTATGAAAAAGACCTAGGAGTTTATGTTGACTCAGAAATGTCTTCATCTAGACAATGTGGGGAAGCTATAAAAAAGGCCAACAAGATGCTCGGATATATTTTGAAAAGGGTTGAATTTAAATCAATGGAAGAAATGTTAAAACTGTACAATACATTAGTAAGACCTCATCTTGAATACTGTGTTCATTTCTGGTCACCTCGCTACAAAAAGGATATTGCTGCTCTAGAAAGAGTGCAAAGAACAGCGACCAGAATTATTCCGGGTTTAAAAGGTATGTCACATGCAGAAATGCTAAAAGAATTGAATCTATTCAGTCTTGAACAAAGAAGACTACGCGGCGACCTAATTCAAGCATTCAAAATTCTAAAAGGTATTGACAATGTCGACCCAAGGGACTTTTTCGACCTAAAAAAAGAAACAAAGACCAGGGGTCACAAATGGATATTAGACAAAGGGGCATTCAGAACAGCAAATAAGGCACTTTTTTACATAGAGAATCGTGTGGGTTTGGAACCAACTACCCAGTAATGTTATTGAAGCTGACACCCTGGGATTATTCAAGAAGCTGCTTAATGAGATTATGGGATCAATAAGATACTAACAACCAAACAAGCAGGATGGGCCGAATGGCCTCCTCTCGTTTGTAAACTTCCTTATCTTCTTATGTTCATTGTAAGCTGGGCGATGTCTCCAAGCTTGCTATGCTTTGGCTACTTGGTTGAAGAAAGGGTATACTAATTTCAGCACAATATTGTTAATTGTCATTTTTTATGCTTTTCACTGGGAAAGCCGCAAAGCAATAGAAAACATATACCACCCTTATTTCGATCCAAAATCATTTTTTGTTATCTACGGCCTGGCCTTATATTAAGGACGGTTGGCAACCATAAGTAAAATGCAGTTTAATCGTTTACTTATTTCTCAATTGCCAGTATAGCAAAGCTAGTTAGTTTCCTTGCTTTACTGTGGATTGGAGGTGTTTTTTTTTTTTTAAACTATGGGAAAACTATGTCAGCATATCACGCTTTATTTCAGCAGTTTCCGACTGGAATTTACTTGTGTCGCCGTGCGAAAGCTTTCAGGGTCAGCCAGTTTGATTTTGTGTGAACACAAGTGATACACTGACTCAGTTGAAATGTCAGTGAATGAAATTCCCTTTCAGTTCGAAGATGACGACCACCAGATAGGTATGGGATATTCCTGCCCTTCTGGTCGGTATTATTTAGCTCTCTATACCAGAGCTGCCGAAAAGCCCCTTCCCGTGATGACGCACTCTGTCCCGCCTACTGAGGGAATAAAACCGTCGCTCACAGGAAGATCCTCCTCTTTTTCCCTCTCAAGACTGTGTTGAGCTGAGCGTATTGATAGAAAAGAGCTTCTTGAGTCGATTGTATTTCCCCTGCATTCATGCTGAAAGCTGGCTTGCCGCTTTCCTGGAACCAATGACTTAAAAAAGACAGAGTCCTTTATTGACTTTTGGTCTTTCAGCGGCCTCCCCGCTTTCGTGCTAGGCCGTTCCTTTTTATCTGTCTGCTGTATGTGAGTGACTGTCTGTGCAGTCATCCACGAATGATTGTCTATTCTTCCTGAGAGTACACAAGTCCTCCTCGGGGCTAGGCTTTGCCACATACCCGCTGTCGAGTAGTTCTGCTGGCACAGACCCACCGCTATGGTGGTTAGGGCCTTGTACGAAAGGTGTACTCTCCCTCCCTTTGCTATCTTTCCGTGTTTTGCTGTCTGCTTAAACTTGTCCACCGCGGCTTAGGCTTGCGCCCCCCCCTGACCAGGTGTGTGTGTGTACATTGACCACGCAGTAGGGTAGGCATCTTGCATAGCGGCCTTCGGTACAGCGGCACATGCAGAGTCCATTAGATAGGTCTCCTGAGAGTACACGTGTTCTCCTCAGGGCTAGGCTTTGCTGTATCCCTGCTGTCGAGTTACCCTTCCAGCCATGTTCTCCTCCACGGGGCTATGCCTTGCTGCATCCCCATTGTCGAGTAGTTTTGCTGGCTACAGGCCCACCACTGCGGTGAGTCAGGCCTTGTACAGGACGTGTACTTTTATCCCTTCTCCATCTCGATGCTCAGGTGTTTAGAATAGTAACACATGGTGCCAGCAGTGCATGAGCTGCACATAACGCTTGGTGCGTAGCCTCTGCTCTCCTAGCATATACCTTATATATGGCGCGGTACACGGTGCACAAGGTGCCTACGGTATTCAGCACACGTAGAATTACTGCTGTAACGCTAGTGATTTTTACACTTCCAGTTAACGCTTCCAGTGTTTAACGCAGTATGAGGAGTGCTTTGGTGCTATGCACAAAGTCAGGTCCATGTCGGGGTCCCGTAATTCTGTCATCCTGCAAGAGGATAACTATACCCTCTGCATGCGGTGTTTGGGCGTTCCTCATGCCACCGCTGCCCTTGAAAGGGACGTGGCATGTAGTGTCTGTGCGGCCCTTCAACCTCTACAAGCCTCGGTACTTCAGAAAGAAGTGGCTGCCTTACTGTGCAAAGGAGCCATTCGTCTCATAGACCCCATCTCCCATGGAGAGGGGTACTACTCGAGGTACTTTCTGGTACCCAGGAAAAACAGTGGCTTTCACCCATCTTACACTTGAGGCTCCTGAACGGGATTTTAAAAGAAAGGAAGTTCTGAACGCTGACGTACCGTGACATCCTCCAGTCTGTCCAACCAGGCGACTGGTTCACCACCATGGACTTGCGGGATGCATATTTTCATGTTCCCATTCGTCCAGAGCACAAAAAGTACCTGCGCTTTTCCTTTCTAGGAAGCTTGTACGAGTTTGTTGTGCTGCCATTCGGCTTCTCCCTGGCGCCGCGTACGTTTTCAAAGTACGTGGACGCTATCCTGGCTCCCCAGTGGCTGCAGGGTATCAGAGTAATAAACGACTGGTTGATCTGTTCCCAGTCACGAGAGGGAGCAATGGACCACACGACGGTTGTGACGGAGCATCTAGTCAGGCTGGGCCTCACCATAAACGATGCAAAGAGTTGGCTTACACCAGTGCAGTGCACCACGTACCTGGGGCTCCCTCTGGACTGCACTATGATGCGCGCATACCTGTCAGACGACAGAGTTGCAGCTGTTTCAACAGGGATCGCAGATCACCCTCAGATTGTGCCAGAATGGCCCCAACCATATCAGCCATTCAGCTGAGTTTGCTTCACATGCGCCTGCTACAAGCGTGGCTCAGTGCATTTCACCTTAATGCCAAATGCAACACACAGCGTCGGCTGACTTTGTCTTACACGTGCTCAGCAGACCTATGCTAGTGGAGGGTTCCCTCTCACCTGCGCAAAGGTGTGCAACTGAGAGTAGTACTGAACCACCAAGTGGTGACGACAGACGCATCCAACCTGGGTGAGTAAACGGATCCTGGTCAGACCGCTGGACATCCCTAAACATGCTGGAGTTGGTGTCCCTTGTTCTCCACCACTTTCTCCCAGTGCTGAGCGGCACACTTGCTAATTCGGAAGGACAGCACAACAGTGGTGGCGTATGGCAGCCACCAGGGTGGCCTACGGTCCCCGGGGTTGCATCACGTAGCTTTCAAGCTACTGATATGGGCTCAAAGGAATCTGCTGTCCCTATGGGCAAAGCACATTCCCGGCACAATTAATTGGGCAGTGAATCTCCTCTCCAGGAGAGGCACGCATCCGTCAGAATGGCGACTCCAGGTGGTGGAGCGCATTTGGGAACGGTTGACTCACCATAAAATAGTTTTTGCCTCTCTCTATATACCACAATGCTTTGAGCGTAGTGAGACTGAAGTCTCCATTGAAAATCAACGGCGTTGAGTATCTTGTTAAATAGAATGTCTTTTGAAACGCCTTTCTAATAAACTGCAATATCATTGGCTGAAGCAGTTTTGAGTGAGGCTGGATTTTCATTGAAATAAATTATTAGTGTGTGCTCCCGTTGGCTAGAAAGTTTGCAGTGTTTTTGGCACAGTGCAAGATTGACAGTTGAAAATTTGTCTGTTTGTTGGGAAGTTTGTGTGGTTGATTAGAAATTTGCAAGTCCATACAGCCTTTTGTATTAATGAATTGACAAATTAATTAATGGATAATTAGATGAATTAACAAATACGAATCGCTAAATGAATTGGTGGACCGCTTCATGAATTGACCAATTCACAGATTGACAAACGAATTGACAAACAAATTGACAATTTAATGGCTGGATAGTTTTGGCACAAATGGCGCTCCATAAAATTATGTATCAGTTTTAAAAAGTAAATTAATAAACGTTTTCGTTTTTTATCCAAAGTGTTTGTGCAACGATGCCTGGATTTTTGTCTTGTTTCCCTCTCTTTTTTTGCTGGCTATGAGGCAGGCTGCACATGGGGTTCTTCAACACAGCCTCTAAACCTGTCTTAGGAGCGCTGGCCAAATTGGAACACTGATGGAAACATTTACATTTATATGCTTTCCTCACATTTTAATTTGTAATTTGAATTTAGAATAGTTTGTCTCCCTAAAACTACATCTAAACCCGAATTACCCAAAAGGCACTACCATGTAAAACAAGCCAAAGACAACATTTTGGATTTTGGATGCTACTTTATTGTAATTGGTCGAAGAGTAATGCTAAGATCCAGTAGGTGGCGCACAATCCTCTTTTTAAACAAGCAAAGACGCAAAAGCAATCCAGTAGATACGCAAACATAATAAAGTACAGGTAAGCAAATATTGAAATGTGTCAGTTCAAGCATGTTTTTATTTTATTTTATTTATATTTGTTTAGCTTACTGAACGACGTGTGTCTTATCTTTCGCATTTAACTAAACAATGGCCTACTGTATTGCTGTAAATTAATATTTGGTATTTTTCAAATGAAATGACACCGACGTTAGAAGTGATATCCTGAAATGTTGCCTTGTACGGTATAGTGAGTGGCATTACATTACTGTTGGATTTTACAAGATTGTGGGGTTAGCCTGCAATAACCATGCTTTGCTGTTATTAACGTGGCGTTATGTGTTTGCCAACTGATTTACATTATTGCAAAGGGCCTTCAAACTCATAAGGAATCGATTGTTACTTCCGCATTCTATGCACGAATAAACATTTTCCCTCTGAATAATTTTTTTAAATTAGTTTGTCATTTAAGTAAGAAATGTGTGTCAAACCAAGAGAATCAACTAGATACTGTGCACGACTGGACCTCCTCCTTTCATAGCAATGGGACATTTGTATTTGTTGTTGTGGGAAATAAGGCGGGTTCAAGAAACGACTAACTGCAAGTTCGACTGATTCAGTCAAGTGTAGGTGGCTATACAATCCGAACCCCCCGGTTTTCTATTACTGTTAGGGGTACGATCTGGGATGGCATAAAACCATGTTTAAATAAATTAACAGTGTCTTGTTTATTAAAAGGAAAATAAGACTAAGGGAAGTAACAGAGGAAATACGAGAGATAGAGAAAAGAAAGGAAACTACTTTACGGTACAGTACAGATGACAAACACGCTATTTGTGTGTTGTTGTTTTTTTTTTATTTAATAATAATAGAAAAAAAAAGTTATTTTAAAAAAGTACTAAAAGCCGGTTTATTTTTCAAAATGTTTATCCACATTAAGTCTTTTCTGCCTGGGTTGTCGGTGCTGTGTGTGGATGGTGTGGTGCCCAGGTGATGACGATGGGGCGGACGCTGGACTGAAAAACAGCACATTTCATTTTAAGGTTCCAAAATTCGGATTCACAAATAGTTACTGTAATGGTGACACTGGGAACCTCGTGACAGCTAAGCAGTCACCTTTCCTTTTATTTATTTATTTTTTCTCGGTTTGTTATGCTTTTTTTTTTTTTTTTTTTTTTTTTTACGTAATGTTAATTCTAGATACGGTGTGCTAGATGTATTTGAAATAGTAGACGAGTTCTGAGTTAGTCATTTTGAAAATTGAAAAATAATATTAATAGTTCTGTACAAGAACACATACTGCAAGCTGAAGTTGTAATGCAAAAAATGTACAATTACAAAAAATGTAATGTAATGCAAACACGTTTTAAGTTTTTTTTTTTTTTTTTTTTTTTCATTTTAATAATGCAGTAAAAATGAGCCTTTGTGGCAGTGGATTTCAACAAATAAGTTTACTGAGTGGCCCACAGTCACACACAAGCGCCATTGATCAATGTTTCTATCAGTTGGAATGTCTACCCATAATAATTAATTACCTTCTAGGAGGTATATTCCTTTTATATTATTATTATTAGTAGTCGTAGTAGTAATATTATTATTAGTAATATTAATGCCTGTTTTATTACTATGGTCAATAAAAAAATGAAAAGGCAAGAATGTGCTATATTAGTAAAATAATATATTTAAAACGTTTTCCTCCACTGTTAATTATTTCTACTTTCCAGTGATGGAACACAGAAAGAAGAGTGCCTCTGCTTTGTATGTGGCCAATAAAAGAAAGTCTTCAAAGCCAAAGCAAAAAGGCAAAGCACAAGGTACTGTATATGTCACAAACCCTCTAGATGTACATGTTTTCCTACTGGAACTCAAATTCAAATTGCTCAGCAAACAAAACATGGAACACACTACAGAATATCAAGCTGTAGTTAATGAATCATATCATTTATTTATATAATGTATGTGTGTGTACAGTGCCATGAAAAAGTATTTGCCCCCTGCCTGATTTTCTGCATTATTGCACATTTTTCACATTGAATTTGGTCAGATCTTTTTGTGGGTTGTAGTAGTATATAGAGGGAGTCTAAGAGAAAAAATGACACCAAAATTTGGTGCTTCTTTCATTTGTTTGGTATGCAGGGTAATCAAACATGCAATCTTCAGGTGTGAAAAAGTTATTGCCCCCCCTAGTTAACTCAACCCAATTAAAGGGATAATTAGGGTCAGCTGTTTGAATACTTTGGTTAACAATCAGGCCTGATTTGGGCCAGCCCTGCCCAATATAAATCTGACTAAATTTGACCCTTACCATCAGAGTGAAGTTGTCAACACACAGATTCAAGAGGCACATAATGCCACGATTAAAAGAAATTCCTGAAGACCTCTGGAAAAAAAGTTGTTTGTGCCTATCAGTCTGGAAAGGGTTACAAAGCCATTTAGCAATAGTGAATCTTCCCAGGAGTGGCCGTCCTACCAAAATCTCTCCAAGAGTAAGGCGTAAAATCGTCAAGTCACAAAGAACCCTAGAACAACATCCAGGGATCTGCAGGCCTCTCTCGCCTTGGCTAAGGTCAGTGTTCATGACTCCACCATCAGAAAGACACTGGGCAAAAATGGGATTCATGGCCGAGTACCAAGGTGGAAACCACTGCTCACTAAGAAGAACATTAATGCTTGTCTCAAGTTTTCCAAAAAGCACCAGGATGATCCTCAGGAGTTTTGGAACAATGTTCTATGGACAGATGAGTCAAAAGTGGAACTGTTTGGCCAACATGGGCCCCGTTATGTCTGGCGAAAACCAAACACTGCATTCCACAGTAAGAACCTCATACCAACGGTCAAGCATGGTGGTGGTAGTGTCATGATTTGGGGATGCTTTGCTACATCAGGACCTGGATGACTTGTCGTCATTGAAGGAACCATGAATTCTGCTCTGTCAGAGAATTCTACAGGAGAATGTCAGGCCATCCATCCGTGAGCTGAAGCTGAAGCACAGCTGGGTCATGCAGCAAGACAATGATCCGAAACAAACAAGCAAATCTACATCAGAATGGTTGAAGAACAAGAAATTTAAAGTTTTGGAATGGCCTAGTCAAAGTCCAGACCTAAACCCCATTGAGATGATGTGGCAGGACCTGAAACGAGCAGTTTATGCTTGCAAACCCACAAGTGTCACTGAGTTGAAGCAGTTCTGCATGAAGGAGTGGGCCAAAATTCCTCCGGGCGCTGTGAGAGACTGATCAATAACTACAGGAAGCGTTTGGTTGCAGATAATGCTGCTAAGCATGGCAGTTATTGAGCTTTGAGTAACCAGTTATTGAGACTTTTTCACACTGAGGCATTGGGTGTTGCATAACTGTCTTCAATAAACAAATGAAATAAGTATCAACATTTTGTGTTAATTTGTTCACCACTCAAGGTCCATTTTATCTAATGTTAGATTTTGGTTGAAGATCTGATAACGTTGTGTCAAAAATATGCAAAAAAGCAGAAAATCAGACAGCGGGCAAATACTTTTCACGGCACTTTGTGTGTATGTGTGTATATATTATATAATGTCAGTATTATATCAACGAAAAGCATTTTTTGGGATGTACACAAAGGGTTTAAATGATTAAAAAAACATGTATTTCAGGACCTCTTCAGCTGTGTAGAGAGAGAAGTAAACACTGCAGTAAACTCAAGAGCCAGTTTCCCAAGGTTTTGTTATGTTTAGCATACATTCACCTATCTTGACAAAGGTATGTTAAATGCACCAAAATATGAGGAAGTTGGCTTCTTTGAGCAAAAATGTATTTAATGAGAAGTTTATGTATGTACAGTATGTATGTATGTGTAGGTAGATAGATAGATTAAATGTATGTATGTGTTATTTTTAAATTGTATAATAGTTCTCACACACCTGTTTCATGCTATCAGTCCATATTCTTTTTAAACACATTTGTTTTTCTTCATAAATAGGGGTGTTACTTATTTCCTATCAATACAATAGGAAATACTCACACACAGCTATTGAACACCAAGCAGGCATATATACTTCAACACCACATATATTAAAACTGGTAGGGGGTTTAAAGTATACTGTTTTAATGTGATTACTTAAAAAGACTTTGTCACAGAAATGTGCAAGTTACTACATAGGCCTGTACCAGCATTGAGTGTTTTATATTATGGATGAAGGTGAGCAGCAGCAGTGGAGATTGAGCAAGGCACATTGTCTTCCAAAATTAAAATATTTTTGCTTTTCCTAAAGAAACAGTTATGCTTACTGAGGCCAGGAGATAATATCATAATCATACTGTCACATGACTGCACACCTGATGTTACTGTAAAAAAAAAGGTTAATGTCTTTTTTAATTCAGAAAAAATTTACAGTGTATATAGGCATCTATATATTTTGTTTGCATTTCCCATTTGTGCGTGGCTTTTCGCGTACAGTATTCAGTTGCAGTGGTTTGCAATGCATAAGGATAATGTAAATGCTAAAACTTTTTAAAAGAATATAAAAGTAAATGCAAGGTCTTATTAAATATTGTTTGTTTAAACTGTAGCAACCTCGAAGGATCGGGAAAAGGAAGATAAATCAGCTCAAGACAAACATTCCAAGGTAAAGTTATCATTGAAAACCACTAAAGAGCTGTAACTACTGACCAAGAACAATTACAGTCTCTGTTGTAACCTACAGGCTTAACATTCAGTTGTCAAAAAAAAAAAAGTTATACAGGGACACCTTTGGTGTTCTCTGCTAAAGCTGTTGTAAAACTATGTCAGCACATTATGCTTTACCTAAAGATGTTCAAAGTTGATCCAAAATGACACGCTCAGAAACTACCTCATGCTTGCATAACCTGCCGTTTTCATTAGTCTTGATCAGCCCTTTTCATAAACCTTGATCAGCCCAACAGAGAAAAATGAAGGCCACCAAGACTTGAATTTAAATAAACACATGTCAGCAATGCCAGTACACCAAGGTATGAAAACAATGCATTGCTGTATGTCTCAATCATTCTTTATGTATGTATGTAAGTATTTATTAATTGCCAAAAGAACCTGTTTCAGGGTGGGAATTCAGAAACACAGAAGGTACAGAAGATAAAGATAACTCTAGGAGGAAAGAAGTAAGTGCAAGTTGATTTTGAAGTTAAATTCCTGTTTGTTTGTGATAGTTACTTTGCACCACTGCAGATCATACACTTCACTTCAGGGTTTCTGTATATTGCGTGCTTCTGTATGTTAAAATGAAGTTACCTGATAAGTTAATTTCATAATGTCATAGGAAATTAATAATTACAATTGTATTAAGAATATAAACTTGGTCAAATGATGGAAAAAAAATACATATAAACCCAACAAACTAAATCTGTATTGTTTTCTTATTTTCTTGTTGTGTTTCAGGGCTCGGGAGTTTCAGAGTAACTTTGTTCCAGAGGAAGCCCCTGCTGACTCAGGGAGTGACTGCTCCAGTTCCTCTTCAGAAGACATAGTCAGTGGTGCCGATGACAATGCAGGAACCTTCAGGAAACCTGCTTGCTGGCTAGAAATGAAGGGGGGCAAAAACAACACAGGTGAAGTCAAGGAGGAGGCCGAGTTAAGCTGCACAGGCAGGTTGCAGTGCAGTGGATATTTTACAGTGCAGAGATGGAAATAATACATGGAAATAAGATCTTCACATTGGCAGCAAGATTCAGTAGATACTTAGTTAACTATGACTTGAGAACAGTACCCTGTTTCTCATGTGAATATGCATGGTGATAATCACCTTGGACTTTCTGTGAAAAGGGTGCCTTTGGGAGGGAAAGGCTGTCATTTGTTCAATATTGACTGTCTTTTCTTACTTCAGCAGGAATTTCAACAAGGAAAAGAAGAAAAACTGAAGCACAAGAAAATGAGGATCGTTACCAGAACCCCACAAAGAAAATCAAATCTATAGGTAAATGTATCCCTCATACAATATAGGGGTTCTCAACCATGTTTGAATCACACCCTCCGTTAGCATTTCTTTTTTTTTATTTGGAGCCCCTTGTCACAATAACGAGTATTATAAATCACATATCAGAAATCATCCCATCATAGCGAGATATTTGCCAGAATTCCAGTACATCATATCCTGTGCACAATGTCACCCTGTGCATAGATCAGCACCACCAATACCCATCAAAACAAAACAAAACAAAAAACACAGACCTGGTACCTTTTGTAAAATGGATCATCTGATGTACTTCGCTCCTTAAATTTTGATGCATTTACTTGTTTAAAAACTTTAATAAAAAATTGCCTTGCATTAGTCACTGCACCACCGCAAACGACACACCAGGCTCATCTGCAGTGCCAGCAAAGGACAATCCAATTTCAAAGTAACTTACCTCATATTTCTGAACTCTATTTTTTTCGAAAAGATGCACCTGCATAGTCGCACCACGTTCTTTTTTCGCGCACCAGAACCAATCCATTTTATGTACTGAACAAGGGTACAATACAGCGGGAATAGAACTGTCATGGATTCTTAAATACAAAATTGCCAGTGTTTGGGCCTGTGAATTTATTAAGCATGGTTTTCCAGACTAAATATTTACCGGTATCAAGGGTAATATATCTGTATATTTGTGAGTTTATGAAATTCATATTAAGACTTTTGTGTAAAATTGTATTTTTGAATTGTTTTGTTATTACTATAATTACTGTATTATTAGAATGCTTAACGCACCCCCCTAGAATGTTTGACACACCAACGGTTGAGAACTGCTGGAATAAGGTAACATGTGACCTAAAGTAAAACTACTGGGGGTCTGCTTAGTAGAATTGTCTGAGAAAATATGAGCCAGAATGTGTTTAGGCTACAGTATAACTGACATTCATTCCCTGTGGTTTATTTTGGAAAAACAATTGTTCTTGTTTATTATTGGTCTTTAATCCATACACTTGGTATATTTAATGCAACATGGGTATTAAAAGTTCAATATTGCAGTTTCGTTGACAATGCATTCTGTGTGAAATGTGTGTGTTCATTCTTTCCAGCCAGGTATTTAACCAAATGACTAAAAAATAGTTTGTATTTAGGCCAAAGGCTACCAGACAGTTTAATTTAATTATTGCTGTATATACGGTGTGCAATTAAAGTGGCTTCTACTAAACTCCTGAGTTATTCAATAAAATGTTTTAATTACCAGGCGTTTGTCTCCTTTCAAGAATGCGGTTCAGCTGTCTACATTTTATATTTTGAATTAGGAAATAAGCGAAAGAATCGAAATGCAGCTGAGCGGCAAGACTTGAAATCTAAAGGTCTGTGTTTGAAGAAAGATCCTCCCCTTTATCAAACAGGTAGGAGACAAGTGATACCTCCCTGAAATGAAGTACTGGTTTCTTCTGCAGTTATATGATTATTTCCTGAACAGTACTTTTTAATTATATGCTTTTAATCAGAATGTATTATTAAGCCACTTTTACTGTATTTTTAACATGCCACTTTTACTGTATTTTTAACAAGCCACTTTTACTGTATTTTTATTAAAGTAGATGATCTTATGATCCCTGAATTAACCACCTGATTTTCTCGATTTTAGTTTTCTGTGCTTTCTTGTACCTTTATTTATTTTTTGGATGTCTTTGATATTGGCCAGATGTGTGATTTTTTTTTTTTTTTTTTAAATAAGGTAATGCACTTTATTGGGATTTATAAAAAAAAAAAACACACACACATATATATAGACCTAACTGTATCCTTTGGGTGAAGTTGTAATTTAAAAACCTGTACATAGTGTAAATATTCTGTTTGGTAGGAAGTCAAGAGGAGAGATGGCACCTGCAAATTCTCGATAAAGGAAGGGTATCCTGCCCTACATGTAAAGCAGTTGTAAGGAAAACAGTGGAAGGACTGAAAAAACACATTGCAAAGTGCAAAGTGGTAACACCTGTAATGTGTATTTTAAATGCAAATACTGTGGAGTCTTAATGTAGTGAAAGTCTTTATCACAAACTGTTTTGATGCAGTAGAGGAGTTTCTACTATTTGCCGTGGCACAGTGTATTAGCTGAAAACCTGAACTCCTACTGTGAGTGCTAAGATGCTGCTCTCTGTGTTTGTCCAAATATACTGAAGTGAAACAAGCTGGTTAATGTGTGTCAGTTTTGAAGGAGATGCTTGTTGACTAATTCCCTTTGGAAGGTAGCATTACACTGATAACATACAGCACATTACTTATTTTTTGACAGATAACTCCAAAGCTTAATAAGACATGGCAGATGGTTTTTACTGACTTTTGATATTAAATTGACACATTAAATATGATCTGTTACTTAAAATATGTCCTTTATGACAGTGGTTTTTAACCTTTTTTTCAAACTATCCCTTCTGTCTGGGGGTTTCAGCTCAAGTACCACTTTAAAGTGTTCACTCTGCTGAATGGTACTACAGTTGCAATACATGATTTTATTTGTATGCAGTGAACTTCTGAACTGTGAACATATTACATATTGTGAAATACAGTTTAACATTTCTTTTTATTATTATTATTTAGGATCCTTTTGCATGCCAGCATTGTGGAAAACAGCTGAAGTCTTTGACTGGAATGAAGTACCATATTATGGCAGACCACAATGACCTGGTAAAGCAGTGCTCATGTTATTTTCAGTTTGACAAACTTGTAAGCCAGTACACATCTTGCACAGGTTAATATTAAATTACAAAACGTGGGGGTTGTTGGGGGGTATTAACAAACACTATATCTAGACTACCTCCCAACAAGTACTGGGACAGTATTTGCATCTTTAAATACCTGTATATCTTTCCTACTTTTGTTTTTTCAGCCAACTTTAGAAGATGCAAACAGGTTGGACAATCAGGCAATTAAAGACAAACTCAGAAAGGTGCTGAAAAGAATGGGCAAATTAAAATGTACGAACGAGGTACGAGTCTATTTCCTTTGCTGGTTGTATTTGTTAAGAGGGGGTTTTTTTTTTTTTGGGGGGGGGGGGGGGGGGGGGGGGGGGGGGGGGGGGGTCTTCTGAAGGGGGGGGGGGGGTCTCTATATTGAATCGACTTACGGAATTAATTTAAAATGGAACATACGGACGCTGTTCTACAGTGAAAACACATTATAAGTTATGGAAACGTTTTTTTTGCTTGGTTTGTAAAACCACAGAGCTTTTGATATTAAAGTGAAGGTGTAATGAACTAATCTTTTGATAAAGATTTTTTTTTTTTTTTTGCTGTTGATCTCAGAGTTGTACAGCTAGCTTCACCAGTATCATGGGTTTCCTGTACCACATGAAGAAATGTGGTAAAGAAGCATCAGAGCTGGAGAAACTGGTCCTGAACTGTCAGCACTGTGGAAAAACTTACAAGTCTAAGGCAGGATTGGATTATCATCTGAAGTCAGAGCATGCCCCTGTAAGTCAAATCCCTCTTCAGTGAGATTTGATGTTACTTGGAAATAAACACATTTCCAGATTCCCTGTTTAGTAAATCTATTCCATATTGAACAACCCCCCCCCCCCCCAAGTTCAACCACCATACACCAGTCGCTATGGGTAAAATAAATTGTCTTTTCCGTGCAGGAGCCACTGAGCAGCGAGGAGGAGGATTTGAAGAAACCGGGGGAGACTACTCAGGAGAGGACGGCCAGCGGCAGAGTGAAGAGGAGGTCGGCCCAGGTGGCTGTGTACCACCTTCAGGAGATTGCCACTGAGGAGCTGTCCAAGGAGTGGCCCAAGCGGAAGGTGCAGCAGGACCTGGTGCCTGATGACAGGAAGGTGGGTGCAGCAGGACCTGGTGCCTGATGGGAGGAAGGGTGGTGCAGCAGGACCTGGTGCCTGATGAGAGGAAAGTGGGTGCAGCTCTTGGCAGATTCTGCTCATTCATCGGGTTCACAAAAAAAAACACTTTACTGCTTGTCTTGCAATAGTTTGCCTTAGTTGCAGAAATTGAATACAAGTGGGTTAGAATTAAGACAATAAGTTATTGCGGTGGAGATCCTGTAGTGTGTTTTTTCTTATAAATGTTGGCACTATTAACAGAACAGTTTGTAGTTTGGGATTATTCAAAAGGTGCTGAGGCTATACTAACAAACAAGTGTATTCCAAAGTTGATATTACCGTGTCTTTTCATTTGTAATAATGTTTTACAGAAGTAAACTAATTGTAATTCTTAACCAAAATATTGCCCTGTCTACCTTCTATTTAGCTAAAGTATGCAAGACCTGGGTTACCCGCTTTCAGTCAAGAAGTGCTGCGGAAATGGAAAAGTGAAGTCAAGATCCACAGGAAAGTGCACTGCCCAAATCAGGTAAACATTAAACTGTATGCAAAATTCAAGAGCTTCACCCTATCTTTGCAAATGGCTGGTATCTACTGTACATTAACTATGCTTTTCATAATGCTGGCAAAATAGTAAATAACGTAGTTTGGTTAAACAGTAACAATGTCTTCCCTTCTGTTGTACATACAGGGTTGTGACTCTGTCTACACCAGCGTATCTGGTTTGAAGGCTCACCTTTGCCTTTGTTCTAGGGTAAGGGTTGATTTTTTTTTTTAATAATAAAAGAAACAAAGCACTTGTATACACACCCATCAGTCACTGGGGCCTAGGTTTTACTAAGGTGCAAAGGAGTCATGGCAAAAGGCATGTTTCATTGATCTGTGTTTCTCACACATCTTGTCTGTGTTACAACCCATAAATAAACACTTGCTCTATTTTGTCAGGGTGATTTTGAAGCTGGGAAATACAAGTGCCTAATATGTGATAAAGAATTCAACTCAGAGAGTGGAGTGAAGTACCATATCAACTCTATTCATGCTCAAGTAAGAGATTTTTTTTTAAAGCTGTAATTTAAGTAAAGGCTGCCTCCTTAGTATAGCTCAGCTTACCATGATCGAAAAAAAGATCTCTGACAAAACAATCTGAGCAGTTACAAAACACACTGAGTCAGGTTATCCAGGAAAACATCAAATTCCTGCAGAATTATTACTGTCTTTCACCAGTCATATACAGCCAGCGCAACAATAGAATGGCCAATGCACAAAAGGGACAGAACCTACTAAATCAAGTCAACGCTGGCAATGCTGTTTGAGAGGGGGGAGTAACCTAATCCTTCCTAATCAATGTCCTTTAACTGGGGTGTTCAAATTTATTTACTGGGTGTGTCTTTGTAGCTTCTCTTTTTATTTTTTATTCCATCAGGACTGGTTTGTTGTGAGCGCTAAAACGGCAAAAAGCTTTGAAAGGCTAATAAAGACCAAACAGATGGAGGATCACAGGAAGAGCTTGCCAAAGAAAAAACAGGCGCTGAAGCCAACCAGGATTCGCAAAAGGCAGTTGGAAAAGAAGGCAGTCATGAGCTCCTCTACTAGCTTGAATAAGCGTTATAGCAACACAGAGAAAAAAAAGGACTGCTATGATTTCAGTGGCAGCGACACCCAGAGCAGCAGTGACAGCAATGCTGAAGAAGAGGAAAAGTAGGACCAGTAATAGGCTAACAAGCTTGACAGGTGGACCCATAAGTCTGAATCTGGCCACCAAACTAAACTCTTAGGTATTACGTTCCTTAGCAACGGTTGACCATGGTGAAGTCAAACCCATAAATTATGATGAGCTGTAAATCCGGTCCCTGCTCCTGATTTAAAGCAACTATAAAAATAAAAAAAAGATTGTTTTGATGAAAAAGTATATACTCCATAACATCTTATGTAAACTATGTCAGGTCTAACACAAGAACCTACAGAACAGTTGATATATTGCCCCTATCAATTATTATTTTAAGGCTCTTTTCTTTTTCATGAAACTAACACATAGTTCCGTATCAATTACGAAATGTAACCATTACTGTATGGGTATTTACCTCGTGAAGACCCTGAACCTGAAAATAAAATTATACCGAAGCTGCGCTACAGCATCTCTGACGCAGTCATGCCTGTCCCCGAGGGCAAAAGAAGACTGCTTTCACAGATACTTGCATCAGTTTTCCTTCAAGCATGCTGCAATCATTGACACAGCGACCTTGAAGGCTAATGGTTAGATTTCGATTTCAGGGATCCAGGGTTATGATAATAACCTAACGTTTCCTATCAAGTACGAAATGTAACCATAACCGTATGTGTAAGTGTACCCAAGCTGTCGCAATGCAATATTGCATAACGGCTGGAATGCTACCTTGAGCGATACCATATGGAACCCCAGTAACAAGTAGCAGGGGCTAAAAAATTGATATGGAAACTCACCTCTAATTATGATGTAAGGGTTGACCCTGAAGCCACCCTCAATAATCAAGTTCCAAAACCAGGGTTTTGTGGATCCATGACATTTAGTTGATGAAACCTTGAAAAGATACAGGGAGTAGCCCACATCACTGCATTGCAAACGACAGATGCACCCTGGAGCAAAGCCCATGAAGGCTGGAGCAAAGCCCCCGTAGCGCAGCTTCGGTATAATTTTATTCAGGTTTGGGGTCTTCCTAAGGTAAGTGCCCATACTCTAGTGGTTACATTTCTCTTTAAGGGAACCAGGGTTATGATGATAACGTTTTACAGCTTTTGAAAGATCTGAGGTGTACAATGTAAAACTGTTCCTATTTTAGGTATAAGGTACACTGAAGTTGTGTGTTTAGTATTAGAAAATAGTACTTCTGAGCTGTTTTTTATTGGATTTGTGACATTGTACTGCACGCAGTCACATCTTCTAGACACCGATTGTTAGCAATTAGAATATGACCTGCAGTGCTTTGAAGTGCGATAGTGTGGTTGGTTGTTCGTTCTGCTTGGTTTTAAATTACATTTTTCAAAGTCATGTATGCTTCATGCCAATCCAGTACATTTTCTGATAACCAGAAAAAAACGGGAAATTGAATCCCCTTTTTAGCTCTAGAATGCTTTTATCTTTTCTCTTATACTGCACCATGTAAAAGGTGAGAAATGTATTGTACCTGCGTACGGTATCTTATATTGTGACAGGAATGCATAAACTATGTTGTATGTCTGTAAGATGCATCTTGCCTGATTACACTTTCATCATTCAGTACATAAAATATACATAATTTTAATTAAACACATAGTATATGTTCTACTTTGTTTAAAAGCATACAAAACTTACTACATTTACTTAGACAGCTTAAAGGGTACATACGGACATTTTTATTTTATTGTGTTACATGTTTCCATGTGTTGCTACAACTCTTTGCGTAAGGTGTGTATTGTTTTATTTGTAATTTATTTTTTTACATTTTGAACTACAGAACTACATTTCCCACCATCCTCCTGCTCACATGTGTAACAAAGATGGATTTACCAGTGAGCAGGAGGAGAATGGGAACTGTAGTTCTGAGAGGGCCATGCGGGTACATGTGAAGCCAGGGAAATGCAATTTAAAA
Organism: Polyodon spathula; assembly: GCF_017654505.1. Classification (NCBI taxonomy): domain Eukaryota; kingdom Metazoa; phylum Chordata; class Actinopteri; order Acipenseriformes; family Polyodontidae; genus Polyodon; species Polyodon spathula. Next base: position 66,050,664 of record NC_054539.1, read on the forward strand.
GTTTAAAAAAGTGGTCAAAATGTATAATAATAATAATAATAATAATAATAATTTAAAACAATACACACACCTTATGTAAGCAGTTGTAGGAACACAATAAAATAAAGAGTTCCTTATGTACCCTTTAATGGGGAGTCTGTCTAGTAAAATAAAACTCCCAAGCAATTTAATATCTGTAGTCTGGAACACATACTATATTGTTCTTACCATCTCTTCCATTACACCTGGGTTAAAATGTGAACTGAAGCTGAAACAAACAGCAGCAATACTTCAATTCTGATTATTGGCTCCTGTGCCACAGTGGCCCGTTTCCCAAAAGCTACTTTAAGCAGCATCTGAAACCGCTGTAGTGCAACGTTTGCAAACTGCAGTGTTTCTGAAACACCATCGTAACTGCAGTCGCTCTTTACTACTGCTTGAAAGATCTTGACATGTCAGTGCGGCTGTAATGCACTGTGGGGGGTAAAGACAGAATTTAGCATGGGCTGCTTGTTGCTCTGAAGCGCCAGTAACACCGCAAACGCCCTCCTAGTCGGCGCATTGCAATAAACGTTTACTGCCATTCACAAATCCTGCCATTTTATGCGATCTGCCTCATGGAGGACCAGTGTTCATAGCATTTAATTTAATTGCAATTTCTTACCACATTTCTTTTTTGTTTGCTTCGATACAACTATCATTTATATATAGGCTACTCCACGAATTAGTTTCAAATGTGTTTTCCAACGAAGCCCCGAAGAAGCTATTCAAAGCCTAACGCTGCACGTAAACATCACGCACAAGCTGCACTTTCACGTGGGGTTTTGGGAAACGCACTTACAGAGGCTGGAAGCAGCCACACGTTCATCGTGACACAGATCTTAAGCTCCATGTACTTCTGTTACTGGGAAACGAGACCCTGGTTTGACACTATTCCAGTAGTACTGATAGCACAGTACCAGTAATATCTATGGTATTATTAACGTCTACTCCAATTGTCTTCTGTTTGGATCGCGGGTTTTAATCCTAAATTTTGTTTCAGTCAGCTTCCTATGCCAACCTTGAACTGGTTCATTTTGGTCCTAAAATGTTCATGTAGTATTATCAGAACTACAAAAAGGTTGTATTGAATGTTATTATGTTTTAACAGTATTAATTGCTTATTGCATTAAATTGATTTTTGGCAAGTGATTATGTCTTTTATACCATCAGGTGTGCCCAGAGATTATTTGAGAGGACCAATGTCATTTTTGTGCATTTTGCTTATATTTTACTTTAGGTTTTTTAAATAAAAAAACAAATGCTGTAATAAGTATACTGGTGTTGTGTCAAAAAGTACAAATACACAAGTACAGCAATTGACTCGTAAAAGCGGGTCACGCTACTTGAATTCTTGCAGTCAAGCACAGACCCCCTCCTTTTAAGAATGCTGACGCTATTACAGTATGCAAATGATGTGATGTAATATTTATGAGGGTCAGTTAAACAACCATGCCCTATATAGCACATGATATACAGTCATATTTAAAAAAAACTACAAAAAAAAAACCGCACAGTGCAGGATTTTTATGGGAGAGAAAGGTTTCATATGGTAGTATACAGAGAAATCATCGTTCAAATAATCACAAATCACTTACAGTTTTATTATTTTAATATTTATTTTAAAATTACAACCAGTTAACAAACACTCTCTAGGTAATTGAATAATTAAAAGCTAAAGTAGAGCACCATGTATGTGTAGTCTAATAAAATATATTTAGATAAAGGTAAGGTTAAAAAAAAAAAAAAAAAAAAACTTAGTTAAATAAGTTTTACTAGATTTATAACATTTATATTCCACCAGAAAAACATTACAATTCCGGTCAAACATGTTGTATTCATAGTAGTGTATTTTAGGATTTGAGGCCTGAAGACAGTATTGGGATTTTAATGCATAGTTATGATTATTACAGCGTGACCTGGCCGCTTAACACTGCTGTTGTAGAAGACTAGTTACTGCAGACTAAGAGCAATGACAATGTAATAACCCTGTCGATGGATCTGTTATTTAAAAAATAATAATAATAACATTTTCAATTGTTTTTATGAAGTTTTCATTTTTTAAAATTATATTCCTGTACCGTTGTTAAAAATTCCAAATTTACAATAAAATGTTACCATTTACCGCTGCAAGAAGTTACATTACAATCATAATTCTTCAACTGTAGTATTTAATAATATCTGATATATGACATATATATATATGCTATATATATATATATATATATATATATATATATATATATATATATATATATATATATATATATATATTAGACAGAGAAACCCACCACATTTGATGTCATAATTACACAACAGGAAATATAAACTTACTGGCCAAATGCAAAGCGTGCAGGAGTTGTGTGCAAAAGCAGAAAGATGTGACTATCAAAGTGTGTACTTGTGCAGCCTCCTTGTACCTCAGTGCAGTGGCTGCATTACCCATGAAGACAATCTCCCAGATGTTTATAGAATGGAAACTTTGGCAGAAAAATACCACTGGAAAGCACAACCCTGGTCTTAAGCAAGTCATGACAGATATACTTCAACATTGAACAAGACACATCTTGGAGTTCTCACAGATCTAACTGCCCTGGTTTCCTTTAAAACCTGGTGTAACCACAAACACCCAAGGGATTTACAGAGGGATGTATTTTGTCGTAAAATCATAATTAACCAGAGGCCACCACACATTTGATTTATAGATTTAAAGTCCGTGTTTTTCTGGTACTGCTAAAGAAAAAGAAAAAAAAAACAAAAAAAAAAACATGCGATTAACTTTTTAAAAAGACTGCTGTCATAACTACCAGTGATGTAATTTTTTCAGGTCTCTCACTAGACCCTACCTGTGGTAAATGAATGAATTACCAACGATTGTTACATAGTTGTCTTCCCTCCGCCCACAGGGGGCAGCAGAGCCGAGTGAACTGCACCAACCAAAGGACTCGCAGATCACAAATATGGAGTCTCGCCCATAACAAACAGCATGTTTGTAAACCCCTTACAGTTTCCTTTTAATTACTCCGGAATATCTCTGTTGTTTCAGGTACGTTTTATCAGATTGGCAATGTAATGCTGATTTGAAAGTTGTGGTATAAATGCTGATATATATTTTATTGGGACAAATGGCGCGGAGGTCTACGAAATGTCTAACATGGAGACGGGTTTCGAAACGAGTTACTCTGTTTTTGTTAAGACTGAGTTTTCAGCATACAGCAGCAGAGCAAGACGTTGAGCTATTTGACACAAGTAGGCGAAGGCTTCCCTATGTACGAAGGTCTTTCGTGGTGGCGAAGCGTTATAAACTATAACGTAATTATCACCATCATATTCACACGCTGTAAATGTTAGTGTTTCTTTTTTTTAATTTATTTTTTCAATATTATACATGTTTTTAATTGTGCCACTTAATACAATTTAGATCGTAAAATAGTTTCAAATCGTGTTCCTAAAACAGTAAGTACAATATTGTATGTAACAAGACCGTCTTAATCCACTAACGTGTTGTGAAACCACACGTGACCATATATACATTCTGACCATATATACATACACAACTCTGATGGTTTGACGTCACACAGAAAGAGCTTCGTTATTTTAGATCATATTCATCGGTTTTTTAACTGTTTTTCCGACGGTTCTTACTGAAGTAGAAGGGTGTGGATTATACTATATGCATACAGACTGTTCTGGACAAATCTTTTTTTTTTTATGTACTTATCTTAACATTTTATAAGCAAAGCAAATATGTTATTTGCAAACTTGATTATTGTCCTGCTGTTTTTACTGCCTTGGTGTGTGACATTGAAACTTCATCTCTCCAAAAACAATTATATGTGTTTGACATGTAATAGAAGAAAAATCCTCTACATCAGGAATTGGCATGGATTATACAAATAATTGGTTGAACAGGCTAACCAGTTGCAGTGTATTCAGTGCTTTATTCTTAAACTTAACCACAGTAGGAGCAGTACAGTATTTATTCCATTTAGTTTACTATTTTCTGCAGTTGAAATGTCATTATTTGTTTTAGATCTAATGCTGACCATTTATCCTTGAAGAGTAACGCTGATTGCTGAAGAAAGGGGCCAGGGACATTGATGGCAGATACGGTCCAAAAGGATTGCAAGCAGGAAAGTGATGCTATGGGTTTGCCTTCAGAACCTCAATCCCATAGACAACCCGCAGCTCCGCATGCTGGACAGCTCAACATAGAGGGGCCAAAGCACAGTGACAGTTCTTCACTCATAGGAGGGTCCTGTTCAGCAGACTCTAAAGAAGCGGTGTCAGAAACCCAAAGGAACAAGAAGATGGCTGAGGGCAATACCTTGATAGGGAAGCTCGCAGAGAACAGCAGGGGACATTCTGGGGAGACCAATAGATCCACTGATTCCCCTTCTGGCACCTCACCACATCAACGAAACAAAGAGGATGATACTGCTTGTAAGTGTTTCCACACTCTCCTTCTTCAATCAGAAATGTTTTTGTGAGATTTTTTTTTTTTTTTTTTTTTGCTAACTAGGCTGACAGAATAAGAGTAACTAGAAGTTGCAAGCAGCTTTAGGGCTTCCAAGGACTTATTGTGAAATGTAAGCATTTTCATTGGCTCATTCATCCATTAGTTGCAATTCACTCAGTTGTCACTTTCTGTAGTCATTTTAAATTTTTTTTTTTTTTTTTTTTTTTTTTTAACTTTACATTAATTGAGAGGAACGGTAGTTCCTTGTGCCAAGTTATCAGCGAAACGCGAGAACTGCCTGACTCAATACAGCAAGGAGAGTTTACATGTTTTCAGGGTATTGCTACAGCAAAAGTAAATCAACTAAAACCACCATTTCACTTTTAATTTCTAGTTCCCAACACCCTTAGGTGAAATGTAGAAAAAAAAAGTCAATGCCTGTCATACAGTAAGAGAAATAAATCACCAAAGTAAGGCAAAAATGTCCTTCTACTTTTTCTCCCAACGTATTTTTTGCAGGCCCCAGGCACTTGTATCCATGCATATGTATATTACAGGACATCTGAGTTTAATGACAATTAACTTGTTTTGTCAACATGGAAATATAATAGGGAACGCACTTATTGTGGTATCTGTATCATTTATATTAAACAAATTATTGATATTTTAAAACGGACTAGTCGCACGCAGGCAAAAAAAAACAAAAAAAACAAAAGAAGACTCACTTATTGTGATGTCTACATCATTTATATCAGGTTATTTATTTCTGTTTTAAAGTAGAACGTTTGCCTGCAAAAATGTATTTTATATACATTTAAAAAAAGGTCTGGTATATGTGCGATTCAAACCTGTAACATTCAGTTTGTAAGCGTGTTGTGTTATACTGTCAGTGCTACACGATTATTTGAGAAAACAAGCAGTATTTTGAAAGGTGAAGTCAGCCAGCTGAGATTCTCGGGAAATTATATTGGAGGAGATTTTAGAGTGTCATCATCATCATCATCATCATTCTGAGATTCTGATCCTAATCTCTGAAAAATCTTGGTTTCCTGTCAGTGTGACATTCATTGTAGTCCGTATTGGCGCAAGGAAGTAAGGTTTACTCTCGGTACTGGTTAATGAGAGTAACACTGTTTGTGGTCTCCACTCGACAAAAAGTAACGTTAATTTCTGGATATACTGGATATATAAAAATATACTGGAACGACCCAGACAATTGCTTTGTTGCAGGACTTGTCTGTTCAGTTTATTAGGAATTCTTTGTAGTTTCAAATAAAACAAACATTCTGAGAATTCAACGCCGTCTCCCTGAGTACTACTTCCTAAACATGAAAACATTACAATAATCAGTGCTCGAGTCCCCCCCCCCAAAAAAAATGTGCCTGAACGCACTGTATCATTTCAACAACAGTTAAAAATTAACTAACAATAGCATACAGTAGAATCCCTTCATCTCAACAGCTGGGGAACATAGCAGTGGTTTGTATTAATGAACGATGAGATGTTTACAAAAACAGCAAAACACGTACATATATTGCACTATAAAGGTTTATTAAAAATGAGTATTTTTCTGGCAGCCCCAAACCTGAGTTTTACACTGTATATAACGTCACTGCAAAGCACATCTGACAGCGTTATATACAAGTACATTAAATGTAAAATTGAGTCAGATTAGTGAAGGACTGTTTTTTTTATTTGTATGCGCATACAGATAAGTTCATTGTTTTCACAATTTCTTTTAAAACATAAAAAAGAAAAAGCTATAAACTGAATACAGTACTGAAAAAAAGTTTCAATGCTATTCTCAGAACAGCAGGCTGTACTCCGTAATGCTGTTGGTCCTACAGTTTTACAATTTGTGTGGATATTTCTCCCAAAACAACAATGCACATAGTTTAAGTTGTTTTAAATTAAATAAGTGATAATGCATTATCATGTCTTAATTAACAGCTTGTCTAACTAGGGTTCCAGCTGTAATTTGTAACATATTTACTATTTTAACCGTCTTATCTCTTCATACAACATAAACATTTACTGAATTAAAAAAATAAATAAATGGTACTGTTCATAATTGAAGGTTATATAAGTTGGCTAGACAAAAATCTACATGCAGTGCAAACAATTTGTGGTGTTAAAGCTAGGGCCTCTGCATTACAAACTGCATTCAATGCATGTCTTCGGTTCGATTCCCACACAGTTTATATTGCAAGTAAATGTATTTTATTTATGTGTAAAAAAAATTATGTAAAAAATGTAGTTGATATGAATGACACTTTCATTGAACATACATACTTTTGCACACATAACTTTAATGTGCATATATATATATATATATATATATATATATATATATATATATATATATATATATATATATATATATATATATGCATGCACAAAACTTGCTCTCCTGAGCCTTTCTGAAGTCAAAATACAGTTGTGCTGTACTTACTGATGAACCCCAAAAAGGGCGAAAGTGTAGCTACTGCTGTGACTGTGGGAGCCATTAGGCAATTTTCACGCGATTTGATTGGCACTTGAAATGCTTTATTTGCATATTTTCCTACAACACATTGTTTTTAAATATATTGCTTTCATTCACCTTAACTCGAAAGCTACTTGTTTTTGGTTAATCTCCAAATAAAAGCGGATTGAACTTGCATGAAAAACATGCCATGGGCTTGGAAGCCTAATAGTCATATCATAATACCGTTATCTATGCTAGCCTTAAGGACTACTCAAATTGTCTTGTTTAGTCACAGGTTTTGATCCTGAATTTTGTTTGTCAACTTACTATACCAATCTTGAACTGGTTAATTCCGTTACAAAAATTTTACACATAGAAATTGTTACTGCAGTGTTATCGCATCTTTTACAAAAAGGTTGTACTGAATGTATTAAGTTTTAACAGTATGTTTGTACAGTATGTTTATAAATTCACTATTAAAAATATGGATGTTTTACAACAATCTATGTAAAACCAGTACAAAACTGGTGGAACTTTGGCATTAGGTATATGAATTTCAGAAATGTTATTTAAAAAAAAAAAGGTCCCTTTTAAAGGTTTATATATTTCTGCTTTATTGCTGTCTTATGTGGGGAACACAGTTCTAGAAATCTCACCACCTGTTTATTTGTGTAGTAAATGCAGGAGAAAGCCCCCTCTTGCTTCCTGTTGCATCAAGCACTGATGAAAATGTTGCACCGGTCACCCCCACTGCAAAGAAAAAAGGCAGACCCAGAAAGAACCCTGTACCACAGAAGCTGCCCACACTGAGTGAAGAGAGGGCAGAGAACGGCGAGGCCCAAAATCCACAGCCGCCAAAGGTCTATAAGAAGAGAGGGAGGAAATCAAAAGCTGAGGTGTTGGCGATGCAGCTTGAACAGGGACTGCTGGGAACGCCAGAGCCAGTCACCAAGCAGCTAGAAGAGGAGATCACTGATGAACAAGAGATGACCCTGGGAGGACGACCCAAGAGAAGAGCTGCTAAAGTGTAAGAGCCAGCCTTACCTTGCATCACACCCCCAGAGCGAGACTTCTATCCCTATGTGTGGTGGATAATAATGCGTGACCATCACATTTAGAAAACGTTATTGTAAGTTAATTGAATGGCAGTCACCTATTTTGAAACAGTGATTGTAAATTAATTGAATGGCAATCACCTATTTTGAAAACGTGATTGTAAATTAATTGAATGGCAATCACCTGTTTTTAACATGTGTTGATGGAGCATTATTATCCCCTGCAAGGGATGAAATCACTGGCAACAATAATGTCGTGGAGGCATTTGCATTTTAAATGTTTTCATTTATCTGGGAAAACGTGTCTAATTGTTAACATTATTTGGAATAAATTATTGAGTGAGGGGGAAGTATGCGGAGGGGTCTGGCTGGCTGGCTGGTCGTACACCCATTAATCTGTGTGTCACACTTAGATTTTTGCCTAGATCTGTAGAATTGGTTATAAAACAATTCATAAATTCTAATTCTGTACTATTCACTACATAATGTAGTTTTATGTCTTAATCATTTTTCATCATACTGATAGCTCAGGTTTTCTATTACGACTGTGGCAGGGATTTGTATTACTTAAAACATTTCTGTGACATCACCCTTTTGATATTTTGATAGATTAATTCTGTGACTCTTCTAAGTACAAGTGGCTGTGTGGTTTGAAGAGAAGGGGAGTGTGGGGCAGATATATTGTTTATTAACTAATCCACAGTTTGTGATACGAATCCACAGAAAACGGTTGATCCATCAACAGAGCCAGTCAGAACAATTCAACAGAAAAGTGAATACCATTTTATTACGCAACAATCATTTAACTAATTAGTTAATTATAGTATTACACATTCCAAACGTAACGCTTGTGAGCTTGTGATTTCAGTTTAGCATTTCATATTGTTAAAGAAAAGTAATACAATTTTTATACATTAACATAATGTAAAACAAACAAAAAAGTTTTCATAATTACAAATTCGTAAATTTATTTCCACATAAACATCCCCCCCTTTTAATTAGTATTTCACATTTCTTCTGGACAGGTTCAGGAACAACATCAATTTCATCATCACTTAGTAAATCTCCATCAATTACACGGACATTGGATGTAAACTCTGCTTTTGCATTTCTTTCGTTTGACCATTGTTCAAACAAGTTTACAGCCTACTTGCATTTCATCCGAGTACTAAAACCGATCGCTGTCAATGATAGTTAGGTCTTCATCTGTTTTACGTTCGATCAATAACAAATAAGTTTATTCTCTGTTCCTGGTTCACATTTGTTTCTTTTTTTTTTTACAGTTTTATTTTTCTAACTCCACTTTCATGTTTTAAAACACAGTCCTCGCTACTGTCTTCACTTACAACAGACACTTTTGTCTGTGTAAGTGGGATTTCAAACTCAAACTCCGAAGAAATCACGACAACATTCCTGCAGTGTGAGAGACAAACTTTTTAACTGTTTGAACTAAGCATAACAAAGGAGTGAAAAACCAAATACACGTACAAAATAAAAAAATCTATTGAATCTCATTAACGAACAAGTATCAATTAGGAAGAAATGTTTTAAATGGCATAAACAACGCTAAATGTTGAATCGGTAAGAATCCACAGTTTCTCGTGACTAACAGCACTCGAAACAATGAATTATTTCTTACCGATTCAACACTTAGCGTTACAAATTCATTTTTTTTTATCCATACTTACATACTTGTTTAGGTAGTGTGAACAATGTATTTCATTATGCCCATTAAACCTGTAATGGAACAGGCCTCCAGGTCCAGAGTTCCAAGCCCCTTAGTGAAATTGTTTTGTCCAGATTAATGGCAGGTATGCACTAGTTGCACTAGTTTCTATTAATGTGAGACATGGAAAAGGGCCAGGATTAGCTCATTTACCTTTGAACTAGTACTATTTTGTCTGTTTCATTAGGGTGAAGGGGAGATATCGGTGCTCTCACAGTTTTTGTTTTAATTGTCATTCTAGAGCTATGAAATACCTCCACTCCCTTGCTGAAGAGATGGGATACTCCAACCAGACTCCCCAGGCACCAGAGAACACCGCCGCCAGCGAGGACGGTGAACCCAGTACACCAATGAAATGTGGGAGAGGGAGGAAGAGGAAGAGGAACACAGATGAGGGCTCTGATGATGTGACCAGTGATGTGGACTTTGTCCTTCCTGATGGAGTGACGGTCAATCAGGAAGAGGAGGATGATAACGAGGATGCCTTAAATGTGGAATCTGAATCTGACCTGGAAGATAAGGGGAGTAAGATAAGAGCTGCACCTGCTGCTGTAAGTGTACTGTGCTCTTAATGTATATACTGTCAATGCCATATGAGAAATGAAAAACATCTGAAGCAGGAAGCATTTGTAAATTAGTAACCCTCGCTATGGACGTGCCTACAAGTTTTACATATTGCTGCTGTACAGTTGAGAAGCTTTATTCAGTTGTGACAAAACTTGATTAGGACATTCTTAGAACGTGTCAGAATCTGGAGCTTTCATGAGACATGAAAGTGGAAAAAGGACACGTGCCAGTGGTGTCACTAGGGTGCTACTTTGTAAGGAACAGGCACATAATTGAAATGTGCAAATTAAACCATTTATCACTGATGTATTTATTAAGTGTTTGATACTTCTCAAAGCCAACATTTTGTGAACATATAATACTCACAAGCAATTCATTACTTGTAGAGAAAATAACTGTTATCTGAGGGGACCCCATCAAACAATGATGCCCCACCTTGTCGCATCTATTATGCCTGATTGTTACTGGTACCCTGTTAGTTCTGTCACATACTGTAGTATATTCCCAAATCTGACCATTGTAGTATGGAATGTAATTTATGATCCCCAGGAACATGTAACCTAACCTTCCACCTACCAACTCACCTGTAAGATTATTACATTGATTTTCCTTTTCACGCAGAATAAACCAAAATTCTTGGGCATGGCTGCCAATGGCTTGCTGAACAACATAATGGGTCCTGTTTGGAATTGTATGCACATGACAAAGGAGTAGTAAGTAAAACAAAAAGTTTTACAATAACAGTCTGTGGTTATGGCAGTGACGGTGGTTATGTATTGGCAAAGTTAGAAATGCATCCAGTCCACAGTTTCAGAACTAATGTAGGTATATTAAAATGACCAGCAATTTGAGTAAGCAGGCCTCTGAACAGGTCACACTTATCAGAGCATGAACATTGTCCACCATACCGAAATATTGCTCCTGATGCACACTGATCAGATATATTTGCCACACACGCAGAGGTGTCCTGTTTCATTGTTGTTTTTTGGTTTTTCATTAAAAAAAAAATAATAATTTGCAGTCGAGAAAAATGCTATTCCCCATGGGTGTTTCCTGAATGGATACCTTCGCTGAAGGACTGGAAGTTTCTGTCTGAGAGGTAAGCTTTTTAATTGGTATTTGTATTTTATCAATTATTGGCATCAAAACCATTCAACAGCCATATCTTTATATACCCGTGCAAAGCTGTAGCCCTCTGCATTACACGTGCATTAAATTCACACACATTTGGCATTCACTTCTATTAGCAATATAGGCCTCATACTGTATTTGCTAATTGCTTTTGCAGTGAAGCACTCAATTATTTACCCCAAGAAAAGAAATCGCCACCCTTCAGGATAAGGAGAGAGGGTTTTAGAGATGATAATATGCTGCATCATGTTGGCAGGTAAGGAACTACAGTTAAAACACTGGTGTTTAGATTATTAATAAGGGGGTGTTAGTAAATGTAGTTTTTATTATATTTCGTAGTAAAAATTAGACACCTTTTAGATTAATTATCAGCTGAATAGACACTGATGTTTTTGTAATAACACTGTGTAACAATTTTTTTTTTTTTTTTTTTTTTGTTCCTGGGTAGTAAGTGTTATTTCCTAATTGCTTATGCCTCAAAAGTATAGAAAATGGCTATTATTCCCCACAAACTTTGCTTTTGTGACCAGTACAGTGATATTTCAAAATATCACTATTTCCAGTGGGAAAACGGGCAAATGTGTGTCTTTTCATTCACATAAAGTCGGAAAAAAACTGAATCCAAATTAACATGTATTTATAATTAATTTGTAATTAATACAAAAATGACTACAAAAGTTTTAAAAGTGAGTAGTTTTTCGAGATTTATGATTATACTGTATTTACAGTATAAGTGTAAATCTCGAAAAACTACTCACTTCTAAATCTTTTGTAGTTCAAAGTGATATTTTGAAATTTACCTGTCCTGGTCACAAAAGCAAAGTTTGTGGGGAATAATAGCCATTTTCTATACTTCTGAGGCATAAGCAATTAGGAAATAACACTTACTACCCAGGAACACAAATTGTGTTACATAGTGTAATCAGTTTCCAGTGCCCATGGTATTGGCCCATATTTTATATTAACAATAAATAATTACATTTGTATTTTACTCAATTACATGTGTTGACACATGCTCGCCATTGGGCGGCAGTACAGAATCAACTTTGCAGCTATAATTGTATTGTACACTGAAGCCTGTGTAACACTGATGTACTTCAGTAGACTGATTTGTGGGGTCTTTTGTGAAGTAATTTTTGCAGTAGTTTGTAGAATGGCAAATAACAGTGTAAGCAGAATTGAATTGTGATTGATATAAATGTAACCCCTTGATTAATTTGTATCGACCCCCAGATTTCAGTCCCTTTCCTCGCACTATGAGCGGTGGGACTTGGCTTTCTTTGTTGGTGGTCCAGTGTGGTCAATGGAGTGGTGCCCCTGCCCCGAAGGGTCAGCATCCGCTCAGTACGCAGCCATTTACTCTAACAAGGGGATGGATGACAGGCATAAGATGTCTGGTACGCACACAGAGCCAGCACTGTTGCAGATCTGGAACATAGGTGACCTGCAGCATGTCAGTTGGTGAGCATTGTAATATGTGCACTCTGGTGTTGAGTGTGTCATATCTTTTTGCCAGTTTACATTTTTTGATATTGATATGCTTTACATATTGCACAGTAGAAGTGTCTGAAGTTAGTAAATGTAAAGATTAATACAACATAGCAGACTGAAATCTATGGTCAAATTTAGATTTGTTTCGTGTTTGTTTTTGATTGCATTTTTTAAGCCCAACAAACAAAGCCACCTTTGCATACGGGGTTGCCTTGGATTACGGCTGCATATGGAATATGAAGTGGTGTCCTAGTGGGACGTGGGAGCTGCCTTCATCCAACAGAAAGGTGTGCGCAATAGAATGAACGTTCACTTCGATGTGCGTGTTTTGCATGTGTGATTCTTTTTCTCCAAGGAAGTTTGTAACAGATGGCATTCTTACTTGGCTGCTGCTAGAACAGTGTTCAGATTACCCATTACATCATGAGAGTTGCTGAAGCTCCAATTAATTACATCGGTATACATTCAAGCAAATGTTATAAAGTGCTACTTGAACCTTGTTTTAAGATTCACAATTTCACCTTTCAAATTTCATCTTGTCAGTAAAAAAAAAATCAACTATGAATGCAATCTTTTCTGTCACAGTTTACACAAACAGATTAAATTATCTCAGCCAAACAAAAGCATCTTAAGGAAGAAGGTAAGAAACATAGAATATAAAATAATAATGTGGGTCAGAATATATTAACACACAAAAATATGTCTGTCGTTGATTTTGAGCTAATGCACTCGTGGCTGCTCCATTCATGCTTGACGGCTCAAAACCAACTTATGTAGGCACAAACAAACTAAACATACAAATTCTAAATGTGCTCTGCTAGTTTTTATTTGTATTTGCGAATTGATAATGTTATGAAAAACAAATGTGGAAACAGAAAGAAACGTGAAACGTGGTCAGCTAGCATACATTACAAAAAGAGTCAATGTAGCTGCAGTGTGAAATTATATTAAGTGGGGTGGAAATCAAGCCCATTATATACCGGCTGGTACAATTCAGTGTGATAATATACAAAGTGACATCAACAGGAGTGACATTAACCAGGTTTCACTGTGTCTATTTTCTGGCAGATTCCTCAGATGCCCAGGCTTGGGCTCTTGGCTGCTTCCTTTTCAAACGGTAAAATTGCTGTGTTCAGCCTTCCGCATCCAGAATCATTGACTGCATACAAGAAATATCAGAGTAAAGGTAGGGAACTAAATATCTATTGTTATTGTTGCTCCCCCAATGAGATTGTTTTGCAGAACATGTTTGAAAACAAGTTGACTGTAAACTAGTTATTATGAGTGCCTGTATCTCCAGTGGCATGTTAAATTGCAATACTGATGTGGCGCCACTTTATCAACGAAGTGTGAAACATAAAGTGCCACTTTATGATCATTTGTGGTACAAATTTAGTGTTGTGGGGTTCACTATAGAATAACTGCTTTATTGTCACATCTTCTGCCATCTTATAATTTCTCAAAGTAACATTTGCTAACCCAGCAGTAAAAAGAGACTGGGATCAGTATGGGTAACAGGTTTTTAGTGCCTACATCGTTAAGTCTGTATTAAATCAAGCTGGGATTTAAACAGTATGCATAGAAAACTTTACAGTTTTTCCTGTATCTACAGAGCCTCCAATCAAATTGCCATAAAGCATGGTTAGAACATTCTTTAACAGAAGTTAGTTTCCAAATCTTGGGATACTGTAAAAGTGGATGTCTGTTCATCTGTCATTTTTTCTTTTAACATCGCTTGACTAGTTGTGTACCCCTTATCTTCTATGGTTTAAAACAAGTTTGATGAGTATACTTTGCTGCAGATACCACCCACCAACTACCACGAAAGAATAAGTGATGGGAATCATTTATTTATTCATTTCTCCTGGAACAACTTAAACTCTTTGTAGCCCTGGATGAATTCATGACATGCTGACTGCCCATGGCTGGCACCATTGCCTTATTGCTGTAATACAGTAGCAGGTGTTTCTATTTTATATGCATAACACCTGCATAGTTTTATAGCAATTCCACTAGAGGGCACTCAATACTTGTGTGCGTTGACTAGAATTACTGAATGCTCATTTGTGGAGTATCGTCTATATTATGATATTGGTGCATTCTGGAATATGTCAAGTAGACAAACTTTTTGACCAGTATATTGATGAGTTTACATCAGTTTGTTATAGGTTTGCCTTACAACCTATTATATGGTAACAGAAAGCTGAAGAATACCTCAATCTAGATCTTATTCTAGTTTGACAAAGCTAAGATAAAGGATACAAGACTTGTGGCATTTTATTCATACTATCAATCATGTACCATTTTTTGCCCCTCTCAACCTTAAATTCCCAATATTGAGTTTGATTGTTGAGACCATATAATGTTCAGAACAGCCTCCTGTCTCTGCCACGGTGTCCTAGCCTTGAAAAAACATTAAAAAAATAAAATAAAAAACACTTTCCCCAGGATGATATAATCTGCTAACAGCCAGCAGTAAATTGTTCCATGCATTTTCCCCCTTCTGCAGTATTATCTGAGTATTGTTACAGTGATTAATGTACTCTGTGCTCTACTCCGTGCAGCCATTGATCCCAAACAGACACATGTGCCGGAGAGGTTTACAATTCATTATTGGTAGAGGAAGAAAGAAACATTTCAACATTGTGCCATGCATCCTCACTTCAGATTTATTTTCACAGACTGAAAACCTTTATGTCTCAGGCTATGAAAGTTCTCTTTTAAAACTTGAGGCTTGTGCACAGGGAAGAAATTATTAAAGGTATGTGTGCTTTGAAAATCTAAACCTGTGTCTACATTTTATATGAGAATGCATTAAGATAAGTCAGTGTTCAGTGTTAATCTACTGAAACTAGTTTTTCCAAGACACCCAGCACCAAAGTCCAATAGAGTAAAACATCTAACCCTTGAAATGTACTGATGTTTTAAATGATCTGAAATGTCAACCTGGTCTCTAAAGAAGTGGCCTTAATTAAGGTGCTCTTTATACTGACATGGCCTTAAAGCAGAAGGTTTGTTTTACAGTAATTTTTGGCAGCTGTGGGCTGTGGCAGCAACACTGAATCCAAATATTTGCGCAGAAGCAAATTGGTAGACATGTGATTGCTGCTACTCTGAGCATTGTGGCATCACATGAATGCTTTAGAGCATGCAGGTTTTATGTGATTTTTTGTAAAATATTATAAAATAGGTTGGGAGATATCTGCGCCCTGATTGGCTGACAGGTGTTCCAAGCTGTTGAATTATTACAGTGCAACCAATGGGTAAAAACAAGTCTCGGCAACTAAGACTTTTTACAAACATATTATTGCGCCAAGCGCTTAAGAACGTTAAAAAAAAAAAAATAATTGGATTGGTCACCATTTTTTTCCCCAGTAAAAACAAAATAATAATACGTCAGACTTCCTTCTGTAAGTTAATTTGTTTGGTGACTCTAATGTCCACAGATTGCTGGAGGATTTAGACCAAAACAGTTCAGTAACGGAACTGACAGAAATAATTATTAAAAAAAAAAAAAAAAAAAAAAAAAAAAAAAGGTCAGGAAAAAAATGAAACCGTGAGTACTACAAGACACCTGTCTCTCAGTACTGCTGAAATTAATAGAATTGAAGCCAATAAAGAAGACTGAAATACTAAAAAAGTAACTGCTTGGGCTGTGGTCAGTTTTGAATGCGTTGCTGCCCAAAAAAAAAAAAATTCCAAAATCAAGAACGTTTTTTACAAGCTAAAACTATAACTAAGCACAATTCCTTATTTTTTTCACTAAATATACCAAACGTTCTGAACAAATTAAAGGAATTTTACATAAATATTGGCACATTTTAAAATCGGATAGCAATTTGACACCTCTGTTCTTGGATCACCCTCTCGTTGTTTTTAAAAGAGGACAAAATTTTAGGGATCGTCGGGTTAAAACTGATTCGCCTCCCTCTCCTCAACATGTACTGTTAACGCCTATACCAACTGGTAATTAGAAATGTGGAGCATGTGCTCAGTGTAACAGTACTTTGAAATGTCATTCTTTCAAACATCCATTTACCGGCAAAATGATTCCTGTTATGGTATAATTTTTTGCTCCAGAAAGGGTGTAATATACTTGATCCAGTGCCCTTATGGTGAATCTTATGTTGGTAAAACTAAACGTGCTCTTAAAACTAGAATAGCTGAAGATGTAAAAAATAAAACATATCCACTTGCTGCCCATTTTATAGAAGCCGAACATTTGATATCATCTCTTAGATATGCTGGTATAGAAAAGGTTGAATTTTCAAGGAGGGGGTGGTCATTTTGATACTTTTCTTTTAAAAAGAGAAGCATTTTGGATCCCTAATCTAAAAACTCTTATTCCTAATGGTATGAATATTGATTTTGATCTTAGACAGGTTAATTATTATTAGTGTTATTATTGCTTTTCTTCTATGATAAATTTTAATTGTATGTTTTTTAGGGAATTTACAGATACTTGTTTAGAAACTTTAATTAATAACTTGTTTCAGTCTATCAATTCAATCTATCAATTATGTAGACTGATTGTGACTTCTTAATTTGTTGATTGTTAACATCTGCTACTTTGTCTATAAACCCCCCACCCCCCAAAAAAACCCACTATATTAGTGGTTCTCTGTACCCTGATGAAGGCTTCTTTCTCAATAAATTTTAAAAACTTTTTAGGAGTATGTTTGAGTGTGCGGCTTCCCTTTTTCTTTGTTAATTTAAGCTTTGCTCCTCGGCACCTCGGCTATGCTGCTTGGGTGAGCGTCTTTGTTTTTCTATGGTCAGCACAAACAAAAAATAATATGGCCTGGAAAACAGCACCCAAGCTGAAATAAACAGTTTGATGAAGTTTCTTTGCTGAAGTGAGAACATCAGCTGGCACACAGGATTCAGTTAGCAGCTACGCAAGCTTGTGAGCTGGCCTGAATTGTTTTTGTTTTTTTAATTCTCCCACAGTGCGATGATTTATAAACCTAATTTCAGATACCCAGTTTAAAGAAGCAAGCATCATCTTAATTTCTGTCCTGAAAACTTACACACGACAACAAAAAGACAAGTCACAACATCACCCTGCTGTATCCCAAACATACTTAAACAAACTGATGTCACTGGTACTCAGGACTCAGATATCTCCCAACCCATTTTATAAGGTAGTTTAAGAAGCTATTGGGCACCAGCTGAGAAAGACAGGAAGTCCTGGAGTTATATCCTGTCTAGTGTACTGTCGTCAACTCTTAAACAAAAGGCAAAACAAACTCCCCTGCTCATCAAACAGTGCCACCTGCTGCACAATCTGTCCAACTGTGTAACCAAGCATTTAATTTAGAAAACTCTACATTCCCTGGTACAGTCAACTTCAGTAATTACTCAGAATAATGTATTTAATTAATTTAATTTGAGACAAATACTGAAAATATTCTGATAATTTATTACATTTATTAGAACTATTTTTCTTAGCAAAATAATATTTAGGAAAAAAATTAACCTATATTAATTTTTAAATAAAAATGTGTCTGTCTTTATTTCTAAAAACTAGTAACCCATTTTATAAGTGCAATAAGACACAATAGACACTCCAGGGTGTTGGTTGTGTTTGAATAACCGCACAGCCTTGTTTCTTACAACACCCCTGGGCAAGGGTGCTGGAACTAGGGGTGCTGGGGGTGTGGCAGCACCCCCTGGCTTTGCATGGCTTCCATCATATACAGTGGTTACAGTTTTGTCCACTGGCTTTCAGCACCCCACTTTAAAAATTGTTGCAGTGTCACTGCCCCTCGGCGTGCAGTTATTCTAGCACAACCAACACCCTGTCATGTCTTATTATTTACTTAATCTAAACAAGTACAGTATGTATTTATTTATATATATATATATATATATATATATATATATATATATATATATACACACACACACACACACACACACACACACACATATATATATATATATATATATATATATATATATATATATATATATATATATATATATATATATATATATATTGCAATTTGCATCTGGGCCATTCCATATCAACTGGTGCCATTTCTAGCCATGTCTAGTGGTTGATCTGACACAGTAGCTTGAAACAAATTCAATTATAGTGGTTGAGGGTCAGTAAAACCCTTGGGATACATGTATGTTTTTCAAGCAGTGAATAGGCATATTTAATAAACTGGTAGATTTGACAGAATAAACCATTTAATATGTTTTGTTGTAATAAACAGCTTTACCACACATGTATGCTTTTACTAATCACTGAGCTATTCTAATTTGTTGGAGCTGCAGTATAGGGGTAGTTCATAAGCAACAAAGAATGATTTGTTGTACTGTTTTATAATGGTCCATTAACTGTTAAAAATTATGGGGAGGTGGGGGGGAGCCATGATTTAATGTTGTGTTAAACAGTATGATTCATATAATTTTTTCCCCCCTCTTCCTATGTTGACAGGAAAAGGTATGTTTTTTATGAGTGCAGAATGCTATTAAACTGCCTTCATTGAAATTGGATTCAAATGCTTTTTTCACATTCTGTGAGAGTGTGTGGTTTTTAATACCCTGTAATTCACTGTCTGGAGCTGTGGCAGTGTTATTGGAAGGCTGTATTGTGCTGTGGGAGATAAGAGGAACTTGGGAGGTTAATTAACATTACAGATTTATATTTATCAATTTGGCAGGCATTTTTATTTAATTATTTTTTTTCTTACAATGCAGTGCTGCTGTAATTACAGAGCTCAGGTTGGTCCATACATACTTGCATTGCTAGAAATGTTTGTGCAGTGATCACATTTGTACCCTTTAGGAAAGAAAGGTCAGGAGACGAGAATGAAATAAAACAAATATAATAACAATTTTAAAAAAAGCAATGTTTATTAACTGCAAAATGTTTATGTTTTGTATGTACGAGTGAGTAAAGGTGCTTGTTTATAGCAGATAAGACTTTTGTTTTAAAAATCGCTCAGTGACATGTCTTAATGAACTGTATTTATTTTATGAACCTGCTTTGTCAAAGAAACATGAGGTATATATACAGTATATACTGGATGTTATAGCTTGGCGCAATCCAAAGAAATACAATAGTGATGATAGCAGGTTCATGTTTATTCCAGACTTTTACTGGTAATTAGTTAAATACCAGCAGTAAATAAGTAACAGTCTCTAACACACATCATTAACAGAATGGATTCTGTTCCATAGTTCTGAAGATTTCAAATCTGATATTTTAGTCATGATAATCGGACCTGCATCGTGTGCTTGTGGGAACCGAGTTCTCTGTCAAGAGCAACTTGCTGAGTAGTACTTCTATCCTGGGCCAGCATATGCTTGTAAAAAGTTGACCCTCGAGATGCCACTCGGCACCAGAATACAAAATGCACTTCTGCTCGGCACTGTAATTCTGGGCTGCTCTCCCAGCCTCTGCAGCCCCAGTTTGTCTCAGTCAGATCATTCCAACATCCCTTTTTTGTGTGTGTAAAAAGCCGCCTTGCTCAATGGAGGTAATTTACTGGCTCGTTTCCATCAGACAAAGATCTATAATTGAAATGACAAAAAAGATGCATCGTTACGCAGTTGTTAGTGTCTAAAGCTATGAATTTCAGCCTAGTACCCTTCACCCTGCTCCCCTGGGGCTGTCAATCAGAAAGGGCTTAGTCAGCGCATCTGACGAGTTTACATTTGAGGTTGCCTCGTATGTGCTGGAGAAAGTGACCATGCGTTTTATACTGGTATCGACTGGATTATTGCTGAATATACGGCAGAAAGAAAACGATAAAAACAAACATTGCCAAGGATATGTAGCTTCGGTAAGAGGCAACTGTCTCTGTTAAATAAGACCGTTTTGTGGCAAGGAGTGCATTGGAATGGTAGTTTGTTGCCCAATGTTGAGTAAGTAGATGATGCTTATAAGTGTATGAGATCATGAGTTCAAGTCCCAGGTCAAAATTGAGTTTCTGTGTTACATTGAGGCAAACCAGTGAGCCTTATAGACTGGGTGAAGGAGTCATTGGCTATTGATAAGCTGAGATCTATATTATAGGATCAGAGTCTATGAAATGATGTAGTTTTATATACAAATACAACGAAACATAACCATTAGTACTATATGGTACTATCAGCTACTTGGTCTGTCAGGTGGTTGTTAAACAGTAAGACTAAAAAAACATATCTTGATAGTTTTAGCTTATTGCTAAATAGTGTGTTATTGACAATCTGATCTACATACAAATGAATCATCTAACACCTACTGTAATGTGTTAAGATCATACTGGTACTGGTAATCAAAGGGTTAAAAGCCAGAATTATTTAATTTAAAGGCCCTTTTTCTCACACTTTTTTTTTCCTACCTCCTTGTAATTTGTCAGTGAAAAACCTTGACAAGCTTCTTTTTTATTTTTTATAGGATCAGTAAGTCAACAAGCGCTGATATGCAAGGTGGGTAATTTCATATTATACAGCAAAAACACAGGAAGAGTCATGAATTTTCATTATACGTAGTCCAAAACCTGAGCCATTTAGTTGCTCTGCATAAAATGACAATACATTGTATGCACTTTAATTGCAGCACATGCAATAGTTACTTTTAGAAAATAAGCAAGTGTAGCTGTCAGTACTATTTTTCATCTATGTAAAGTCACATTGGTTTATTTTGGGGGGTGGGGGGGTGTAAGGGATTTACCATGAGGCTAACAGGAAATTGATAGTCTGTCTATTGATAGTCTGTCTATTTATGTACCTTTGTAGATATTGCTGTTTTATTTCAATTTCAACCATGCCTGGATTTACTGGTATCTTTATGTCGCAAGATTCTGCAAATGAGAAAACATTCAATACTGGGAAATGTATGGGGGTAGTTTCTTTGTTTCTTGCACAATAGTTTAAATTCTGTGACCCCATAGTTGCAGGATATTGTTATATCTGGATTAAGATGAAGAAATATATCACATAATTAGGGTTAGAAACGCTTGCCCGAGGCAAATTCAATCTGATGAGGACTAGTTGATGTCTGTGTCTCAGCAGTCCTCTGTGCGAGTATTTAAAACAAATGTACACATACAGACGTGCTCAAATTTGTTGGTACCCCTCCACAAAAAACGAAGAATGCACAATTTTCTCTGAAATAACTTGAAACTGACAAAAGTAATTGGCATCCACCATTGTTTATTCCATATTTAACAGAAATCAGACTTTGCTTTTGATTTTTTATTCAATATAATATTGTAAATAATAAAACAAATGAAAATGGCATGGACAAAAATGATGGGACCGCTAACCTAATATTTTGTTGCACAACCTTTAGAGGCAATCACTGCAATCAAATGTTTTCTGTAGCTCTCAATGAGACTTCTGCACCTGTTAACAGGTAGTTTGGTCCACTGTTCCTGAGCAAACTGCTCCAGCTGTCTCAGGTTTGATGGGTGCCTTCTCCAGACTGCACGTTTCAGCTCTTTCCATAGATGTTCGATAGGATTCATATCAGGACTCATAAAAGGCCACTTCAGAATAGTCCAATGTTTTGTTCTTATCCATTCTTGGGTGCTTTTAGCTGTGTGTTTTGGGTCATTATCCTGTTGAAGGACCCATGACCAGCGACTGAGACAGAGCTTTCTGACACTGGGCAGTACGTTTCGCTCCAGAATGCCCTGATAGTCTTGTGATTTCATTGTGCCCTGCACAGATTCAAGGCACCCTGTGCCAGGTGCAGCAAAGCAGCCCCAAAACATAACCGATCCTCCTTCATGTTTCACTGTATGTATGGTGTTCATTTCTTTGAAAGCTTCATTTATTCGTCTGTGAACATAGAGCTGATGTGACTTGCCAGAAAGCTCCAGTTTTGACTCATCTGTCCAAAGGACATTCTCCCAGAGGGATTGTGGCTTGTCAGTATGCATTTTAGCAAATTCCAGTCTGCCTTTTTTATGTTTTTCTTTCAAAAGTGGAGTCCTCCTGGGTCTTCTTCCATGGAGCCCACTTTCGCTCAAAAAGCGATGAATGGTGCGATCAGAAACTGATGTACCTTCACCTTGGAGTTTTGCTTGTATCTCTTTGACAGTTATCCTTGGTACTTTTTCTACCATTCGCACTATCCTTCTGTTCAATCTGGGGTCGATTTTCCTCTTGCGGCCGCGCCCAGGGAGGTTGCCTACAGTTCCATGGACCTTAAACTTAATAATATTTGCAACTGTTGTCACAGGAACATCAAGCTGCTTGGAGATTTCTTGTAGCCTTTACCTTTATCATGCTTGTCTATTATTTTCTTTCTGATCTCCTCGGACAACTCTCTCTTTTGCTTTCTATGGTCCATGTTCAGTGTGGTGCACACAATGATACCAAACAGCACAGTGACTACTTTTCTCCATTTAAATAAGCTGAATGACTGATTACAAGATTGGAGACATGTGTGATACTAATTAAAGAAACTAATTAGTTTGAAATATCACTATAATCCAATTATTTATTATCTTTTCTAAGGGGTACCAACAAATGTGTCCAGGCCATTTTAGAATATCTTTGTAGAATAAGCAGTAATTCATCTCTTTTCACAGCTTCTTTGCTTTATTCTATGACATACCAAAGGCATGCAAGTATACATGATAAAATAGCTTTTAATTTCATCACTTTTCAGGAGGAATGAAGCATTATTTCAATGAGCTATAAGGGTACCAACAAATTTCAGCATCTCTGTATACTCTCACGTTCACAGTCTTGAGTTAAAAAAAAAGAAAGCAGGAAAAGTCAATTTTCTAACGAGGTGTAGCAGTGGTGAATAAGCATTCATAATGCTTATAAAACAGTCACTCGGAACTGAAACCTCTGTTGCAATGCTAACCCCACTTAGTGACGTTTTATGTTTGTGTACTCCCTCTGTGCAAAGTTTATTTTTACTGAAACGAGTTGAATCTTTCAAGTAAGTGTAAAGTAATTTACAAAAAATATGCAGATATTTGTACCAGGTTGCGACCCACCACGACAAAAGAAAAAAAAGACTGAAGTTGTTATTAGCAGAGAGGGCCGGCTGTAGTAACGAGGTAAAAAAATAGGCCATGTTTTATTAAACATTTTATAACTAATAAATAAACAATCACCATAATAAACATTATCCTAGTATGTTGCTTAAAACTTTATAACACAATATTTTCATAGTAAAGTTGAGTTCTTACATATAAAAAAAAACAGTAACTCGTTTAAAGTTTGGGACTCACTGTATGTAGTAGCTTGGTGTTTTCTGCATTATCGTCAGCATATTAAGTGATTGGAAGCTGAAATTTATTTTTTAAAACACCCTTTTCTTATACCAATACAGTACTATGGTAACATTTTAATAGCAAAACTGTATTTGTCTTATGTACCAGTATTGAAATTGTGGGGAAACCAGAGCATTTCCACAAATATATATTTATTCTCGTTCCTAGTATAGAAAATTAGATGAACCATCATTGTCACACATACTAGTGTGTTTGCACACAGAGGTAATATAGCTTATACAAGGCTTCATTGGGCATGTGCCGGTACATTTCAGAGCACATGTGAGGGTTCATGCGGAAGTCATGTTTTTTGGCTCAGAAGAGATGCTTGAGAACAGTGATTTTGGACATAGCAGTGTGGCATTATACAGATGTTTGGTAGCATAGGGATTATTATACAAACACCAAATACATTCAGAACAGCAAGGTAGGGTAGTTTTTATGTTTTATCTTTCATGTAGTGCTGATGTACCCTTTAAACCATGAAGCACTTTGTCATTATTTTTGCCCTTCCTATCTGTAGGTACAATGCACTGTTGTCCTGGAGGTGGGATCGATACAGGCCAACAGTAACTCCCAGTGTGGACAGTGCTTCTGTCTAGATTGGATACCGGTGGAAGACCACAAGTTTCTGGCAGCTGGCTTCTATGATGGTATCTTTTTTTATGGCTGTGTCTGTCCATCTATTACTGTAAAGCTTATGGGCTGTAAGGATCTTAACAGCATTGTATTGTTTATGTCAACAGTTTTAAAATGTGGCCTCCTTTGCTTGTGATTATCTTTATCTTGTAATTATCAAGTCAGTTGAACAGTTTAATTAGTATTCACCATAAGACATCTTCAAATTACTTTGTTGTCACTTTACCTAAAGGCAGCATAGACTCCCTAAGCCAAGAATAGAAGGTAATGTAGAGCAGTTCTTGCTGTATAATCCCATGTTTGGCTGTCTTAAAGTTTGTGGGGGAGGTGGAGGGGAGCACACTAATTCAGGAGACCTGCAGACCAATGTTGAGGTTCTGCCTTCCAGTAATTGTTTAAATTAGTATGCTGGATTTAGTTATATAAAGCAGTTTTGAAGACTTAAAGTTAACATGAATGAATGAATAGCTAAAAGTTAGCTTAAAGTTAACATGCATGAATAGATGATATTAAAACATTGATGTGAAAGGTTTGTTAGCTTCAATGCACTAAAAGCTTCCTAAGATGCCCTTCGCATTGAGAAGAAATGGCATTCGATCGGAGAAGATTTTGTTTTGCCTGCAGCAATAGATATTTGCAATACAATCTTTTGAGGAGGAATACAGTAAGAACATGGGAAGTAATTCTCCTGGTGACAGTACCATCTCATGGAGGATCGATGATATGGCATGTGACATTGCAGATCAGTTAATGGAGAAACTGCACATGAATGAATGAATGGCATGCAATGTCTATTTTCATAATTTCAGTTTAATTGAATCTCCTGCTACTACATTAAAAAAGAAAAATAAATAATGAACAACAGAAATGAATTTGCCACTGAAACCCCCTAGAGCAGCATTTTTCAGCTGGGGGTCAGCGGCCATGTTATTGCGAGTCCGAGAAGCAAGTTCACAAAAAATAAAAGAACACATTTTTTAACATAAAATGACTGTGGATAGCAAAACACTGCGCTATTTTTTCTGTTTAATTGATTAAATAATAATAAAAATGAACTGAAGCGAAAAGGAAAAATATGTTAAGAACTTAAGCATAAATACCATGCACTGTTTCAGGAAGCGATCAAGTTTAAAGGTCAAAGGGCTGTTGGCGGGGATACAGCATTCGTGCCATGCACTATACTGATTAGGCAGCAACCGGTGGCTTACAAAAATTAGAAGTTCAATATTGACCATGGATCGATTTTTGATCAAGCGAAAAAGTTTATCTGCGCAACAGGAAGAGAATACAAAGGTAAAGCATCAGAAAAAAGGTGAAGTGAAACGAGTATTTGAAATTTGGTTTTATCCTTGCAAAACATGTTGGCCCTGAAGGAGAACAGCTACCTCAATGTGTTATTTGTTCAGCTGTGCTGTCTTTAAGCATGATTTGTCAGTTCCCTCACTCCTTTGTGTACTTGTTTATAAGTATGTCATCTAATAATAAAGTTGATGAATTCCCATATTAATGCAAACCAATGGACACATACGCTGCTGTTTCAAAATGAGGGGTTTCTGCTGCATTGATTTCACTTTTAATCTACACACCTGACAGAATTACCTGTCATTTTAAACACAGTTCCAATTTTAAATGTAGAAAACCATGCCATGTCACATGTTTTTTTAAAATTGGTTATTGACTTTCTGTAGCAAGGAAAATAACGTATCATAAAAACAAGTAAGAGTGCACTGCACAATTGTTTTAATGTAATATAACCCCTGTTGTAGACCTCTGTTATGTGATCTTGTTTTTAAATGTGCTTTCTTCATTATAAGGTACGGTAGCCTTATGGGACCTAACTACCAAATCACTGCTGCAGCGTGTCTGTCAAACCAGTGGATCTGTTACTCTATACCCCTACCACAGCTTCGTAGCCCATGACCATGCTGTTCGTGTTATCACCTGGTGCAAAGCCAGCAGGTAATGGGACTTCAGGCTTAGCCTTGGTGTGTGTGTGTGCATGCTTGCGTGTGTGTGTGTGTGTTTTCATCCATAACAGAAGTTCACACCTGACAACTTCTGTGTGGCGTTCATCATTGCAAAAGATCAGATTGTTATTTGCATATGAAAAAAAAAACAGGTTGCCAGGTTGCAGACTTCCATTTTGCTGTGTTCGTCCAGAATACATAATCGGCATAGCCTTTAACTGTAAAACCATTGACCTTTCCTAAGAAACCAGCATGTCTCCTCACTGAAGTTGCAGGAGAAAACATTAGAATGCATCATTTAGAAAATGACACCTAATGACACAAGCAGTGGGCTGGAAAGCAGTACAGTATGTATTGTTTCTCGTCTACTCTGTCAGATTTGCTGCGGATGGAGAAACCAGAGACAAATACAGACTTTTAGTTATTTTTTTTAAAAGAATCAGTGCAGTGAATCAAAAACAAGTAAGCAGATGGGTCCTCAGCTAGCGGAGAAAGTAAATAAAAAAGTAGATTTTTTACAGATGATTTACAGTAAACATTGCCATATGTTTGAAAGTTATTCCTAACTGCTGCGAGTAGCTTCAGCTGTAACTTTTTTGTGTTTGTGCCCTGTATACCATAAACCATATAGTGCATAAAGAGATGAAAAAAACATAATCTTAAAGGCGGGTTGTAGCCGTGTTAAGCAAAGCCGAGGCCAGTTAACACATTTTAAAGCATATTTATTTAAATGTCCTCTTAATAAACTTACCTATGGATTTCCATTACATATCGCTGTGAACACATTTATTTCCACTAAAAAATATTCTGATGTAATAAACAAAAGTATTGGTCAAATGATATTTTAGAATATATCAAGCTGTATCCCCACCCCTCCAATCTGGAAAATATGCATATTTCCAATAAAGGTTTTAGGGCAAATTAGAACTAACAAGGTACTTTGTCTAAACAGCTTGCAAGAAATGGTCATTTTGGTTGCTATTTTTACACCTGCAGTTGGTACAAATGTTGAAGCCATCATCTTTTTCTTCAGTAAAATGTGTAAGCTACTGACAAAGCCTGTGTATCCCATATGAAACAGATCAGGAAAAAAGCATTAAGTGACTTCAATTTCTAGTGATTAAAATCAAAGTGATTTTAGAGAGCCAGTAAATCTAAAAACGTGTTTACTTATAACAAAAAATCTTACACTCTTCTTGTGTCCCCTATGTAAAAGCTGTTTCACTGAATTTCAAAAGCCCCCACTTTATTTGGAACCTGTCAGAATCAAACAGCATTCACACATTTTATTGTTTATAGCACATTAAATAAATATTTATAAACACAATCCAAGAAATGTGTTTTTTTAATCATCCGTTAAAATCAGTGTTTTCCATAATCCCACTGTTTTCCATTGTGTGTTCTATCTGTGCAATACCCTACATACTATAAACATTCAAATGAATGCTGGTAAGACTGATTGAAAATTACTTGTATCAAATTAGTATAGTTAGGCTGTGTGAATCTTAAATACATTTTAAATTAATCTTTGTTTCTTAAGTGATTGACTGGTAGTGATGACCTCATTGAACTTCCACTGAATTAACTTACCTCCTTTTAATTTTCAACGCTTCAGTGATTTTATACTCACGGCTAGCGAGGACAGAAAGTTGAAGTTCTGGGATCTCAGGAGGACTTATGAGCCAGTCAATGTCATTAAACGCTACCTCAGTACAGAGGTGTCATGGCAGCTGCATTGGTGTGGAATTTCTGTGGCACAGGAAAACTGCTACGTTGCGTAAGTCACTTTTTCTCCCCTTTCTCTAGCAGCATTCCAGCTGAATAAACACCATTAAAAGGAATGTTTACGTATCAGTATTAATATAATATATTTTTTTTCTATTGTCTCTGTAATGCATGCATCTTGATTGGATAGGAATCCCATTACTATCTGCAAATGTTTTGGTTTCTAGGCAATGGAGACAAAATATGAAAGATATTCACTGTGTTTTATCCATTTTTTTCTGACATCCTGACACAGATACACTTCTAACTTTTTAAAGTCTGTTTCAAAGCTCTTTTCAAAATGGCCGCTCTAGCGCACTGATAGTGTAAGCATTATTGCCCACATTGTCAGACAGGAAACAATAACAATTCATGATGTGGTACGGAACAGAAAAGCCAGAGCACTTATGATGTGTTTTTTTTTTTTTTTTTTTTTTTAATGGCTCTTCCTGCAGTGATTTAGAGGACAGATCTCAAGCCCCAGTGTAATAGAGCAACCATTTTGGAGAGCTTTGAAACTGATTTTAATATTGTAAGTGTAAAAAGTTGTCAGGATGTTAAGAATGAAAAGAAAAATGACAGGTACATTATGTAAACAGTCATAGCAACACGTGGTGATGATAACGCTGTATCTTTCGGAGTGCCGCTACTGACTCTTTTTAAACATTTATCAGTGGGCACAAGAAATGTGGCATCCAGTTATAAACAGAAATCAGTTACCTGTTTTTCTGGGAGAAAGGTATGGAGATTGTCGTCAGGAGAGGATTCAGGTAGCTTTTTGTCACTCGCATTCTCAAGTGTTGGTCTTGTACTGTTATATCTTACCTAATTGCTTGTGTGTAGATGTGAACTTTGTGATCTCTGCTTACACCTTGTTTTCCTAACAATATCTAAAAACTGTCAATTTCTTGGCGTGAGTTACAAAGTTGTTCCAGACACAGAACATACACAAGGTCAAATGTACCCCAGTTTATCAATTCATTGCTTGAGGAGAAAAAAAACTGTTGATAACCACACACCTTGCTGCTATGCTCAGCACAGTGTTCTCTTCTCAAGAGAGCTCACAATATTTGTTTGACCTTCATTGACCCCTATAATGTTATTACGCACATAGGTACCATCAGATACCTGCAGCACAATGTGAGTTTTATATATGTACAGTACTAATTTTTAAGAAAAGTTCCTTTTATTAATTTGTTTGTTTTCTATATTATTTACCTGACCCCTCTAACACAAATAAATAAATAGTTAAAGGTTTATTTAGTTTATATTTACTTTACATTGTGATGTTAGTTACACAAGTGATTACAAAAAACTTATTACAATTAGCCTAAAGAAATGATCTCTGAATATCCCTGTATATTCCTGTTAGGCTTTACCATGGCCATTGTCTTACCTTGGATATTGGTTGATGTGTTAGTGAAGATAATTCACATGTTGAAAATGTGTCACTACACCTACACATCGTGGTGTTCTGCTACAACATCAGTTTCCCCTTTGTCCTTAATTTTGATGGTATCTCTGTTTGCAAAACCTTTAAAAAAAAATGTATATATATAATCTATCCTTCCATACTATTGACATGTTTCTCATGGATCCCATGCAGGAACTGATAACTCTGTTCCACTGTACAACTGAGCTGGCTCTGTGCGACCCTGGCTCAGTTTAGGGGGAGCCTGGCTGTTTTCTCGTTGCAGAACCCGAGCTGTACAACTGACATCACACACAATTAATATCTCGAGACACATGTAAATGATGCAGTATTAAGAGGCACTGTATTTGTGTTGAGAATGGCAGATCCAGAGGTTACAGTTGTGTTTCTCTTTGCTTTTGTTGTTCATATATTACAGAATACAATTGAAATGCAACAACAGGTTGATTTCGCAAAGAGGAGAAGAGTATTTCTCGGAGAGAGCAGTAATTTGCGTCTGTTGGCAAGATACTCTGCTTTAGACATCGTATGACATTGTTCATCTTCCTCAAGAGTATTGACAAAAATCACTAACCCCACCCCTGGCCGTGCTCAACTCAGAAACAGATTCGGATGTGTTGTAAGGCCAGAGTTTCATGGTTTGATTTCTGGCTCGGCTCGACAAATAGCCAGTGGAAAAATAACCATACCGCCAGGGCATGGGTATGAGGGATAACTATGTACAGAGCGATTGTAACAGTAGATCATTTTCTTCAAAGTGGAAATCCAAGATAGAGTGTACTTCATGACAAATATGAAGATTGCACAGGTGATACTATAGTTGGTGCAGTGAACTAATTAGCTTCCTGTAATATGAAGTTAATAACAAATGTTAATTTAGAAATAGTGTACAACCTACCTATATTTAAAATACTAATGAAAGAAAATGTCTTTTATGTGCGAAAAAATGTATTTGTGACAAACTGTGGTAAAATCAAGAATAAAAAAAGACAGCTCAGTATGATGTTTGTGATGTCAACTGTGTGTATACTTGTTCACAGGTTTGGGCTCAATGGAATCCATTATATTGATGCTGGATACATAGGATATAAACCATATTTTGTTGCCCCCAGGAGAGGAACGGTATTGTTGTAATGTACTGTCATTCTTGAAAAATATTAAGAATTTATAGTAGGAGTATCTGTTAACAATTACAAGGTTATCAACTATCAAGAACCTCAGTTAGTGTACTGCACGTAATTGGTGAAAGGCTGCTAATTTCACCAATTATGTTCAGATGCATGTGTTTTTTATTGTAAGTTAATTAGCCAATTAATTATAGTGTTATCCAGTCTTGTATATAAAGTATATATTGACTAAAGTCTGTGAGGTATTCATTTCTTGACTACTAAATCCTATGTAGAGAGTCTTAATAAAGTTCTGAGTCATGCACTAGATGATTTGAATATTTGACTTTTTTTCAGAGTATATCAGGCTCTGATTGGCTCAATACTTGTATCACAGGAGATAGCACTGGGGATGTCATAATGATGTTGCTTGCTGACATGACAGCCAACCCGAACAACATCAAGCGACCAAGTGACCACAGATTTGTATGTGCAGATTTGTATCTACTTGTATGTTTTTTTTGTTTGTTTGTTTTTTTAAATTTTAGGGTTTTCTCAGTTTTATTTGAAAATACTTATCTAATGTTTAATTATTTGTTTTCCCTTCAAATTATGAAAAGGCAAAGATTGTCCTTAACGCATAGGCGTCAGACTTTCTCTATGATCTTTGCAATTACCAATAAACTATTTACAATAAAACTGAATAGATTTAAAACAACCTGTAAAATAAATCTTTACTCCTTCTCATCCATCTTTAACATAATTTATTATGGAGGTCTAATGACCGTTACATAGTGTTCTTTCACCAGCAGCCTGTTTACAGAACCCAGCTTGTTCAGTTGGATGCTGCTGCTAGTAGGCCTTTCGATGCAGAGGGAAGCACTGAGACAACTGACAGAAACCCTGTTTGTGAACCGCGGTCATACAGCGAGGCAATGAAGAAGTTCTACCTCCTATTCGAAGATACCGATCTGGTGAGTAAGAGATTGTATGTTCTTCGTGAGAAGTTTCACACAACCCTCCATTTTATCTTTTGAATTATGAATTGAATTATGACTCCAGTAGTTCTGTTTGACATGGCTCTATTAAAGGAAATAATTGCAGTGTGAACATGGTTGGAATAAGTGCTGCCTAATTAAATAAGAGCAAAAGTAAATAAACAGAATAAACGGTCAGGTTTAACAATACATATATGGAATCAAAAAATAAGAATTTGCTTTTATAAAACTATACATGCGAAAAACATTTCCATAATTTATCTTTTACATTTCTATGTTTAACTACTATATCTTGATGCAATAATGCTGTGTATTTGATAGAAGAAAGTAAATGGCAATTAGTGTCTTATAGAAATATGCTGCTGTTTATCAGTCATGGGACCTTATCCAGGTGTAAAACATAGGTGTGTTGTGTAGGACGTGCTTTTCTGATTAAAAAAGACACAGCTCTTTTGAGCATGTGAATCACTGATCAAGTGACGATGCAATACAGTAACTCTTACAAAAGTAGCTATCTCCTATTTTTAACAGTTTTAATGGCATGTAAGTACGCAAACATTATCCCAGCTGCAATATGAATGATTTTCAGACCCTGTAGCAGGAATGATCATGTATTTGAGTTTTTGCTTGGCATTATGCAAATTGTTGTCCTGAGTAACAGCATGTGAAGTGATGTATTTGAAGTAAATTGTGTCTAGTATTGTGCATGAACTATCATAAGAAAAATCAAACTCATCTGAGCTTTTAAAGAACTGGCAGTATTAAAGTCTTGCATCGAATCCAAATGTAGTTAATACACAAAACTAAAAATTATAATTTGTGCCTCTCTTGCAAAAATAACAAGTCACTGTTATTGTTTCCTATTATAAATAACCACAGGCTGGCTGTGCAGGGTGCTATTCCTCCCTCTACAGCATCTTGTTTTAGTTATTATGTTTTTACATGGTCTGTGGGTTTGAAGCTCTCTGCAGAGACGCTGTCAGTCAGAGATAAATCTCTTCTTCAACACCTGAAAACCACACTGCCTTCTTTCCCTGACATCATTAGCCATTACATGCTATAAGGAAGTAGGAGAACGCCACTGAATTTATTAGGTTAGTTATCTCCAAGACACACCTGAGTGAACAGCCGGGATGCTTCTAGAAAAAGACGGGTATTAAGTATAGAAAAATAAAAATAGTGAGGGCGAGATTGGGTGAATACGCAGAGTTAGCAGTGGATAATGACTAATAGTCTTCAAGCTTATGTGTTGATTAAGTGCCTTATCCTTCATTAATTTAAAAGTTAATCTCTCCTGCCCTGGGTCTGCCATCTGCTGTCATGTGTTCCGCTCTAGTGACTTTCCCATTGACTTCTGCTGGCTGGAGTGCAGC
The DNA here is from genome assembly GCF_017654505.1 of Polyodon spathula. Classification (NCBI taxonomy): domain Eukaryota; kingdom Metazoa; phylum Chordata; class Actinopteri; order Acipenseriformes; family Polyodontidae; genus Polyodon; species Polyodon spathula. Next base: position 66,084,094 of record NC_054539.1, read on the forward strand.
AGGCGTGGCTCTTCCACACTGTCAGCACAACCATTTCCTTTAGCGCCCTCCAGCCTCGCTAGCAAAATCCTGGCTGCAGCATCATGTATCTCAGATATAACTGTGGCTGGAAGAAGGCAATAAGGCAGTCCTAATTGGTTTCTCAGTCCATTTGCGTTTTCTTTAAATATGGACATTTTCTTTTCTTCATTAATGTCACCCTATGGAATTCATTCTTTGTTCATTCTGGGCATATGTAGAAATGTTTTATGATGGAAAAAGCTGCCTGAGATCATAATCAGCAGTCTTCACAGATTGTTGTGATTTGATTTACTTATTTGTTTATTTGTTTACATGTATTTATAGAGGTCATTTAAAAACGCCGCTAAGCGAGAGTCAATGAAACAAATGTATGCCACAGAAGCAAAGGGTTCACTGTCTCCTGATAGGATGCCTCTCGACTCCATACACAAGGTGAGGTCCTGCTACATTACTGTTTTTAACCTTTACTATCTCCTTCGCGTGTTGCAAATCCTCAAGAGGAGGATTGTTTTTAGAAGTTGATAAAGTACCATGTGTCAACCTTATCATTTAAATTAATGTGACAAAATTGTATTACTTATTCATAGAGCAAGTTCTGATTTCCTTGGGGGGGGGGGGGGGGGGGGGGTTGAGTATTCCTTTGTAATCAAGCCATTCAGTTTGCTTTTCACAAGCTGTAATAGAGGAAAGGTTACGAATTAATGGTGACAGGAGATAAGGACAGACAGAAACTAATGGGCTGTCAAATGAAGAAAATGTCACTGTGGGTTCCAGAGATGAAAAGCTTTGCAATAAAAAAAGGAGATCATTTACAGAGATAGTGCTCTAGGGACTGCACGGAGGCCCAGGGGATGAATACAGAACCCAGCTTTGACCAGGTGCTACCCATACTATTAAATACATAGTTTTTTTTCTTATACTAGTAAGTGACTGTTTCCATTTGATATCATCCTAAACTAAAATTAATAAATCTATAAGAAGTTGTTTACCTAAGCTTTTATCTTCATAGAATGCTACAATAGTAGGCTAATATATTTGAAGTCCATAGACAGAATTTTATTTTTAAAGATTGATTTTTTGTTTTGTTTTTACCTGGTGCCCCATATTAACAGATATTTATCTGTCCATGACATGAGCCATTCTATAAAATATTATCACTGTCACACTTCTATCAAGCCAAAACTTTTTAAGGAACAAATCTCACATTAGTATAGACACATTACCGGTGGAACACAAACGTACCATTTTCACAGAATGGTCTCTAATACAAACATTATAGTTCAAGATGCATCATATATACAATTTGCATCTGTCCTGACATAATTTACATTCAAAGGTTCTGAAGAGATTATTACGTTTTTAATTGTAGGTATTCTTATAATAGTAACATGAACAATCAGTATTTAAACCTGGGCCTCTTACAGAAGCATACCAATCAAAGCAAATAGTTTTTACGTATTGATCTCTGTGCCTGGCTCAGATCAATAAGATGGTCTCTTTGTATCAGAATATAACCTTTGGATTTTGATTCTGGTCAGCCATTGTATTGCTTTGTAGCTACAGGAGAAACCAATCTAAAATCTCTGTTAATTTAGGACACACACCAGGTTTTATGACAAAACATGGAAATCCAAAAAAATGAATCAGTGTCATTTAATTTACTGAGCATAATTTAAAAATAAATAAATAAAATAAAATAAAGAAATAGTTTGTAATTGTTCCATCTATTATTCATTTGAAGCTAGACACTTGAATCGCACACATACTGGTCGTTAATTGAGTGTAGACTAATTGTTTTATTGGTTAATAAGACTATGGCATTTCAGACTTACTACTTCCATTCTATCTTTTGAACAAAAGTCATAGAATTACATGAAATGTCATGCCTTTTTAAACCTGTTGTCTGACAACCTTTAGGTCCGGTTCAATCCCAATCTTGATGCTCATGGCTGGCTACTGTCAGGTGGGCAGTCGGGCATAGTCCGAGCACACAGCCTCCGAGGATTGAACAGCCCCATCACCAGCAAGCTCATCAGGGAGAGCCAGGCTCAGTTCAATGCCATGTACCAGCCTCAAGGAGCTACAGCCAATGAGGCAATCATGAAAACTGTCACCCACAGTATGGAAACCATTGTAGAGGTGCTGTGAGAGGAGTTGAAGGAAGGGCTGTAGATGCACATGGTCCCTCCTTTACCACCACCCCAGGGTCATAAAAATAACGACTGTTCAACTTCCACAATTTAATAATTGTAGGTATTACTAATGGTGGTCAATTGAAATCTATCCATAATGAAATCTTCCCCAAGATATTTAAATAATTTAGCCCCCCCCCCCCCCCCCCCCTCTCTCTCTCTCTCTCTCTCTCTCTCTCTCTCTCTCTCTTCTCCTCTCTCTCTATATATATTATGTCTATATATATATATATGTATATATATATATATATATAAAATAAATCCGGAACTGGGTACCCACCGTGAAAAATCCACATGTATTTTTTTTTTTTTTTGAAATCACATTTATTTTTTTTAAATCACATATATTAATGTTTTAAGTGCATGATACATATTAAATACTATATAGTACACATACATTTAGTAACTTCAGATATGTGGATTTGTGCAACCTTGTTCTGTACTGGAAACATTGAAATAATAATAATAATAATAATAATAATAATAATAATAATAATAATAATAATAATAATAATAAGTAGAACTGCCAGGCATTTGTACAGCTTCCAAGCTCAGTACCAGTTGGAAATTTCGGCAAGCTGTAGCATTGCAGGACAAGTGTCAGCAACAGATCAGTTTTATGGAGCATTTTCAATTCAAAATACTGCATTAATTTATTATCTCACAATGCTTTATAACTTTAAACACCATAGTAACCATAACCCTATCTGCACACTGTAAGGAGTTATAAACTAATCTTACATTTAACCTTAAGGAGAGGTCAGAGGTCACGATCAAGGTAATTTTTGAATCTATCATATATGGGTTCCTAAATGTGTTATATAGTAACCATAACCCTATGTGCACTTTGTATGGGGTTATAAGCTAGTTTTACATTTGACCGAAGATTTTGAAAAGATTTTAAAAAATGCGTCAGGTTGCCATATTGGTTTATGCACAAAAACTTTTTGAAAAAGTTAATTATATTGAAACGGATGATGTTTGTCAATGTTGGAGTCAATCAAATAAACCATTTTTCAACAGAAGCTGGTTTAAATTTAAGAAGAAAATTTAGGTTTGGTGGCCGTCTTGTTTTACAAAAGGACACCATTTTCCCTATTTGAATTCCATTGTCCCCAGGATGATTCCTACCAATTTGAGTTAGTTGTAAGCGGTTTTCAAACAGAAGCAGTTTGAATACAGTTATGTTAAATGCACTTCATACTGTGGGATTCTTTGCAACATCTGTTGGACATATTCTGGTGGTGGTGTTGTTAATATTGTACTTGTACTGATTCAGGGCGTGCTAAACTGGCCATTTACAAGACCAGGAAGCATAAGATGAGCGGGGAAGGTCTCTTTGACTGCGGGGCCATGTTCAGGGCCCTTGTCCGTTCTCGGATTCTTTTAGAGCACGCCCACGCGGACTCTGCTGGCGACATGGCATCGTTTGTCGACCAGTGGACTCTAGGGGGGCGTGCTACGTACCACTTCCCCGTTTTCGTTGAACATTTAATTTACAGTCCTTTTTTGACCGGTTTTCATTGAATTAGTTAAGGTCCGTCCTTTTTATCACCCCCAAGGGTGCTAATTTGAATTTTTTTCCAGCTGTCTTTGGACAGCTGGTGTAGTCCTGGCAAACGGGCCTTAAATAGGACTGATTCAGTTGGAACACAGAGTAGTTTACCCAAAACAAAAGTATAGGCAAGGAGAATATCTTAATGCTTCTTGTCTTTCTTTCACTTTTCCTGTGTATCTGTTTTTAGCACGTCCAATTTGTTTTATCATTATTGTTCACCAGTCTCTGGCAAACACAACAGTCCAAAACAAAACTTAAAGGTGCAATCCTCCAAATCCGAACTGATAAATAAAAGTAAATATTTCAGTCTTAGAATTTGCAAACTCTGCCAAGGAAATATTTCAGTTAAAGGAGGAAGCACTAGCACTTTAACGTGCTACACAAATGTTTTTATTTAATCCAAAACAAAATAGGTGCACGTTTCGTAAGTGTGCGAGTAATGTTCTTCTCATACTGATTTAATTTTGTACTTTGCACCTTACGCATTTAGGAGTGCATAGGCTTTGTCTTAGTAAATCTACTTATTTATTTATTTATTTATTTTTTCGGTTTTCTAGGGTATACTGCTCACAATACTTTATTTATTTGTTTATTTATTTTTAAATAAAAGTTACTTATTTTATCTTTTTGGTAAGAAACTACATCTGCACAATAACTGTAGATAAAGCATTCGGTATTGGAAGACACAGTAATTATTATTAATGATCACAGAGTTATCACTGACATAAACCAACAGTATGCTATTATGTTGTTTTCTTTCCGATTTAGTTCCTGAGAAGAATAGTCGCCGTAGTTATTATTATTGAGGTGTACTTCCCACTAATGCAAAGCATGTTTTAACTTTGTCTTTATTACACTGACCAGAGACCCATGCTTACAAGTAAATTGTCATATTTCCCGTGTCAGATAATTTAAAACCTGATGGGTACCCGGGTTTTCGGGTACCTGTGATGAGATAGATAGATATCTATCTATCTATCTATCTATCTATCTATCTATCTATCTATCTATCTATCTATCTATCTATATATATATATATATATATATATATATATATATATCCAATTTAAATGAAATATGATAAACAAATAAAATAAATAATACAAAAAAAACTTGAAAATATTCTGCTCCGTAATACTTTTTTTAAGACTAAATGAAACTTAATCCACACACTTACCATCTGACAAAAATGGTGCTGTTTTGATTTCTTTACTTGAGTTGCTGCAGCTTTTTTTGCAGTTAAAAACCTGCTTTTAGGTATGTTTTGTTATGTGTGTGTTTCTGTGATATGGTCTTCTGTGGTATGTTTTTTTGTTGTTTTTTTTTTAACATACACTGTTTTATATTAAAAGGGGTGTCCAGTAAATGTTGCTTTTGAAACACAGAGATCATACTCTGGAGGTTGAAAAAATTCTTTGAGCCTACCTATTTCGTATAAGATGGATTTAGGAAGTGAATGTAATGGATGAGAAATACTTTTCTAGATGATTTTAAAAACCTTCAGTGATTTGCAGGTTCTTTACTCGTGCTGTACAACACTGTCACCCTCCATGTGTTCCGACTGTGACCAAATGCTTTATTTTTAATGCACTTCTTCATTCTTCCACAGTAATATTGGCTTTTAATATTTAAATGCTGCAATATGTTCTGTGATAGATACATATGACCAAAAAAAACATTGCTTACCAGAAATATTGCTTATAAGGCAAAGCCTAACACACAATTCAGATATCCAACGTACAACGTTTTTTTTTCAATAAAATGTATTGAGGAACAAATTGCCTGTCACTGTAATCTTTTTAAAAGTATTTATAATACATGTTAAAGTGGTGATAGCTAATGAAAATATAATGTAAATGATACTTGTTGTACAGTAAAGACACGCAGAGGGTGGGGTAGTATCTTGTACAATTCTATGATTAAATAAAGTGGTCAGTTTGCATCCCTAACTTAAAACTAGTATGTTACGTAGGGAAAAGTATGCCATTGGCTTCTTAGCCTGTTTGTCACCAGAGGAAGAAACTGGTTGGTGAATGACAGATAAAGGTGTTGAATGGGTTGGAAACGACCTAAATGCAAGACGTAAGAAGTGTTTCCACAGGTGCACACACAGTGGCTCTCAAAAGTATTCACCCCCACTGGACTTTTCCACATTTTATTGTGTTACAACATGGAATCAAAATGGATTTAATTAGAAGTTTTGCCACTGATCAACACAAAAAAAGTCCATAATGTCAAAGTGAAAAATAAAATCTACAAATTGTTCTAAATTAATTACAAATACAAAACAGAAAATAATTGATTTGCATAAGTATTCACCCCCTTGAGTCAATATTTGGTAGAGGCACCTTTGGCAGCAATTATAGCCATGAGTCTATTTGGATAAGTCTCTACCAGCTTTGCACATCTGGACAGTGCATTTTTTGCCCATTCTTCTTTGCAAAATTGCTTAAGTTCCTTCAAGTTGGATGGGGACCTTTGGTGAACGGCAATTATCAACTATTTCCACTTATTCTCAATTGGATTGAGGTCCGGGCTTTGACTGGGCCACTCCAGGACATTGACCTTTTTGTTTTTAAGCCACTCCAGTGTGGCTTTGGCTGTATGTTTGGGGTCATTGCCCTGCTGGAAGATGAATCTTCTCCCAAGTCCCAGATCTGCTGCAGACTTCAGCAGGTTTTCCACCAGGATTTCTCTGTACTTAGCTGCATCCATTTTGCCCTCAGTCTTCACAAGCTTTCCAGGTTTGACACAGAGAAGCATCCCCATAGCATGATGCTGCCACCACCATGTTTCATGGTAGGGATGGTGTTCTCAGGATGCAAACATAGCGTTGAGACCAAAAAGCTCTATTTTGGTCTCATCAGACCATAGAACCTTCTTCCACTTGGTCTCAGTCTCCCACATGCCTTCTGGCAAACTAGCTGAGATTTGATGTGAGTTTTTTTCAACAATGGCTTTCTTTTTGCCACTCTCCCAAAAGGCCAGTTTGTGAAGCACCCAGGCTATTGTTGCCATTGAAGACGGCCTGATCTAGACAGATTCACAGTTGTGCCATATTCTCTCCATTTCTTAATAATGGACTTCACTGTGCTCCGGGGGATATTCAGTGCCTTGGAAATGTTCTTATATCCTACCCCTGATTGATGCTTTTGAAGAACCTTATTCCGGATTTGCTTTGAATGTTCCTTCGTCTTCATGATGTAGTTTTTGTTAGGAAATATACTAACCAACTGTGGGACCTCCCAGAGGCAGGTGTATTTAACCTGAAATCATGTGAAACACCTTAATTGCACACAGGTGGACTCCATTCAACTAATTATGTGACCTCTAAAGACAATTGGTTGCACAAGAGCTTATTTAGGTGTGTCATAGTAAAGGGGGTGAATACTTATGCAATTAATTAATTTAGAACAATTTGTAGATTTTATTTTTCACTTTGACATAATGGACTTTTTTTTTGTGTTGATCAGTGGCAACAACTCCTAATTAAATCCATTTTGATTCCATGTTGTAACACAATAAAATGTGGAAAAGTCCAAGAGGGGTGAATACTTTTGAGAGCCACTGTATGAGACCTGTATAAAGAATGGGGGTGCATGATGGTTAAGAGCTATAGAATCCCTTCATTGGCTATAACCACTTTAATGGAAGCAATGTACACTTTGCTCATACTGAGCAAAGGTTTTGTGTTTTTGTATTTTTACTGTTGTTTTAAATAAGTATGAATTTAAACTTTTTATAATGTTATCATTTCAACCTGGTGTAATATAAACATAACTTTTTTTTTTAAATGGCTCTTGTATTTTTAAATGCACGATGCAACTCCGACGCCATCCTGTATTTAAAAACGTAATTAACTGAGTTGTACTAGACTAACTCTTGAGCATATCAGCTTATATTCCATTATTTATTAATTTTTGTAATGGTTTTGTCCATTGTGAGTTGCTGGGTTTAATTTTTCAATAAAGTTTTAGTCGCAGTTTGAATTTTATTTGTAAACTTTTTTAAATGTTATTTTTTGGGACAGCGCCTGAATCCACAAGGGATGTTGCATTTGTATTGTTACCTTCTTTTAGTTTCACAGTTCTTTGAAAACAGATGATTGCCCTTCTAATATTGGGCTTTAAAAAACGTGCTTAAAGTTGCTTTTGGATTATAAATGCACACAAGTACTTTTAATTAACTTTTGTAACATTTTATTCCAATTTTCAAAAAACAGCACAAAGCATATACACTGTAAATATTAAGACACATATTTGTACCAGTGAATATTCTTATTTACGTATATATCCCACAAACCAGTAATACACTGAAAAGACAGGCTAGAGTATTTACTTCTTTTTTTTACAATTTTGTCAAAGTACAACACAAAAGAAAGTTACAGGCATCACACCAATTCATAGAACAAATATGAACCACCTATTTCACATGCATTATGGTTTCTGTGATGTACAGGATTTTCTTCAGGTTTTTTTTTTTAGAAACAATAAGGACCTTTGCCCTTTTTTGGTCAGGGAGATATAATGACAAACCACTGGGTTATGTTTTCCTTTTAACAAGTGTCATCTTTGTGTCCCACCTTCCACTTTACAAAAAAACTGGGACCATGAGGCATTATATGAAATGTGAGTGTGTTGGAATCACACATATTGCAGAAGGAGGGTGTTACAATCTGCATCAATTGCATGGAGAACACAACCTTAACTATTGAAGCAGACAACTATCAAAGTCATTACTGAATTAGATGTTGCTAGAACTACACACAAGGCAATTGCTAGAACAGTTACCGTAAGTTGCCTAGTGTTGCATCTTCCTTAGTCAAACAGTAGCTAAGGTGCTATATTGCTGAGCACTAATGCAGTGTATAAAATGGAGTTCTACCAAAATATGCAGGACCAGAGTTTTTTCCTATGGTAACATTAAATCAATCTACATATATGTGTTTAAATATAAGGACTTACATAATGTTACCAAAGGGATTTGAAACTTTTGCTAATGCAGTTATGTTTAAGGGTATTTATGTCTGTAATTTTAAATTCTCCATAAAACAAATATGGCACTAAACGGAATCTTCCCCCTTGGTGTATTTTGAAAATTAGACAAATGTCACGAGTCTTGCTCACTTACGTGTGCCACATTGATCATACTGAGAAAATACATGTAAATGAGCAACACTTTCTTATGGCCGTTGGTCAGTGTTAATCGAAGGTTTCTGTTTCTGTTGGTTACGTTCAGACATGTTGACAGATACAGTGTAGCACATACATAATACAACTGACGAATACAGTACAGCACATAGATAATACAACTGACAAATACAGTACAGCACATACATAATAGTACAGTTTAGGAATGTCCTGCGAAGTTTACAAACTTGAAACCTTTTACCTTCATTTACACAATACATGTAAAGTCACTGACATTATAAAGGTAAACTTTAACTTTATCAAATACTTATCTTTGTGGCCTTTTTAATATATATATATACACACACACACACACACACACACACACACACACACACACACACACACAGAATAATTGTTTCAACAGATCTTGTGAATTATGTTGCTGGTATAGCACCAGTGGAGGCTCCCTAGAGCAGGCAAGGGAGACAGTGCCTCCTCAAAATGTCAGCAAAAAGAAAAAATGTATAATATATACTGTAAAGCCATAAATATTTGTCAAATCACACCCATAAAACCTATTTTGCTCCAGAAATGTTGGTGACCTGTTGCAATATACCAAGTATGTACTGTTAGTGGAATTTGATATATGTGGCAAAAATGTTTGCAGTTTTTTTTTTTTTTTTTTTTTAAACGTAAAAATGGCTTTACAGTAATAAAAGGCTTGCAAATATTTATGGCTTATATATATATATATATATATATATATATATATATATATATATATAGTGCTGGGATGAACACAGGATTTTCATGTTTGGATATTCGCTCATAATTTAAATATTCGTTCGGATATTTGTTCGTTTTCAAAAAGTAATAAAAGCCATTATATTGCTCAGAACACAGGCAGAGATATCATACCAGCAGGGACAGGGGGCGTGGCCATGGCCCCTGTGTGTGCGCCTTTATGTTTACACAAGACCATAAAATACGTAATACGTTAAAGTAAATAAATCTCTCAGGAGTAAAAAATACGTTGTGCGGGCATAACTTTACCCCAGTGAATTAACTACAAAACAAAGGATGCAAAAAAGCAGTTCAAGTCAAACGTTGTTTTGTTTATTCCGGAAATAAGTAATACATAAAATTGACACCGCATTCAGTCCTTGCATTGCCGTTTCTTCAAAGTAAACAGTGGCCGTAGACATAAAGTATTAACATGCGGCTTACTTGTGCCTTTTTGTAGCTGAACAAGCAAAGAAAACTGTAATTTAACTTTAAACACTTCAAATAAACATACACGGAAATGGCGTTGTAAAATTACAGGAAACTCGCCGTTTTGGTTCTCGTTTATTACATTCCACATAACAGAAAGTCGCAACCAAAAATACATAATATACAAAATCTATATAGAAATCACTACACAGTATTTCCAGCAAGTTGGGCACTGTTTAAGCGAGGCAGTTCGGAATGACGTGCATGCCTTTTTCTGTCCCATGAGATTCTGATCTCTGAAGCAGCACAAAGCATTTTTGACGCAAATGGCCATCCATAGAGATCAGGTGCGTGCATAATCTGGTTTTACTTTTTATAGACTTTCAAAAGCTCTGTGTTGATCCAGCTCTGTGTTGATCCAGCGTTTATATATATATATATATATATATATATATATATATATATATATATATATATATATATATATATATAGTTATATATCTGTGTGTGTGTGTGTGGACTAAAAACATAGGATTATGTAATAGTTTTCAATCAAATATTAGTCCATTGAAATATAAACAGGGTCGTATATATATATATATATATTATATATATATATATATATATAATATATATATATCATATATATATATATTAATTTTAGGTGTAGCATTATAATATAATAATGTTCAATGAAGCAAAAACAAAAATACTGTCTAAAATGCAACAAAAAATAACACTTTAACCAAAACTCTAGATTCAACATTCCTATAGCAACAACAGTTCTGGCACCTCAATGGAGGCACCTCTTCGTTAAAAACTACTATCTGCTATTAACCACAGTACTAGCAGTAGCACACCACGTGATCTGAGCACAAGTTTTAATTGGAGGAGCCCAGAGATGTTTTTTCATCAGAGGAGGCAATCTACTATAACCACACAGGCAGTACCATAATAGCAATGGCCAATGAGGTAGTCTGATCCCTGGTTTTAATTGGAGGAGCAATTCAACCCCCCTGCTGAATCACTGCTTTACTGAGTATCCTCTATTATGAGCGGTGGAAGGAGAGTTTGACCAGAAAAAGAAATCCATTGTAACAGTAGGACATTATTAAAAGCATATGAGATAGTAGACAAAAAATAAACTCAATAGCGTGGAAAATCCTATGACTGATTAGTCCCCATTAAACAACATTAAACTAAAGTTAATCAAAGCCAGCAATGTTGACATGCGTGGATTACGGGAGTTGTAGTTTTCCTCTGCATTTCTGCTGATTGGAAATACCTTTCCGCGTGTACCAGATAAACTACTATTCCCAGAAGACACTGCGCGCCCATATCCTCGTTGCATTGTGACAACTAGAGCGTCAGTAAAGTAAGATATATTTTCAAAGTGTCATATTATGATATCACTTCCGTTTCTGGGAACAAATCTAATTGGAAAGACCAACCTTCTACCCTGGTATTCATACTCTTTGTAACAAACTGTATAGAAAGTGTTCATTACACAATGCAGAGCTGCTAGAATATCAGCATCTGTTTACTGTTCTGATTCACGTTCGATTGATTTAACATTTGTATACAAATTACAGTCAATTCTCAGTACAACAAACTTGGATTAAACTAATTTCCCGATAGTATGAATTTTCTACATGGTCCCGGCTAAATGTAGCATTTGCTTATTTTAAATTACTCCTTATAATACCAATTCACTTTACACAAATGTTCTGTTTGTGCAAATTATTTTGGAGCCCGCCACCCCTGCCATCCCATACCCCCAGGGAAGAAAAATTTGAATAAACCGAATTGCCCTATTTGGAACAGCTGGGAAGGATATTGGGAAATGTATTAACTTGTATCTTTCTCAACCATTCTGAAAAATTGGGATGCAATAATACAGGCCTATGAACAGCACACTGTGGATGCAAGTTGTCTGCATATTTCTGATGTGCTCAATACTCTGATGTTGAAGAGGCCTTGCTTTTCTGCTGTAGTTTGGTTAACATGTTTTGCACAATACACTGACTACACTGGATACCACTTGATTACACCAAGGCCCTTTTCTTCTTTTTATTTTTTTTGAACTCACAATTGCGCAAAGGGCATTTTATTTGAAAGGAACAGCAGGTTATTTTTAGCGTTACAGTATTTCAACAGCCTGCCTCGGATCTGTAACCAGAGGTAGAAAAGATTAAGGAAGCAGCACAAAATGAGCAAAAAGCCAATACCACATCAGGGATATTACAAAACTGCCGGGCTGCTTCATGGTTCAAAGTTTTCTCATTATTCGGATTTGTAGGCATAAATGTAAGCCACTATGTGTGTCAGTTTAACAATGAAAAACAGAACAAGTAAAAGAGAATATATTTAATGTATACCCTATATATAAATTGGATTCCATTGCATGGTGTGTCTTGATTTCTCTCATGAATCATACAAAACTAGTCAGTCACTTTGGAGTCATACTGTCTCTGTACATGTGCCACTGTGGATATCCAATTGGCCTGAGTCTAATCTAAGCTAACCCTGTAGTGATGAGTTAATGTTGTCTGCCTCGGACAGGTTCACAGGAAGATTACTGCTACAGCAGCATGGGTTCGGTTCTGTAGTCTTGCTAAGAATAAAGAAAAAAACTATATGTACCATTGTAATTGTAAGTAATTCCTAATATTTAACCAGTCTTCTGTACATACTGAACAATAATATCGCAATTTAAACGCAGCTATGACTATTGTCCTACATTTAGGTCACTTGGGAATACAATTTTTTTTACATAGTTCTTGTGAGCGGCGCTAGATGACAATCATATGTTCTATTCCTCAACTCCTTTCTACGATATTCATAAACGCAATAAAATCATCAAAATCATCCGAGAAAGTGAGTAAAGTAGCAAATATTTTGAACCTATACCTTTATACATATGTACGTGTATTTATAAATGAACTAAGTATGAATAATATTAGTGTTGTTGGAAATTATGACTGATCCAGCAGAACTTCCTCAAAATATGTCCATTCATATAGAATGAAAAGCATATCTCTGTAGAGTTTTGCGAATGATGTTGGTGTATAGTAGGCAATGTCACCAGGCTAGTTAATAATAATAATAATAATAAATTGATTTTATATAGTGCCTTGAAGGGATCACAAAGCACTTTACATACATAAATGAAAATAATAAAAAATAATATAAGCAGCAGTAAGACCCTTATGCCTGGCCTGATGTGGAAAATATGCAAAATAAGCACAGGTGTTCAGGCATGATCTTTATTTAATTTAGTGATGCATAAAGTATGGGGAGAATACAAAGGAGGTTGTAGTACATTACAGGGGCCAAGTAGTGAGAACTCAGCATACCTGTGACACAAAACACCCTTGCCTGGAACAAATCCTGCTACCTACCATGAGGAAGAGGGGCTCTGAAGCAATACCATCGCCTTAACAGAAGAATTTGTATTCAATATATTAGTGTTGTGAAAAATAACCTTTTTTTTGAAAATAACCAATTCAAACTGACACATCAAGCTCCCAGTACTTTCCACACTAACCATCTTTTCTGAAAATAGGATTGTGCCTAGTGCTAACTGGACTACGCATTTCTCATCAGCCAAAACCCAAGGTGGTGTTTGGTCTTGCAATTTCAGTTATTTGACATTACCTACCTGCTGTGAATCAATTACACCTCAAAGAAGAGGGTAAGCAAATAGTCATTGCCTGAAAAACAGATGTCTTAGATAAGCAGAAGTAGATGTACAGGTGGTTTAGATAGATTTGTACATCTGAATAGCACGGTATTGTTTCATGACAGTTTGTCTTATAAGAAATTAGTTCTTAAAAATATTAGTTTTTAAACATAACCTCAGTAGGAACTACTTTTCTTTCATCTCTTCTTTTTTGCAACGCTTAAGTATATAAAATAGGATGACATTCTCAAAAGGTATAAAACTGTTGTAAACTGTAAAATGTTCTTTTGAGATTGAGATGCGTTCTGAACATATTCCTTCTCTACAGGAGAATCTCACTGCATGATACCCTTCTGATGCTAGAAGAGAATGAAGTTCAACAGGATGTGACCATCACCTTGATGCCTTCACAAACCACCTACTAAGAAGAGGAAGGATAATCAAAAGAAAAACTGCAAATGGACAGAAGGTGACTTGAAAGACTTACTGACCGCAGCCAACTGTGTCTCAGGATCCAAGAGTAACACGCCAATAAAATATGTCTTTGCTTGTTGATGATGATATGGTTGATACGTTCGTAAATTGTACAAATCTGTCCAGCCCAGAAGAATGCTCTGATTGATGACACTAGGCATGAGACAAGGGCACTCATAGGATCACTGGATATGTAGTGCTTTGACGTAGGTGTGTATACTGGGAATCTAATGCTGATGCACATGGTTTTGTGACTTGTGCACTAAACAGGGACTGCTTTGAAGCATCATGGGAAATCTTCACATTTGCGACAGCTTGAACTTGGATCAATCAGATCGTTTTTCTGAAGTGTGCCTCATTGATGCATGCCCCCATGAGGAGAAACACAGTGTAGATGAGGTCATGGTGTCCTATTTTGGAAGGCATGATTGTAAGCAGTTTATAAGGGGCAACAACTACGATCAGGGAAAACCGCAGCTTTGGCTGTCCTGTCCCGTTGAAAAACACCAACTTCTCACAAGAACAAGAAAGCTATCAATGTCAGCCAGCCTCATATCAGATTACAACAAGCATGTGTGTGGCATTGATCGAAGAGATAAAACGTGGTACTTCCCACTGATCTCCTTGATCCTGCTGAGCAAAACACTTTTCAGTTACATACTGTAGACTGCAGAGGGCGAATCAGATCGCCTTTCATTCAGGCAACGTGTAGCAACTGCTTTACTTGAGTCAGCAGTGCAACCCAGACCAGAGGGCGACCATCAGCCTCAGAGCGCATTGACTCTGGGTGTGACCAGATAGATAATTTGGCGTGACCATAACAAAGACATTGACAAGATGTAAGAAATGTGATGTGGGGCTGCATGCACTTTCTGAAATACCACAACAAGTAAGAAACCTGACTGCTGTTACTTGTGAAGAATGTTGGCAATGCTGCATGCGAAAAAACATTTGTTAACTGAGCCACTTAAACATATAGGAAGAAAATGTCATGTACGTATGTCTTAAGTCCTATATATAGTCCACATTATATCTCATGTCTGATGCAAAATCAAAATAAATACAATTCTAGATAAGGTTTCTTATATTATTTAGGATAATCTTCATAAAACACTATAAGAGAAATAAATCATATTTGGGCTATTGATGCACCACGTACTGTATCTGCTTTGCCTCCCTCCATTTGTTAAAATATATATGCACACACACATATACAGTGCCGAGAAAAAGTTTGTGAACCTCAATGATAATTATGGAAATTCCATAGTTTTACCATGATAGCCTTCTTGAATCAAAACCAGTCTTTTCTTAAATATCCAATAGGGTTTATATTAACCAATTTCATGTCTCTTGAAACAAAATGATGTATGAATTAGACAGACAATGAGTAATTAAGATTTAGGTTATGTGAAAAAGTAAGTGAACCCCTGGTTTTATCAGCTCAATTAAGGGGATAATTAGAATCAGGTATTTAAATAATTAGGTAGATCTTCAGGGGTGAGTTGGGACGCCCCACCCTATATAAAGATCAGAAACTTTGTGAGTTTGGTCTTCACTATACAGGTGTGTAGAAAAACATTATGCCACGATCAAAAGAAATCTCTGAAGACCTCAGAAAAACAGTTATTGATGCTCATCAGTCTAGAAAGGATTACAAAACCATTTCTAAGGATTTGGGGCTCCACCAATCCACTGTCAGACAGATAGTCTACAAATGGAGAAAGTTCAAGACCACAGTCACTCTACCTAGGAGCGGTTGTCCTACCAAAATCTCTCCCAGAACAAACCGGAAAATCCCCACAAAGAACCACAGACCAGCATCCAAGGATCTGCAGGCCACTTTCGCCTTGGCTAATGTGAGTGTTCATCACTCAACTATCAGAAAAAGACAGAACAAGAAGGGTGTTCATGGAAGGATAGCCAGGAGGAAACCACTGCTCTCTAAAAAGAACTTTGCTGCCCATCTGAAGTTTGCCAAAGAGCACATAGATGATCCACAAGACTTCTGGAACAATGTTCTCTGAACAGATGAGTCAAAGGTAGAAGTTTTTGGCCTCAATGAGAAACATTATGTTTGGCGAAAACCAAACACTGCATTCTAACCAAATCCCAAACGTCAAGCATGGTGGTGGGAGTGTAATGGTTTGGGGCTGCTTTGCTGCCTCAGGACCTGGAAGGTTTGTCATCATTGACACAACCTTGAATTCTGCATTGTATCAGAAGATTCTAAATGTCAGGCCATCCGTCCGTGAGCTGAAGCTGAACTGAAAGTGGGTCATGCAGTAAGATAATGATCCTAAACATACAAGCAGATCTACAAAAGAATGGAGGCCACTTAACTTGGTGTGTGATTTTGAAGACGATTGGTTACACCTGAGCTAGTTTAGGATTGTTCTTACCAGGGGGGTGGATTTATCCAATAAAGCTATTTCAGTTTCTTCTTTTCTTCAAATTTCTAGAATATTTTTTTCACTTGGAAGTTGTGGGGTATATATCTTTAAAATTGAAGGTTTGTTTGTTATTTGGTCTGCTTGGGGTAGTGCAGGTATGTCTTTATCTTGCTGCACACTACCTGTCCTGGCTATAGCCTGCACAGTAAGAAGCAGCGCATTTAACCAGCTCTCAACTGTCTGCCTAGAACCTGCTTTTCCCTGCTTTTATTTTGGTCCCTATTGAAATGGCTCTGGTTCTTAATGTGGGAAAGAGTTAATTACTTATACCAGCTTTAACCCACAGATCTCTGGCAGTAACCTTCCCATCCCAAGATAAAGAAGTCATGCAAATACAGTGTGCCCTTGAATATCTGCAGGCTCTCTCACACGTGGGTTACTTAAATGAGGGAACAAAAAATCACATTGCGTTTTCCCACAGAACTGTATAGAAAGGTAGAGTTAGTAGGAAGGTAGCTGGAACTAGAACATGCAGACTTCCAACCAGACTAGGATTTAGTGTTAGCTAATGCACAGTGTAATCATATTTAAAAGACACATATTTACAAATGTAAATATAATGCCATGTCATACTAGTCAAGATATTACCTAACTTGATAATCTTTTGCAATCATGTTACAGTTGCTATTACATAAATATAGTCAAACTGTTATGGGTTGGTTCTCTTCCCTATTTTTCTATGAAGTCTTTGGCAATTTTCACTTACAAAAAAAAAAATGGTATCCTGTCTGGCTTAAGCGCAAGAAGAAACAAGCCCACACACTGACATGCTCTTGACTTCTTTTCATTTCAAGGATCTTGTGTTAATGTCACTTTATACCGCATGCTGGTCAAGCAATGCATCCTAGGAATGCCAAGGGTGCCCTTCAATATGCATCCCTTCAGTCACAAAGTCTAAACCAATCTATATCATTCAAGTGTTTTTCAGTACTTACCCTGTTTAAAATGTACGTTCATACAATGTTTCATAGCACAAGCTTAGCAGTACAAGGTCAGAGGGCAAACCCATTTTACATTCAGCATTCTGACGCTGTATTGAGTTATCTGAACTCAACACAGTGCCAGAATGCTGAATTTGAAACAGCCACCAGTAAAGGTGAGCATGTTAAAAAATAATCTGCAGTGGTGTAATGCGTCACAGCCTTCATCTCAGTGTTCATCCTATTTGTAACACACAACTAGGATCAGTGAAATCTAACGCCTGCTGATGAATTATGTATGAGCTGTTGAAAATGTTCTTAAAAGAACTGATATGCGCTATAAATTAAACAGTGTTTCTTACTTCACTGCAGCTAACAAATTGGTCTTAGTGCTTCAAGGAATGAGGATTTTTTTTTTAAACTATACTTAAACAGAAACTAAATCTACAAATTAAATTAAAAGTTTAAGCACAAGCTATACAGTTGTATGCAGCATTCATTTATTTTAGGGCATTATACGTTCTATAATGCCTGCAGTGCAGACATTTTAAAAAGTTTCACATTGTAACAGTTATTGACCCCCACTTCCTGTTCCTGAAACGGACTTCCACCAGACAGGTGAGGTAGAATTATACAAATAGAGACTCCTGCTGTGATGCATGACAAATCCTTTTCAAAAGCTCCCCTCTATATAAATAACAAGCAATTCACCTGAGGAGCAGAACCTACAAATAATAACCTCAAACTGTGATCTACTGTACTTAAGTTTCTTTAATCAGCATTTGTTTAAAGGGAGCCACTATATCCTGAGGATTTTAAGCTGTTTCCACCCATTGTGGACCTCGTCGTTGCATTCAGCTGCAAACATGGCTTTAAAATAACATTTGGTTTTAAATGAAAGCATCTGTGACTTAGTGTTTTTTTTTCTTTTTTAAATACCATGCAAGGGCTTTTATACAACCGTGATAATACTTTTGCTGCAGCCTTGATTTTTGGTAACAGTTTAGTTTAGGGATCCATTATAAGTGTTTATAAACAATAGCAAAAACAAAACAATGGCAAAAGTGTATAATAACTGTATTGCAAAAACGAAGCGACCCCATACAATTGGTGAGACAGTCATATAAAGTAATAATACTCTTATTACTTCTATTCATATTCTATAATTGTTAATACCATATTTAATAACATGTTTTAGATTGTTTATAATCACTTATATTGGATCCCTAAACTAAAGTGTTATTTGATTTTCTACCTCTGGTTACATAATGTAATAATGCCTTGAAAATGTGTCTCAATAATTTGTACACTGGCAGACATTAAAACCCCTAGATCAGAAAGCCCCTTTCATCCTCCCAGGGGAGCGGGCCGGGGGGTTCCTGAGAATCCTGGGACTGCATCAGTCTCAGTCTGTTGGGTCTTGACACTGTGTGCAGTGTGACATGTCTTCACAGTAGTTCTCCACTTGAATGGTCATGCTGTAGAAGTCAAACTTATTCTGCAGGAGCTCTGTGGCTTCCTTAAGCACTGTTTGTGCGTCAGCATCCTCTTCTGTGAAAAACAGCACATGTGTTACAGTACTGGACGACCTAAACACAGCAATGGCTGGGGATTGTACAGAGTGCTGTGCTTCCAACTTCAGTTAACAGACTGCCACACAGTAGCATCAACTGAGTAATCTTTTAGTGCAAAAAATTTGATTAATGAAACACTCAACTACTTTAATTGTTTATTAAGAACAAACCAAGTATAGTTTAATTAAAGAAAAAAAAAAGTTTATGCTTACCGGTATTTATTAGTATTGGACGTCAATGACATTTTTTCACAAACTGGTAGTAACTGTATGCAGACAAGTTTACATTAATTAATGTTGATCAGACTTTCACTGGTTAACACGCCCACCCTACCACTGAGTCTGTATAGAGGGCATGGAGATTCACCTTGATTTGTACTCACCAATGGCAATGTGGACTGAGAGCATTGTGTGACTGAGCGTCAAGGCCCACAGGTGCAGGCTGTGCATTCCCTTCACACCTTTTAGAGAAAGCAGGACCTCCTTCACAGTATTAAACTGTATTGTCTTTGGGGCACCTGCAGGAAAGAGATTTTGTTTTAGCTGTCGGTCAGCCACTCATTCTGCTTGACTGAAAAGGCAGAGCTGCTCTATTGCAACATCTTCCTGTCAATGCTAACTGTTGCAATACCATTCTTCATGCCTTGCAGGATTACAAATCACAGTGTTTTATTATGAATTCCTCTAGTTGTATGTTTTTTTTTGTTTTTTTTTTAAGCAGATATTTTGATTCTGAAAATAGCACCTACTGGTATGTGACTAAACTGAAATTAACATTAAAATATTATTAGCAATGGTATTTTTTTTTTTTTTTTTGGGGGGGGGGGGGGGGGGTGATATAAAGGTGGTGATATCCACTATCCTGTTACTATTATAGTAATATCAATAGTAATAATATCATTATCGTATTTAAGGAGTAATTACATTATGGAAGGGGTGCAAAGAATGTTATGTTAATTTTGGAAATGTAATTGAAAGATAAATTCTACATTTCTTAATTTAATTTATAAAGAGACCTGCATTGATTGCAGACTATGGGGCTCAGTGCCAGGATATACCCATCAATCTAATTCTTCTGGGCTCTTTAAAGCCAGAAACAAAACTACTGGCTTCACCCAGCCAGTTGAGACTGTTCAAGTCTATGCAGCTACTATAACTTATAAGTTTTCGTTAAATTGAGTGTTGTGCTACATAATAACTTACCTTCCATTAGTATTCTGAAGACATCCCTTAAGATGGTGACAGTCGTTCCCAGGACGAAAACAGAGAACAGGAAGGTACATATTGGATCTGCTACTTTGTATTCAGGCTGTTAGTATGAAGACAAGAAAGACTTCAACAGAATGGTAGCCATATGACCAAAATACACAATTAAATGGTTATTTAGCACCAGAGGGTACCAAGCACCTTGCTATAGTAGCCTATGTTAAAACATTTTATATTTAAATTTTAGACTATTCCAGAGTTAAACTCATTCAGATCAGACAGCTCTGTGATTTTACAACACAGAACCAGCACTGGAGTTGTGGCTAGTTAAATTGCGATTCAAACTGGAATCTCCTCCTTAGGTATTCAATCAGACTGTTAGATCACACAGTATATTTGTTCCGTCAGTGAAAAGTATTGTGAAGATGTTTAAGGAGTCATTACTTGCCCTAAAATAAATAATAATTGCCGCAATCAGCACTCCGACACTCTGAAGTAGATCTCCAATGACATGGACGAAGGCAGCTCGCACGCTGGTGTTGCCATGGTGACCAAAGTGTGAGTGTCCATGACCAAGACTCTCTGGGCTCTTGACGGCATCATCTAGTTTGTGATAACCAGAGCCATGGCTGTGACTGTGAAACGTGGTGGACTGGTGTAGAATGTAGGCCATTCTAAAAATACAAAATATAATACATGGAATTTGGGGGAAAGCCGTGCCGAGCTGATATTTCATAATATGCCTCACCATTAAGGGTTCAAAGGTTATCTCTGCATTAAAATCTTAGTCCTGTTTTCCAGTTTATTGTTTGGCTGCTCCTATTAGTACCCAATGTTATAATACATTCTATGAGTTAGGCTAAGGGTTACGGTTTGGGTTAGAGTTAGAAGTTATAGTTCCTCAACTTACATAACATTAACGCCAACGGCGCAGCCAGAGGTAATCACCATCACATAGCCTTCGATCTCATAGTCATTGTTGACGATCCTGATGATGGCCAGGTATACCAGCACCGCTGTCACAATCCAGATAGACAACACCGACACAAGGGCTCCCAAAATCTCTAGGGTATAAAACATCCCTTCTGTTACATTGACTGTTCATGCCCAAAACAAGTCCCAGTGCTGCAGCAGCATGACCTCTGAAGTGAAAAATTCTCTTCTGCTGTACTTCTATGAAATGTTCTCGTTCTGAAGACTATCAATCAATCAATCAATCTTTATTTTATATAGCGCCTTTCATAGTGGACCACCATCACAAAACACTTTGACTAACTACAATGTACAATGGCACATATTTATTTAATACAAATATACTGTATGTATATATATATATATATATATATATATATATATATATATATATATATATATATATATATATATATATATATATATAGCTGCTGGTTCACAGATGTATCTTAAAGATGTTGGTTCTTCTAACACAGTCTCACATCCATATTATTTACAATAGGATATCTATTATTCCTAAGATTTCACCATTGGTGTTAGTCATTACTTTTTGGACGACAGTTAAAAGATCTTAATAACCAGCAATGGGGTTTTTTAACTTGTTGCTTGGCCCTACCTGATCTCTGCCAACCAAAGTTCATGGTCTTGGTGGGGGATCTTGATGAAATCCACAGGGAGAATAAGCTGACCATCATACTCCCAAAGTCTGTGAGTAAATGCGCTGCATCAGTCATGATCGCCAAGCTATGAGCTAAGTAGCCACCTGCAACAACAGGAAAAAAAAGTGAATCGATTTCATCCATTAAAAAAATATACGTTTTGAGTTTTCCACACACGCCCTCACAACTGTGAAAAACTCTATTCTCTAAAAGCAACGTTTTACTGTAACAATGAATTTAATTTGTATTTAGAGTAAAAGGCCAGTAAAAGGTCAGACAATCATGTTAGAGATGTGGGAAGTGAAGCATGCAGTATGTTTGTTCAGCTTTGCTTCACAGATTTTGGGGATACTTATAATAACTCAATCATGTGGCCAAATTAATAATACCCTTCAACTCCGGTAATGTATGTACTGTATAGTAATTAAAAGAACTTCCATTGAAAAAATAAAAACAATCTGTCAGTCTCTCACACTATACTGGGGGGTAATGGGAAATGCCTTGATTTTGTGCAAATCTGCGTATTTTCACGTATTCACTTTCTTACAAGTAAAAGGCCAGATAAAGCTAGTCAAGAGCCATGTAATTGTAATTTCCAAAATATAAAAACAAAAGAACATGCATTCATATCATAGTACTGTTGTCAACAGCTTTCATTCTTGACAATGCCCACCAGGATTGCAACAGTGATAATATAATAACAGATTCGAAAAATAATTGCCTAACACAGGGGTCAGCATCCTACGGCCCGCGGGCCCCATCCAGCCTGCCAAGCACATCAAGAAATTGGAGATTTATTTCAGGCATAGCCGAGCCACTTGTGACAGCTCTCATCACTGCGATATTTCTGTGAACAAGCCTCTCTCTGCCATTTCGCTGTCAAAGACATTGAAGAAAAGGAAAGTTGATAGAGAGTGCTGAGTGTTCAGCAATCAGTAGACCAATGTTTGTGCAACGCAAACAGTGTTCAGTGTTCAAAGAATACGATATCAGGCATCATTTTGACACACTTCATAAAGACAAGTATAACTGCTTGGAAGGCAATTTATTAGTGACAAAATAGGAGCTGTGACAAAAGGCTTGTCTAAGACTGTTTACAGACGTAGAATTTGTATAAACGTGTATGATGAAAGTTACTGAGGAGGTATGACCTGAAAAGAAAAACTTGATCAATAATGTGAGTCTGCCTGCTCCTAGTAGTACTAGATGAATTGAAGATATAGGGATGGATTTTCTTTGCAAACTGAAAAGCCAAAATGTTTTGAATACTTTTTATTAGCACTTGAAGACAGCAATGACATGTCAGGTACAGCCCAACTACTCATATGTGTGCGAGGAACTGACAAGATGTTTCAGGTGACCAAAGAGGTTGGTGCGCTTCAGAGTTTGAAGGGGACAACCACAAGAGAAGACTTAGTTCTCATAGTGCGTGAAACAATTAACATGCTTCAACTGAACTGGGAGAAACTGAAAGCATAACAGATGGTATGCGAAACATGAGAGTAAACAAGTCTGGTGTAATAGGACGCACCAACAGTGAAATGCAGAAATTGAATGCTGACCTTCCCACGCAACTTCACTACAGCAATCGTTGTGTAGCAAAGAGTTAAAGTGAGAATCTGCCATGAGCGTAGTT
Organism: Polyodon spathula; assembly: GCF_017654505.1. Lineage (NCBI taxonomy): Eukaryota > Metazoa > Chordata > Actinopteri > Acipenseriformes > Polyodontidae > Polyodon > Polyodon spathula. The sequence goes on from NC_054539.1 coordinate 66,107,781, forward strand.
GTTTCAAGTGTGAATTTCATCCGGGGCTATGTCTTGAACCATCGCCAGGTTCAACAGTTTCTTGCCCAAATTGAAGCAGAATACGGAGATACTGTATCATGTATAACACAGAAGTAAGGTTGCCCAGTCGGTGTAAACTTCTCAAACGATTCTTCCAGCTGTGGAATGAGATTGATATTTTTCTCACAGAAAAGGGAAAGCAAAAAGTAGAACTCTGATCCTGTGTGGATTTGGGATTCAAATTTTTAGGGGACATAATGGAACTTCTGAATGATCTGAATGTGAGACCTCAGGGGAGGGGAAAACTAGTGACGTGAAAGCATTTGAGACAAAACTTGTCAGTGAAGGAAACTTTTCACACATTCCTAGTTGCACACCACAAGTAAGAGTCTTAACCATCATGTAAAAGAGCCAGGCTCATTTGTATTTGTGGTTATAGAGCTTTTACTGTCATCTCATCTCACCAACAGGGGACAAAATCCGCAATGGCAGTGCATTGCCCAACATAATCTGCTACAGTTGCAGGCTTTAGAAACAAGTATGTGCTGACAATATATATTAACGGAGCAATATCTTGGGAACAAACTTCAGTGAAGTTTTCTATTCCTAAATTCAATTCTGTCCTGGCTGGCCATGGTGGTTCTGAACCCAATTGCCTTGTTAATGATATTGCAGGTGTTTCTAACCCCTGTGCTTTTCCAGTGTATCACCCCCAAAGGAAACAGAGCAATGCTCTTACCAATAACCTCTCCAATCATGAATATCAAACATATGACGGAAGCGATGTAGAGTTTCTTCCTTGCCAACTGCGTCTCTCTGCTTTCAACGGTCTTGGTCGCTCTACCATGGCAATGCTGTCTGACGTGTTGCTCCAGCTCGATTGCCGTGCCTGAGTTGCCGTTCTCAAATGGGAAGTCTGGATACACCTCCTTGGATCCTGTGACTGGGCTAAAAGATAAAAATGTGTGTTCCATGAATTGGTCTTTCCATTGTATGGTTGTATTAAACTGTGTAACAAAAAACCAAAAAAAAAATTGTTCCTGGGTAGTAAGTGTTATTTGCTAATTGCTTATGCCTCAAAAGTATAGAACATGACTATTATTCCCCACAAACTTTGCTTTTGTGACCAGGACAGTGATATTTCAAAATATCACTATTTCCAATGGGAAAATGGGCAAATGCGTGTCTTTTCGTTCACATAAAGTCAGAAAAAAACAACATATGAATCCAAATTAACATGTATTTATACTAAAGTAATACAAAGATGACTACAAAAGATTTAGAAGCCAGTAGTTTTTCGAGATTTACAATTATACTGTAAGCCAGTAGTTTTTCGAGATTTACAATTATACTGTATTTACAGTATAATTGTAAATCTCGAAAAACTACTGACTTCTAAATCTTTTGTAGTCATCTTTGTATTACTTTAGTATAAATACATGTTAATTTGGATTCATATGTTGTTTTTTCCTGAATTTATGTGTACGAAAAGACACACATTTTCCCATTGGAAATAGCGATATTTTGAAATATCACTGTCCTGGTCGCAAAAGCAAAGTTTGTGGGGAATAATAGTCATGTTCTATACTTTTGAGGCATAAGCAATTAGGAAATAACGCTTACTACCCAGGAACAAAAATTGTGTTACATAGTGCAGCAGGTTTAATCCGCTGTATAAGAACAAATAACGGAACATTAATTATATACAAGGTACTTTATGTTTATCGGGAATTAAACTGACTGTTTCAAAAATATTTTAAACCTTTCTTTAGCAAACAAACCTGAAAGTTGTTTTTCACCAACATTCTGTAAGATCCTAAAATTGAAAAACACAATCTAATATTTAATATTAACTATATACTGTATTCTTACTTCTCATAAATCAGTCCAATATGAATCAGTCCAAATGTTTCACAGTATTACAGTAATCCCTTGTGTATCCGTCCATATCCACCTTAACCCTTTACCCACCATGATCAAGCTGTTCAGCACAGTGCGTGCAAGATATTTGTATTGCTTACAGCCAATGTAAATTGTTGAGCAACCTATAGCAATCACAAAAAATGCTGTAAAATGTTTTTTAAAAAGTCCAGCTGTTGTTTATCCCACAGATAACGTTGCCTTCACCAGCGATAACCAACGTATTTATAGTGCAGGAGATTAGTGTGAATCGGGGTCAGAAGCAAATACTAGTGCTGTTCAGATCCATCAACAAATGCCTTCATACCAAGAAACTCATCTATAAAACATGTTAAAACAATCTTATCGGGCAAGTTCATTTTTCTACTCTTTTCCACATTGTTAGACAGAATACAGCCTAATGAAGTTCAGCTCTGTTTTAGCTAGTGTGTAGATGAGCTAAAAAGAGCCTCTATAGCTTCATGACGGTCAGTTACATTTCCTTTAATCCAGGTCAAGCACTGATTTTTTGTTCAGAAAGGGAAAAAAAAACCTGGCCTCTTCCACCCCACAGTAAAATAAGCGAATTTAAACAAAAGGTTTTCATTTGTGATTACTTATAAATATATTGTTTTATTTTAAGCATTGTATTCATTTCTTTGTTCGTAATGTGTTAACATTCACTGCATACAACAGTGAACATCATGACACACATGCTGATTCAGGATATGTAGGGAACATCAAATGTTTGCTCAGGTTGAGAAATGAGCACTGGCTCCTAGCTAGCAGTCTGTACTCCATTGATAACAGCCACTGCAAGTAATCACTGTAGAGACAAATTCCCAGTTCAAGTCAGTGAATGGTGATGGATCAGACGCTGCAGATCAAGTTTCATAATTTGAGGCATCTTTATAAGCCATCCTTTTTCCTAAACTATTTATTTTTATTATATTTATTTATAGGTGTTATTTAAAAAAAAAAAAAAAAAAAAAAAAAACTTGATCCATTTTGCTTTTTTTTTGTTAACTGCTTATCTACAGTTCATAACAAGCTGCTTATCACAGTTTCCATGCCTGCTGTGCAGAACACAGTATCTCCTGTCACATTTCTTTTGGTATAGAATGTTTCGCTTCAGAGATGGATCCCAGTTTTGGCTCCCATTTACTCCATAATGCCATTACAGTAGCCCTTTTATACTCATTATAAGGCGGATCACAAATAGCACATTCTTGTAATATATGGCTCCCACTATAGTGTTATAAATGATGAGCACTGTACATATATATATATATATATATATATATATATATATATATATATATATATATATATATATATATATATATATATAGGGAGAGGGTTAATTCCTCCCTGCTGAGAAAAAACATATGCAAATGCACATTTGCTTAATTGGTTTTGTTTAATCGTTAATTATCACCTGCACCTGGCTATCATTGTAAATTAGAGCCAGGTGTAGGGTATTTAAGGAGAGCAGCCAGTCTGTTCTGGGCTGCTGCTGCTGTGTAGAGAGCCCGCATGATAGTGTGCTCAAGCATATAAAGATAAAAATAAAGATAAAGGTACTGGTACTGGTACTGGTACAGTGCAAAGCCTTCTTGTGTTTAAAAACTGTGTGTTTTGTTTGATTTTTTGATTTAGCAGGTAAACAGCTTAGCTGTCCTGTTGGATAGTTAGGGTCGTGTCTGTGGTAGCCAGTGCTCGTACAGAGCTAGGGTTTTGTTTTCTGTTTTGTTTATTTTGCATTATTAAATATCTTAGCGTGCAAGAGCTTTCAAAAACCTCCATCTCTGGGTCGTACTTCAAAAACCGGTTTGTTTACAAATGATATATATCTATATATATATATATATATATATATATATAATTATATATATATATTATATATATATTTAAACAGATCCCCATGAGGTACATACTGTACCTACTTAAGATGTAAATCTCAGGGTCCCATATTACTCTGTTCATACAATACAAGGTAACAGAAGGTAACGTTTAGTAATTGGTAAATATTCAAATGTTTAAAATGAACATAATAGCAAAGTAAATGAGAATGAGTACTGTAATTTTAACAATGCCATTGCCACTATCAGGTCTCATCCCAAAGGATACATGTATCAATGCATGTCAATATCAAGTTAGGCAGGCTGGACAAGAAGAGGCTGTTTACCTCTTAATTAATTTCCCTCTCCCTGTAGTGCGAATTTCTCACGTTGTTGGCAAGCTGTTTTTTTGGATAATGATAGATTTAGAAAGATGGCTTTCTCATTGGCATAGTGTTTTATTGAGATGCTGAGGAGGAGTTTGTGGTTCTAATAATTTAGGTTTAATAATTACATACTATGGTGCGAGAGAATAGAAAGAGTCAAGCATCACTACCATGATGTAATTAGCAGTTATGTAATAAGAGGCTTTCTAGGGCTCTATTTTAAAGATCCTAAAGACTTAGAATTCATCACTTTCCAAAAAACTATGAAGCAACAGCACAAGACAAATGTCCAAATAAAGCTCAAATATTCATGCCACTATACCTAAAGGATGCATTCAACACCTAAACTGTTTCCCAAAAGCAATAATAATAATAATAATAATAATAATAATAATAATAATAATAATAATAATAATAATAATAATAATAATTGTTAGGAATGAGAAACATTAGCTGTGTTAAAGTGATCAAATGTAGGTCAAAGGCAACTCTGACTGATCCTCACTTCTTGGGTTCAGAAGCTTGGCAACATGGTCCACCATTGGTCCTAATTGAGTTTTAATACAGAGGTAATACAATTAATAAACAACTGGGTGTATGTATTCCTCATTTCAACCCCAATATCTTGTTACCCCATCATAATCTCCTTCTCTCCTAAACAAACAAGCATTGGGTATTATCGTTTAGCATTTAAATGTTTAAACTGGGGCTGTGCAATATTTTTTGTGTTGAATCTGCCAAAGCCTAGATTTGACTTAATTAAGAAATTCAAGCTCAATGATTGACTTTCACAGAGGCTCCAAACTGTGCTCCTTGAGAAGATCCCAGGTGGTCCCACAAATATTTTAAAAATAATGCAACTACATCTGCCACGCTCCCAAACATTTTTTTTTTAAATAATATATAATCACCACATTGCTTTAAAGTAAGGTGGTAGAGATAATTATAGTTTTTTTTTTTTTTTCAAAGTCAAGGAGCTAGAGGAAATTGCACAACTGCTTACTTTACACAACACTTTTTTTATTGTCATGCCAATAAAGCCAAATTGAATTTAATTGAGTGAGAGAGAGAGAGAGAGAGAGAGAGAGAGAGAGAGAGAGAGAGAGAGAGAGAGAGAGACATAAACTAAACATAAACAAAATAACCCACGTTTTCCAAATATTCCTTCTTAAATATTATTACTATTACAATTATCGGAAATGCTAATTTGCTTGTTATTTTTTCATATTAGTTTTAATTCAAGTTTGAAGATTGTTAGGCTATTATTATTATTATTATTATTATTATTATTATTATTATTATTATTATTATTATTATTATTATTATTATATATAATAAAATATCTGCATAGTGTATTTTTTTAATTTTCAATATCGGGGTTTATATTATGTGGAATTTGCTGTACATTTATTATTATTATTATTATTATTATTATTATTATTATTATTATTATTATTTATTATTAGTAGTAGTAGTAGTAGTAGTCGTGGTATTACCATTATCGAAGAAGACAAACGTAATTATATGGTATGGCTAGCCTATACTTACAGTGCATGTTTTTTTTTTTTCATAAATAGGAAAACAAGCTAATTTGCTACTATGTTTTTTTTTGTTTTGATTTGTTTTTTTTAAAAGGATATAAACATTGGAGATTCATGTCGCGTTCAAAACGAGCCCTTTCCTTTATTTTCCAGCGGACAAAATCTACAGACACCTGACTGTAATTCAAGAAACAGAAGGCAGAAAAGGCGTAAGAATAGACCATTAAAACTCGTGTGACTTCAAACACCTATATTCCTAAAATTTAGGTTATTTCTGAATATTTTTACAGGCCTACATTAAAAAAATAAAATAAAATCTGTGCAACAGAAGCGTACACGAGCAGTTCCAATAATGGGTAATCAAACCATTCTGGCACTAGAGGGTTTAACAATTCAAACATTCCAATATGACTGTTAAACAACTGGATTAATTATCCAATATTATTTTCTTCTGATTGTCCAGGATACAATCAGTAGCATATACTTCCAAAATGTAACTAGGTGTAAAAACACATAGGCATATCTATATCTATATAAACACACACACACACACACACACACACACACACACACACACACAAAATAATAGCATCAGCATTTTTATATTAAAATACAACAGTGCAGTAATGTTGACCCGATGCCCATTTTAAGGCTGCTTTCATACTGGCGAGTCCATTTCAAACGGATTCAGTCTGGTTCGTTTCGTTTGAAACAAGTTATCAGTGTTCTATCTGCGAACAAAGGGACCGAGTTCGTTTGGATGGAAACACGTTTTTTTTTTTAATTTCATTTAATTATTTGATTATTTTTTTTTTGTGGTAATTTTCCTTTTTTTTTAGGACCGACTCCATTTGTGTTCACATGGCAGTTTTCAAGTGAACTCGGTTCGTTTATATGGTGTGTGAACCGAATATTTACAATAGCCTAAGGCACTGAAGCACGGCAGTTATTGACGTTTTAGATTATTACATATTGCAATGGAAGAAATCGGGGACTGGGGACGGACGTACTTCGCTAATTTAATTAATAGACCTGCGTGTATGATATCCTAGTACAGTAGGAGAATAATGCAATTTACACAAATTATGCACGGTTCAGCTTGGATTTTGGAGTCTGATGAAATTTCTGTCAGAGCTTCAGTTTCTCCCTCTGTCCAGATTTCCACAGTGAAAAACTGTTATTTATTTATTTATTTTTATTTCCCATTCAATTAGCTGTAGCAACTGAAGCCGTTAAAATAACGGTTTAACACAATAATAGTTTAAAAATTAAACATCAGGTGAATTTATTGCAGATCATAAGAACTATATATATAGTTCTTATGATCTATGTATATGGTCATCTAGTCAGCACGTGTTAAATGTACAAAGCCATATTTATAAATAGAGATCAGCTATATACCATTTAAACATGTAGCCTATACATATATACAATCAGAATGATTAAACAAATAATCCACATTTATTTTTTGAATGGCGCTAATTCAGCCTAATACATTACTCTGATATTACAGCACACTGATGCAGTTGTGTATTTATAAAAATCAAATACAATAAAACCAGGACGATTAACAATGTTATTGTTTCCGACAGGGGACAACAAATTAAGGCTGAAACTGTGACAATCCCAGTTTTCACAGGATGTCTGGTAACCCTTGCAGTTCCCAAAGACATTTTTTTGTTTGTATTTTACTCTACTTGTTTTCTTCGAATGTGAACTAAATTACGTGCATAATGCTTAGTCTACTTTTGAGTCAGGTTGCCTATATAGTTCGTTTTCTATGTGCATAAGGATCCAGTCCAGCAGTTTACACATTGACGTTTAGCAAGCGAACCAGACTCGTGGTGTTTGCCAAACGGACTGAAACCACTTCTTTATGTGGACAAGGTACGGTTCGTTTCCCAACTGGACTTTGTTGTTCACACGTCATACCAACCATACCTAACTGTAATGGTGCGGACCAAACCCTAACGAACACACTTAGGCTATATTCTGTGATTTTAAAACATTTCTGTTGGTAGAGGTAATCCCTACTAGTAACACAGTATGTTAACATACGTAGGCTGAATCGTTTGAACAAATTACATTTCAAAGTCCAAATTAATAATTTTATAAGGTTACTTGTTAAAGTATATTCAAACTCTATAGAAAAAAAAAAAAAAAAAAAAAAAAACATTATTAACACCTCCACATAAAACGAGTTCTTGACGAATTAAAATACACATACCTGTATTACAGTCATCAGAATGCGAAGTAATTCATACAACAGTTATTGTATATAGTCAGTATACTTAAATTATGTGTGTGTGTGTGTGAACCAAATTCAGAGACTGTACTCAGTACAAACACTGTATTTAAGAAAAAAAAGTGGGTTTACCTTTTTAATTTTTGACTGTACATTTGCGCTTTCTTCTCATTGATAAGCTGAGACTTTTCCGAACCCGTCAAGTTGTCCATGATTGTAATGCAGTAGGAACTGAAGACAATAAAAATCGAATTCTGCAAAGCTTTTAAGAAAGGAATGCAGTCGTTTAAAAAAGATCTACATATGTTCTACCCATGCCATTATGATTTTCGTGATATCTCATTAGGTGTACCAGTTTAAAAAAAGTGTCTTTTAAAAAATAAGTGATCGTCTCATCTAGTGCTGCACTCAGAACAATTGACATAGAATGAATGACAGAGCCTGAATGTACTGGAAAAGATCTTCAGTGCTTAAAGGCACCAGCCCTGCGCTATGGTAAAATGTGTGTCAACAAATAAAAAACATAGCTTACTGAAAGTCAATGTACTCGAAGGAAACGTTTCCTAAGATGAGCACAGCGTTCCAGCACCGTGAGTATGGGGGTTGTAGTACATAATTGCACACCCCCTTCACTCCCCCAAAAGGCGTGTCTCCACTGACATATTCTGAAATGACCTATTGGTAAGTTTAAATGAAATACAGTTATACAAAATATTGTGATTAAACATGTGAGGTAACTGTGATAATACATGTTGCAAGCAACACACCTGTTCTTTACACAAACATCTTCTGCAGCATCCTCTGCAACATTCATCTTCTGCAATTATCCATTGCAGAAGATGAATAAGCCGTTTGTTTTCCACAGGTACTGAAATATTAAACTCAAATTGGAGCATTTCTTGGTGGGCCAAGCCTTTGCTTTAGTTAAACTATACAGCTGTTTAGTGACCTTCAGCACAGGAAGTTGCACAGTACCAGGAAAGAGCAGTTTAAACAGCCGGTCGATAATGTACTGCAAGCATGAGTAACGGGTAGCCCTCATTTTTAAAATAAAACAATGCAATTTAACAGTCACTGCATAGGGTTACCATTTTATAAATGGTTGTTTCTTCCAAAACGTGTTTCCTACTTTACCCTCAACAAATTTCAATGGTCCAATCTTCAAATACACGCATTGCCCCACTTCCAGTGCATCTGTAACCTGAGTAATATCCATTTACAAACCATTCAGAACAACGGGATATGTTTTCCATATGAAGGGGGTGCTGTGATGATGACTGTAAAATATGTTGCACCTCAGTGAATCTGTCCAGCATAAATCTTAATACAAGATGACCCCTATTCAATAGATTTTGTAGCTAGGTAATGCAATATGTTGAGCCAAATAAAAAATACATATTAAAAATATGAATACAATAAAAAATAAATCAATAAATATTGATTAATTCTCTGTTTTAAATGCATGAAATGATAATGTCGTCAGGCTGAAATGGCCATTGAATTGAGTTCAAGAAGCTATTCAGTCCCTTTAGGAAATTCAATAGTGAAGTTTCTCCTACAGCTTAAAACACTAAACAATTAAATATCCAATCAGGGAAACAGCAATACAATTATGTTTTTAGTGAACAATGAATTTGAATGTTAACAAAAATTGATGGTGACAATGACGACGTACAAATGTATTTTTTAAAAAAAAGCTGCCACAGACGTCTATAAATATCAGTGGGAATGTATTTTGTCTGCATTTTCATACAGTGATACCGTACATTTACTCAGTATGTACCGCACAACATACAATACAGTAACCGCAGTCTACTTCAAAATAGTTTAAAAAAAGAAAAAAAACAAAAAAACAATGCTGCCACCTAGCGGTCATACAAAGACATTGAAAAAACTTTGCGCTGTTATTCCCAAAACGTTTCACTATCTTTAAGTTTTGTTCTCAGTTTACACACCTTATTGACAGGACAGTTTACTTGCATTGAGTAGCTACTTGTACTTGAAACTTATATACTTGTACAATAAAAATTAATTTAAAAAAAGAGATTAACTCTCCCTGTACTGAGTTTTAAGAAATATTTTCTAACACTGAGATATTTCACATTTTATCAGTGTTTGCAAATATGTGTTCTTGAGTAGGCCTAAGGGTTTCATCCTGCTGTACATGTTCAGGCTGCTTTTACACCTAATTACAAAGTCTCAGCTTTTGCTTTCCTAGTGTAGCACCCGTTAGGGGCACTGGTTCTTTCTGATCGGGGTGGGATCAGCCAGGCAGAAATACCAGAAGGAAAATGAACTGAGACCACAACAATATGCACAATGGCAATGAACATCGTTTCATTAAATACAGGTGGTTAACTGTATTTAACAAACAGGACAAGTCTAGAATACATAGTCACGGCATGGGGTGTGCACTATTCAATAAAAAGTTAATTATAAATAATTAAAGAACAAATTGCAGTCCTGCTCAATACGATCGCAGAGACGGGGCATACTAAAAACAACAACAAAACCAATACTTAAAACTCAATGTCCCCCAAGACTCTATGTTTTCACATTTGTCAAAGTTTTCTTCTGTATAGTTGATAAATTAACAAATAAATAAATAAAATAAAACTCCATGCAAACAATAAACCCTGTACCCACCTCCAACAAGTAATGAGACATGACGTTTCAAATTTCACTCCAAAGTGATATTGTTTCACTATATTCTGGTACTTGTAGTCTAACCGCAATACAAGCGTCTATTTTTTGGGAAGAGGACAGATACAGGAGAGCTTTTAGTGTAAAGCTGCGGCGGCATATCAAGTCGTGGCTGAACACTTTGGAAATATTGTGAATTACTTCCAAGTTCCAAGGTATTTTAACTTTGGTAGTGTTTGACCTAATATCAGCTTCACAAAAAACTATTTTATTGCTGATTACTGCTACAAATCTAGTCCATTTTCTGGCAAACTGCATATTCTCTCTCTCTCTCTCTCTCTCTCTCTCTCTTCTCTCTCTCTCTCTCTCTCTCTCTCTCTCTCTCTCTCTCTCTCTCTCTCTCTCTCTCTCTCTCTTTCTCTCAATTAAATTAAATTTGGCTTTATTGGCATGACAATAAAAAAAGTGTTGTGTAAAGTAAGCATATACATGTCATAAACAACTAAAATATATAGACAGAGAAAACATATATTTTAACACTACACAGTAGAGAGAGTCCCTTATGTTTTTACAATTTCCTTTATGTTTTTATAATTTCCTTTATGTTTTTATATTTTTCATAGTGTGTTAGGAAGTGAATTTCTGTCTCATCCTCTCCTGTCTCACAGTGACCACAGAGCCTGTTCTCTCTGGGTAGCCAGGTTTGCCTGTGTCAGCCTTTTTCGATGGATAGGTTGTGGTCACTGAGCCGGTATTTGGTCAGGATCTGCCTCTGCTTTGTATTTCTGACAGGGTGTACTATTTAGAGTCTGATAGGGCTGATCTCTTGGTATTGCAGGGCTTTATGATGGAGTGAGTTTGGGTCACTTTTTTAGATGAATCCAGTATTTAATGCTCTTCTTTGGATATTCATAATCAATGGCCTAATTCAGCCCTGCATGCCATGTTTGGGGGGAACATCTGCAGTGTGGGGGGCTGCTGTTCGGGGTCTGGTACACCTGGGTTTTTTCTCCTTCTCAGCCAATTCTTTTAGATTCTGGAAATGTTTCTCAAATAGTTCTAGACTGGCCTTAGCTACCTGAATCATAATAGTGCCATTATAATATGCATTGAAGCTGAGCTTTGTGCTGTCAGGGTCAGTTTTATCTCCTATACGCAGTTGCCTCCCTTTGCAAATCCCTCCTAACTTGACATTGCTATATGCTGCGCAGAGGACTGTGTGCCAGACAGTGGGGTGGTCTGTATAAAACTAGATCTAGTTATTTATTTGTATCTAAATCAGTGGTTCTCAATCAGTGTTCCGCAGACCGGCTCGCTTCAGGTGGAAAGATTACATAATTACGGAAAAAAAAGGCAGCACAGTTTATAGATCCCATTGCAAACCCAAAATTTGAGACCTTAAAAACTCAGCTACAGAGTGGCACTGGGACCACGTTTAAGGAAGCTTTTGTTATTGGTTTTAGTTTTTTATTTTTTATTTGGTGGTGGGATTGTGATTACAATTTTTGTGTTTAAAAGTCTTTGTAAACCAGTACCTTTTAATCTTTAATATCTGTACAAAAAATAAAAATACAATTTGACATGAATTATTAAAGTTTTAAAAAACTGCCTAATACACTATTACAGGCAGTACCAACCAGTAGTGCTATATTTCCCAAATTCTGTGAAAAATGTTCAATTGGAAACTGGTCAATTTCTCTGCTAATTCAGTATCACTTTCTGTTTCGGCTCCTCGGAGTGCATTATGTGCACCAGTTATGTAAATGAAATTAGCTATGTAAAGCACGAAGCCCACTGAGGAGTCTGTTAATGTATACAGGACCATTGGGACCATGTCCATTATCTTTACTATGCAGCCCATTACCTTCCAGTGAGCAGAGCTGACAGGTTACAATTTCACACTTGGTGGTTCCCCAGCTGATTATTCCTATAAACCCTATCCATGAAACCCCTGAGGTGGAATAATGAACTTGTATCAAAGGTCATATGCTGTTTACATGAAGATGGAGAATATGGAAAATCATTTCCTGTCACTATTTCGGTCTCAAATGTGCTGTTTTTAAAGAAATGTGTTGTCTGCTCAGTTCACCAGGGGATGCTTTTTCAAAACTTGTAGTCTTTTCTCCCCCATTCTGGAAAGTCCAATTATTTTTTATACCAACCTGGCTCACTGCTGCCACCTCCGCACTGACTCGGGAGAGATGAAGTCGAACACACACGTCTTCCGAAACGTGTGCCTTCAGCTGTCCACTTCTTTTTACTCTGAAGGCCTACCATGCAGCCACCTCAGAGCTAAAGCGTCTGAGGACCACGCAGCTCCAGGCAACGTGCAGGCAGGCCTGCACGTGCCTGGCCAGTCTACGGGGGTCGCTGGTGCGCGGTGAGCTGGAGACCCCCGGCCAACCTAAGCCCCACCCCCCCCGGGTGGTGTGCGGCCAATTGTGCGCCGCTTCCTGGGAACTCCCGTCCACGGTCGGCAGAGGAATAGCTGGGACTCACCTGGCGACCTCCAGGCTATAGGGTGCATCCTGCACTCCACATGCCTTTACTGGAGGCGCCACTAGGGAGCTGCCCCAAAATTGTGTTTTAATCATGTAAAAATGTGTTTCAACGCACCAACTGAGCTATTTTTTTTTGCCCGGTGGCCATCTAGGATTTGAATTTCGCCCACTACAGACTTTGAGCCTTCATAATTAAAATAAAAAAGTATATATGTTTACAAAAAGATCAACACTTTACCAAAAGAACAATTATTCTAAGTTAGATTGTGGTTTTAAATTGAAAGATCAAAAGTGCACAGCTTGAAACGGGCACAGTAGTTCTGCCACTGCACCAAGTCCTTACTGTCCTATATGTGTATGTGTCACTTTTAAAAGCATGGGTTTTATTTACATATCAAAACACACATATTGGAGTCTTTAAAATGTGATGTATTAGTCTAATAAGAACATATTATTATCCCTGTGCTGCAATTATTTTTTACAATAAATTTGAGGTTAAAAAGCCCCTGTGTACAGAGGCAGCACTGGATAAAGCTCACTCTGTCCTCTGGCTACATCACAGCTGTAAAATGATGGGCTGGCCAATCACATTTCCACCCACATAATTGAAAACCTGAGCATGCTTGACTCTTGGAAAGTCAGTTTTTTTTTTTCACCTTTCCGTATGTCCAAATTATTAGGGCTTAACTGGCACAAAACCAGATACTTAGAAGAGAATATTGGACATCTTATGGGTATGACTTTAGACGATACCTGTTAACCCCTTATCTTCACCCCCAAACAAGAGAGATTGGTCAACACTTTACATTTAAAACTATAATTTAACACTGTAGTTTAATTCAATTAGCCTACATATTGTATATTGCAATTTCATTACAAATCAACGTGGCAGCTTAAGTGGTTTTGTATCCAGAATCGAAAGATCCCTGGGGAACACTACTTGTGTTCATCTATTGTAACATGTTCCTAAAAGGGTCAAATTTCATCCTGCCCTCTATCACCCTGGAGACCCCTCTAGGGTCCAGACTGTCCCTGTCCTGCCCTCTGCCGGTGAGTTATTTAGAACGAGTGACATCCTGATGCTCTTGTCATTAAATGAGCACCATTATATGATCAATATAAACTAAAGGTTTATTACAGTATCAGGATACAATCCGTGCCTTTTTTAGTTTGACAAATTTATGTTTATCCTTTTTTTTATAATCAATTAATGATATGCCCTCTTCTGATATTTATATTTATTCTGTTCACACTGTGCAAGCCTATTAGAGTATATGAAGTGGGTCTGTATATTTTGTATGAACATAGTAATCTAGAATGCACACAGTACATGGGCATGTCCATTTAAAATGTCTCTGTGTTAATAATGATGTTGCACAAGGATAGTTTTAGCCTAGTGTGCGTTAAACCTCTTCATCCTCCCTCCCCCTCCATTTGCAGGTTCTCTGTAAAAAGGAGCTAAGTTGGCAGCTCAGAATGAGTACAACTTTGACCATCCAGACACCTTTTACTTTGAGTTGCTTGTCACTATGCTGAGGAAGCTGAAGAAAGGGAAGAGCATGAGAGCCCCAGTGTAAGACCCTGGGTCCTCACCCATTACTACAGTATTTATTTGTGTTATCTTTTATTATTTAATTTTTTAAAGGTACCATCAACTATGAAATAATTTCAAACTATAAAAAAAGCTACTTTAACACACCAAACTATTTTGAAAAGCCCAGGGGATCTCCCTAGGGACACACAGAGATCCCAATTGCTATGATTTGAAGGTTCTGCTATGTTGAAGGGGTATAACACTGTGATTTTTATTAAATAAATAAATAAATGGTGGATACTCCCTGAACGTTTATGAAATATTATTTCAATAACGTGTGTGTTCTTTGTTTTTTAAATTATTAATTAGTGGTTCTTAAATTAATACTGTATTTCACTGACAGTTTATTGTGGCATTTTACCTGACAAACTCAGCTCTGAGCCTGGTTGCTTAGTAACCAGTTTAGAAGGCCCTGTGACTTCACACAGCATTTCCTCCTTCCTCCATGATTCTGAAGAACTTCTCCGTGTTTTTTAGTACAAATGTCCGTGACAAAATCACAAGTTTACTTATCTGTTATTAAAATAGGAATAGCAAACAAAAAATGTCACTCTCCTCCATCTAAAAGATCGAGGCTGGCTTGTCAGAAATATCAAGATGAATTTACCACAGAATGTTTTAAAGATGTTGATAATTAACTTTTAGATGCAATTGAATCATGTTTATTACCTTTTGTTTTCATTACTGCTGTATGCTGAAGGATTCCATGATTTAAAGTTTTGGCTGTAATGCAGTAAATATAATGCCCTGATAAATAATTCCTCCACTTACTTTTCTAAATGTGATGAGTACTGTAAAGCTTGCTGTCCTCTGATACTCTCAATTACACACATACCTTTCAGTTCCAGTCGAATTTGTTCTATTGAAAGTAGCAAGAAAAGAATAAATTATTTTTGCAAGGGCCCTGTTTTAATTTTGGAAGCAGATCTTGATAAGTGATCCTGCACTCTCACAGATAATGAGAGAGTTACCAGGTACATTTACTTTGCTTTGGTATTAATAGGTGCTTCCCAAAGTATCATATTGTTTTGTATCTGATAACTACAGCAGCTTGTAATTGCATGAAAACAAATGTCTTAAATTAAAGGAGTAAATCAACTGTAAAGATACAATTGGATGTGTTGCAAGATTGTGTGGCAGAGGCACACAGACAAACAACATGCACTGCTTCTGGCAGCAAGCTTGTTGTGCTGCTAGACAGACTGGCCTCCCTACATCCAACTTGTTACCACTCATTAGAGTGTTGAGCATACCACAGTAATAGACTATAAGATCAGGGAAGGAAGGGCTGTATTGGGGCACCTTTCTTCAAGATTGACTTTGCAGTCATAATACAGTGATAGAAAATGTTTGTATTAGAGTACTGGTACTGGATGACCACTGGGTAACTGTGGTAGAAGTTCAGTTGTGTTTCCAGGTGAGGTAAAAGTTTTTATTACTGCTTCAGATTGTCATTTGTTAAGAGAAGTGTTATTACAAGATTAAACCTGTCTTGCGTGCATGTTAAAGAACAAACAAATCTAGCTACAAGATTAAATTTGTTAGATGATTAGAAATTCTCTTATTTATGTTCAGCATTGGCAAGTACATGGTTTTGGCAACGTTTTTAAAGTACAGACATTTGAGTATGTGATCTAATGATATGCTGTCTTTCTCTGTTTTCAGTAAGTATGTGTTAATTCTCCCTGTATTCATCATCAGTTTTTTTTTTTTTTTTTTTGTTCCCAGAAAACAGTCTATGGAGCTAATGTAGTGATATTCGAAGGGATCCTGGCGTTCACCAACAAGGAAGGTAATGATCTCAATTGACTTTTTTTACGGGAGGAGGTTTCAGAGATTGCTTTTTCATGTGATTCTTCACTTGGCTGCATTTTTCTGTGTCGGAACAATCATTGCACTGAAACTAAAAGCTACTAATAATATACCTGCGGTGTCTCAGAGCAAAAGACAGTAAAGACAAAAAAGGAAATGAATTGGGAAAGATAACCACGTAATAGGCCTGATATTTATTTAGTTACAAAACAAATGCTGAATAAAATGTCCGTGTTATAAAGTGCCTTATAAAGTATACTTTTCCACTTGAAAATTAATTAAAATACATTTAAAATGAGCTATTTACTATTTGAAGGAATACAAAAAACAGTAATTAAAATTATGCAAGAATAAGAAACAACTTCTTGCTGTTTTATATGACCTTGTGGAGTAAAACACTTTAAGAATGTAGCTCTAATTAAATGAACTTCAGCATCCTGTGGGTGGACCTCAGTAGAGCCTTTTCCAGGAGAGATCTCTATTGCCTTGTGGTTTTAATCCTGCAATAATGCTAAACCGATTAGTTAAAAGATTAACCAAACTTTAGTCTTCAGACACTATGATAAACAATTGAACCTTTTAATGTGTCCTGGCAGAAAACAGAACTGCACATTTGTGATGTGTTTAACCTTCTGTTATCACTCTCCCAGCATTCCTTCAGAGAACTGCGAAACAAAAGAGCGGGCTCCGACCCATTTGTTTTGTGATTATGGTATTGTCAGGGAGTGAAGCTGCATTCATTATTACCTCGAGACATGCTTGTGCCCTTCTCCAAGCGGGGGTGATTAATAGTGCTGCCAGTCTACTGAGATGGAATATAATGAGATTAATGAAGTGGTACAGTGATTCTAAATAAAGTTATTTTATAGTTCAGATATCAGGTTTTATTTAGCATCCACAAAATGTTTTAGTGTATTGTAGCTGTTATGTGGCAGGGAATCAGAAAAGAGAACTTGTGGGATGTAATTGAGTATCACAGCAGTGATGGATGGTTTTCTAAGTTTTATTTGGACTTTGACCTCTTGCAGGGAGAATAAATAGGGTGTACAAATTAAATAATTATCTCACCTAGGTGTCATTCATATTATTTGGTTTCCAATCGTTTTCTTTCCATTTTTCAACCAATTTCTAAGAACCTCCTTTGATGTCAATCAAACATATGTGTGTGATAGTGTATTATGCCCATTGATTACAGTGCTTGTGATGGTATATTATGCACATTGATTATAGTGTCTGTGATAGTGTATTATGCACATTGATTACAGTGTTTGTGATAGTGTATTATGCACATTGATTACAGTGTTTGTGATAGTGTATTATGCACATTGATTACAGTGTTTGTGATAGTGTATTATGCACATTGATTACAGTGATTGTGATAGTGTATTATGCACATTGATTACAGTGATTGTGATAGTGTATTATGCACATTGATTACAGTGATTGTGATAGTGTATTATGTACGTTGATTAGCGTCTGTGATAGTATATTATGCACATTGATTACAGTGTTTCATGCATATTCTTTAAACGTTAAACACAAGGGTGTCCAATCTCAGTCATGGAGGGCCGTTCCACTCCAGGTTTAAGAGGTAAAATTATCACATTAACTACTTCCACGTCTGGGTGGAGGATTAATTGGTTCAATTAAACAATTTAGAACAGGGTTGGAGGCTAACTTTACCCACCCCTGGTTAAAGTTGTTAAAGACTTTGACAACTGGCTTCACATCTGGTGAATTTCCGTTAAACCTCTATGGTCACAGCCAACCTTTTATAATTTAGTTCCCTCTCGCAAATTAGTAACTACTTTCTCTGGAACTGTCTGTTCATCCAGTACATTTCAGTGAGCTTAATTAGAATATGCTGGGGTGGCAAGGATGCTCATCAAGGTGGAACTAACTTTTTAAATTTCTGTTGTATTATTACGATTTAAATGTATTGTTTGGTGTTTAAAACACAATGTTTTGTTATTGTGTGCACAATGTGTCCATCTCCAAATTAAGTGATTACCAATTTGGAGATGGACATGTATGTATAAAGAGTGGATCAGCTGCTCATCAGGATTTGGTGTTCAGAGATGAGGAACATAAGAACGATATACAAATAACAACTGCTACTTGTGCTGGCTTGAAAGCAGCCTGATACTTGTTTTATTTAGTGTGTGCACTGTTTTGTGTCTGTTTATTTTGGCCACCATGCTGCTTTGTTTTGAACACGTTCTTTGTTTTGTTTAAACCTTTAATTTTTACTATTAAAGAGAGAGCATGAATTTGCTACTCACCCGTTGTACTTTGACTGTGTGTGTTTCGTTCCTGGTCTGTGACGTCACCACTCGACCATCCTGTCACAGTTATGTAAAGCCTCTCTTCAGCTCAAGGCCAGGCTTGGTGTTTACAAAGCTGATCCTTCAGAGGACAGAGAAGCCACGTGACAAGTCTGCCTGCTGTGCAATTTTCTGAGAAAGTTTGAAATTTATATGGATCTATTTGCAGAATGACAGTCCTGTTTAGGGTAATTAATTAAACTGGCTTTATCCACAAGTCCATCATAAATATATTATTGAAGTAGACCTTTTACCACTATTATATTTTGGAACCTGTTACATTAAATTTGTGTTATTGTCCAATAATTGGCAAAATATTTATATTTACCCCTCTCACAGACTATTCTATACCTTAAAAGACCCTGTGACAACTGGAATAATGAAGTAATTGTAATTTCTTAGGCTAAAATTAGTAGTAAGAACACTCTGGCAGCAAATAGTTTTTTTTTGTGCACAAATATTTGTATGTATTTATTTATTTATTTTAAAGATCCTAGATATGAAAGTTTTTGTAGACACTGATTCTGACATCCAGCTAGTCCATCGTTTGAAGAGGGACATCACCAGCGACGTCAAGACATCACAGGGGTCATCAAGCAGTCTGTGAAGCCAGCATTCGAGCAGTACATTGAACCCATGACGCAGGTGGTTGATATTGTTGTACCCCGTGGTACAACTACCTTTGATTTAATTCAAAACGATGCTGTCGGTAATGAAAGATAGTGGTAGTGCTGACTACCATACTATTTTGCATGCCATATCTACTGTGATGTGAGTGGTAAAGCTTTCCACTGCCTATTCGAATGACATGCTTGTGTTGGTATTGTATGAGATTGTGCATGAGCACAGAGCGCTGACTATCAGCTAATTGTACAGTATTATGTGAGGGCTCTCCAAGGGGGACCCGAAATGTCAGTAGCCCTGGGCCTCCAAATACCTTAATACGGGCCTGATCACTGGCACTAGTGGCAGGTGAAACTGTGCACTGAAGAATTAATTTGCTACTACCTTACATATTTCAGGTGGGGAAAACTTTGTAGCACTGGATCTCATTATACAGCATGTCCATAGCCAACTGGGTAAGGTATATTGGAATTATATTATTATTTTGTAATTGTTTAATTTTAAGGGAGCGAAATATCATGTGGTTTATATGTGATCAAATGTATGCTATCCAGAGTAAATTTGTATATATGTGTGTGTGTATGTGTGTGGGCAGGTATTACTATCAATGTGGGGACAAAATTTGAGAAAATGTCCCCACAAAGTAACTCCTGAAAAAAACGATGTTGTAGGGACGTCACTACTTTGTAAAACACCTTGTTATGAACTAAATATGCTTTTAAAAAAAAAAAAGTGCCAAAATATTTAGTTTGTTGTCGACTTTTACCCTGTGTTGAGTTTTGTCTGAGTGGAGTTAATAGTAAATAAAAATATAGTGACAGTCAAATGAGAAGTCCCCGCATGAATATGAATAATTTAAAATTATAATGAGTAACAAATGAGAGATACAGAAAATAGTATCTGAATCTTCGTGCAAGTTATTATCATATAAAAAGAACAATTAATCACAATCACTTCATGGTAAAAGCTGACAATTCTGAAAAAGACGGCAAATTGTTAGGTAAGCCTGCCACTGCGACCTTACCTGACCCATGTTTTGACAAAGCTTTCCAGAACACACTGCTAAACTCGTACAGCAGGTACATTCTCCATAAAGGTGCACTATCCCCACAAACCTCACACATAGGAGCCCTTTCTGCCTCCAACCGACACAACTGCTCCTCCACGCCCCTCTCCCTTTTTCTTTCTCTTCAGCGCATATGGATGAAAGGGGGAGTGAATGAGGCCACACACGGTGGCTCAGCACAGATGAAGTACTACTCTGGATTCTTCCAAAGACATTGTGATCCCATCCTGACACCAAGTGTGACAGGACAGCGGTGAGACAGAGACTCAGAAGCCAAGTCACTGCAGTACAAAATGCAGACACGCACTTTAATAAACAAAAACGTTATACAAAACACAGGAACAAAGTAACAAACAGGCACACTGGCCAAAATATAGGTTAAACAAACAAAAACGTAGGCTGGGCATTCACCTTCACTAACAAAATACAAAAAAGTGTTCAGGCTGGGCAAAGCCATCACTGAACTTTACAAAAACAAAATTGTGCAGAAACACAGTGTACACTTGCCAAACTCCTCTCCCCAAATGGAGCCCTGGGCTCTCCTTTTACATGATGTGGCTGCTCCCAATTCGCACTTAATTGTTCAGCCACATTCTCACATATTTTTGGCAGGGACAGGAATTAACCCCATCCCTGCCAACCACCACCAGAACACTACACTATTTATAGGCAGAGCTCTTGCTCTGCCACAGATAAATTTACATTTAATTAGATGTGCTGAGTTTGTACCTCTAAACAAGAGGGTTTAAAAAAATCAAAAGTGATGTCGTTGCTCCGTCCTATCAACCAACAGAGAACCAGAAAGGTAGGATTTCAAACATTACAGATGCGGGTATGTGGCAGTGAGAGATATTTTAGGTATAGTAGAATGACAGATTAAACTGTCTGTTAAGGCTGTATGCCTTTCCAAAAAAGACACACGGCGCAAGATTGTAGATTACGTACTTAGGACTTTTTCACACAAAGTCTTCGACTCCAACCAGAAATTATGTCTGAGAGAAGTATGTACTGTAAATTTTGTAATCTAAAGTAACATTTAAACTGGGCAGTAGTCAAAAGCAATTATCTTTATATTATTGGTTTCGGTGTACTATTTAAAAGTTATTATGCATGTTGATGTAGCTAAAACTACATTATTTGAACTTTCCGTGAATTTATTTGCCGCACCTCACCTGTGAAATGTACTACAAATTACCGTGCTAAAACCGTAGCCTTAATTCTAATGCATTACAGAATGAATTAATTTACAATCCTTCTGATAGAGGCTTTCACCCTAATCAAGATATGTAATAGTTATTTTGAAGAACTCAATACTATGAATTTTAAAATGTTCATTGGTATAAGCCTTGGTATTATCTGTTACAGATCTGTGCTGTGCTGAAATATGCTTTATATTAGGACATTTTAAAAACAAGTGAAACTGAAGCTGGCCTTTTATCTAACATTATCAAGCAGTATTCTGTCCTGCCTCGATTCAGGGTCCCCTGACCTTGTGCTGTAATTATTTGTTAATCGACACACTAAGAGCGCCTGACTTTGTGCAATAAATCATTATTTGTTTCCTACACAGAAATAAGAAGACAAACCGGGATGAATTTATTCTCTACTCAAAGAAATTAATGAGGCTTTTGATAGAGCATGCTCTCTCCTTCCTGTTGTTCAAGGTGGGTGTCTCATCCTGCTTTGCAGAAGAAAACCATTAACACTGTTTAAGAAGCGGGGTCAAGCATTACATATTCATTATTCAGTAAGCTGTCTTTTCAAATGTCTTGTATTTATATATATATATATATATATATATATATATATATATATATATATATATATATATATATATATATATTATGTGTGTGTGTGTGTGTGTGTGTGTGTGTGTGTGTGTGTGTGTGTGTCCCCTTAGCCTGTTACTGTGGAGAAACCTCAAGGTGCGATCTATGAAGGGAAGAGGCTCAGTGGCAAAAGGGTATGCACTTTCTCGCTCCTGTTAAAGGACACAGTTACATGTACTGTGCCAGCCAGTAGCAGTTGTCATTTTTATTATTTATTTCTTAGCAGACACCCTTATCCAGGACAACTTACAATTGCTACAAAATATTGCAGTACAAAGTATCACATTACAAAATATCCCTTTGTAAAGTATCACATTACATAATATCACATTATAGATAAGAGCAGTATAATAAAATCAGTTGCAAAAGATCAAATTCAACTAAGAGGAAAAAATAGGGAATACAGTAAATAATTACATGTAAGAGCGGGTTTGACTATGAGCTGTTAACTTATATAAAAAATATTTGCATATACAAGTAAAATCCAGTATGAGCATGTAGTAAGTACGATGAATGGATGAGAATGATTTCAAGTAAGTGCAATTGAAAAAGCCTCTAATACGAATACCTGTAAGAGTAAAGTTAAACACAAGATACAGGAAGTAGTTATAATTAAGAGCAGTAATAGAATATGGTACCAGTACAGTTGGGTGCCATAAGTATAGTCAAGGGTTGAGATGTTTACAGATGTGTCTTGAGGAGGCACCGGAAGGTGGTCAGGGACTGAGCAGTCCTGATATCCATGGGTAGGTCATTCCATCACTGAGGGGCAAGGGTGGAGAAGAAGCGGGCTCTGGAGAACAGGAGAATAGAGTGGTCGACCGTGTCAAAGGCTGCAGAGAGGTCAAGGAGAATTAGGACAGAGGAGAGGGAGGCGGCACGAGCAGAGAGCTGCTGGAGTACTGTAACATCAGTCCTTAACTGTACAGACACTGGAATGGAACTTAAGCATGTCCTAGTAAGTCATGATTACTTAGTGCACGAGTAGGTCTGCAGTGTCTCTGCGGATACAATTAATTTAAAAGTTGTGCTGTGTGATGCAAGATCATAAAACATTGAGCTGAGATCTATGATATCAGAGCTGCTTTCTGGGTCTCTTGAACTTGCATTACCCCATGCAATGAACAGGAGTTATTTGATTATGGAGGCAGATTTTTTTTCCCCTCAAGATCTACTGCTTCCAAATGATGCTCTTATCCCACCTACAAAACACATCTCTTAGGGATTAAGCAAACTAGAGATGGTTAAAGAGTCACATAGTCTTCTTGCAGATAGACCATTGGAATGAGAATGATCTGCATAACACAAATTCAGCACAATAATAATGTCCCTGTTCATAATAAGATTTGAAAGTGTTTTTTCTTTTTTATCACTCATTTTAATTGTAATGTTGTAGTTTTTTTTTTTTTCCAGCTGCATTACTTGCGTTTGCCAAAGGATATAAATGAAGATTATGTTATACTGGGGCTACTGCACTGATGGTTATCAAAGTTTTAATGATAAGGTTTTTATTTTTGAGTGCTTCTTATTGCAGTGACTAAAATACGGTGTGTTTTTGTTTTTGATAAGTTTTTTAGGTGTTTCATCTGTGTTCAGGAGCTGCTCTTTGGCTCTCATATATCTAGTGTATAAGACATGCATTTTATAGCATTGGCTATAACAGCCAAAGTGAGAACTAACGCCAGTGATCTGCAACTTTGTATCAAATGTCCTTTTGTTTTGCTGTCAATACACTGCTTTGCAGTAGATGGTGCTAATGCGTATTTGTATAAAGAAAGCACAGAAACAGTAAAAACAAACAAAAAAATGTCATTAAACATACTGTACATGATCACGACGTCCAGGAGGATAAGATCTTGCTGCTGTCCTTCCTGACGGAGGAGATGGGAATTCAGTCCATAGCCTATGCCTTTCCTAGACTTCGCATCATCACCACCGCCATGGATAAGTATGTCAACAATGAATTTCACATCATTCCAGAGATAAGTAAGACCAATCCCATTCCAAAAGCGATCCACAGAATACCCCATTGTTGAATACCCTACATTTTCATTTAAAACAAAACAAAACACCCTAACCAAACTTTGAAATCCTAGACAAGCTGGGTGTAAATGGTTGTAGCGATTGTTGGGGACACTGTACAGCATAATGATTCAACTCTAAAGAAGTTGTTGAGAAGCTTGAAGCCTGCACTCCACTTCTTAAAATGTTTTTCTTCCAAAGCAATGCTGTACCTGGTGGATAAATATGGTACAGTAGAATATGACCTCCAGTCCTGTCAGCTCTAATTTTATCACACACTAAATTCAATAAATACTGAATACTGCTTTGTTGTCTCAGAGGGAAAGTGCTTTGTTTTTGAGTACACAGCTTGATTTAGCATTTCCTCTCCCTTTTTAATTTAGGTAATTTCGGAGACAGATATTTCATCATTAACGCACCTTCAGGGTATAAGAGCGACTGCTGATCAAAGGAACCATGATGGAGGTGGAGACTAGGTTAAAAGGCCCATTTGTTAAACCATGTAGTTACATCTGCTGTGTAACTTCTTGTCTGTCAAACCCACCAAGTGGCTGTGATATTGTGAAACCTTTTGCGTGTGGTTCAATCTTATTTCATACTCTACATGAATTCATAGCTAACAGATGAAAGACATGCATTGTGTCAATGACTGGAAGACTCTTAAGCAAAAAAGACCCCACCCCAAATGTTTTATTTTATTTCACTGCCAAATTGCTGTTTGTATGGGACTGAAAACCAAAGGCTCTTTTGCCTCTACTACAGTGCATCCTAGGTAACTTCACATTAATCCTTGAAAACTGCTACTTAAAAATAGACTCTTGTTTGAAAACAGGAAAGAAGCATTGGTAGCTGTAGAAGCAGTTTGACTTGCAGTCTATGATAATGATTTTTTAAGAGTAACGTTTCTTTGAGCTTGACTGCTCAAACTTCTTAATGTCTTACATTTCTGAGAATCTGCATCATAGACGTTTGTAAATGTAAGAAATGTATTGGAAAATCACAGTTATCTTTACATGCATGTATCTCAGGGCTTATTTTGTAAAATTCTACAACAGATTTACTGGCAATTGGCAAATAACAATAGTAATCTCAACAGCTGAGAGACCAGTGACCATTCATACTTCTTAGCCAGAAGGCTGTCGATTTCAAATGGCTTCTGATAACATGGGTATGCAGTGTCCTTATGGGGAAATGTCCTTGAGGTCAGATGTAAACCCAAACTCTGCTTAGCAGACATCTGTAAACGTTGTCTAGATCAACCAGTTTAGTAGTAAACAAGATTTTTTTTAATATTTTTTTTTTAAATAGAGCATATTCATGAGACTTGACAAGCCAAACCTTCCCTCAGTTTAAAACGAATGAGTGATTGACCATCATGGCTATTCTTCATAAGTTAAGCCCTGAGGTGTATGCATGGTGAATGTTTTTTATTTATTTATTTTTTATGCAACTAGTTTTATTTTAGAGGACAGTGTCCAAAGAGTTAAAGTTTTTGTTTTGCCATATCATATCAGTAGACAAGATAGACTGGCAATGGGATACAAAGCCAGTTGTTCTGGGATTCCTGAATCTGTTTTTCTATTTTACAATGGGGCCATGTTACAATTAATGTGTGGATTTTAGGGCCGTTTTTACTGTGCATTTAGTTACTGTTATAGTTAATGGGGAACTAGTGTCCAGTTTTGCCCACCCAGCACCTTTCAAAGGTGATGCATTATCTTTGAAAACATGTTCATGTACTGTGTGCCAATGCTTTACTGCCTCCTTTGTACTACTGTATGTACTGCATTCTCACAAATTATTTTTTAAGCAAAATTTCAATTGAAGCCCTCTTGCTGTTTAAAATGTTTGCTTTGCAGTGTTTGTCCAGAAATTATAGTCAGAAATGGATGTTGTTACTCTTAAAGTAAGGCAGCCAATAGTTCAAAATGTTTTGATTTTTTTGAATGGCTTCAATTGTTTTAGTATTTTTTATCAATATAAGTATGTTCATCAATAAGGACATTGCTCACAAAGCACTTTACAGGACAAATGCTACCCCCAGTGACTCGGTAGGGGTATGTGTAAAGGATACATTTAACTACACTAGTAGTGAGTCGCTTACAGATTAACCGTACAGAAGGGTTTATTTTAATGATCTAAACAGTGGCAGATCTAAATACCGCCTCTCTTTAACTATTAATCCAGCTGGGGTTTTCCCCAGGGCTACTTTATTTGTCCACTTTGAACATAAAAATAAATTGGGTTTATTCATTTCAGGGCTGCTGTACTAGGATTCTCCACTGTTTAAATCACTAACATTGAACCCAGTTTCTGTAAGTTAAGCACTGTATACACTATATAAAAGTCCAGTGCAGTTGTATCTGTTACTGCTCTGTTCGTGATTAATATGTGTACCCAGTACAGAGGTTACAGACCTGTTTTTGGTCTGTAATGTGTGTTAAACTTTTTATTTCTGCTTGCTGTTTATGTATAATGAAAGCGAAGTTCTTCATTTGACTCCAAGGGTCCTGTATTTGCTGCAGTTCTTTATATTTATTTGTTTGTTTGTTTTTGTGTTTATTTATTTACGCGGGCAATAACCACACGAGGGAGACAGATGCCTGCCGGCTGGTCGGAAAACTCTGCAATGGGTTAATATAGTCTGGAAGTGACGTCATCAGCTGTGCAGTGGATATTTGGGGAAGAGTGAGACAGGCATGTTTCTATTTACAATACTGTAGTTTGGTACATACTAACTAGAACAGAGCAACATGTTTATTAATAAGCTATGTTTAATATGTTTTAACGTTGAGCGTAATATTAGAGCATATAGACTGTGGAACAAAATGAGATGCCACGTGCACGCTGCAAATTAAAGTTCGAGGGTAAAGGTTAACGAACAGTGTGTCACTGCTATGGCATCACTGTAATTAAAGTATACAGCATTATCTGGCAGCCGACATCGGATGTTTTGTGCAGTCTAATCGTAAAAGTGTTTAAGTTGAAGCAGTTGTGCGTTTGAAATAATTGCGTAGAGTACAGTGGTAAGGTTAAGCAGGTTATAAGGGTGCCTTCTTGAAAAGATGCGATTTTCAGTACTTATATATATATAATATATATATATATATATTAATATATATATATATATATATCGCTATATATTATATATATATATATATATCGGGCGCATCCATCATCAAGAAATTTAAACAATACGTAGGTCGTTACAGGACACCATAGCACATCCAATGCATTTGCAAGTACGTTTATATAACTCTGTCGTAAGTCAAATATAGGGAGACAGCATTTTAGCATTTTCAATATCATTTATCTGTCTTTTCGTAAATAACATAAAAGCGTTGTTTATTTTGTATATATCTTATATATATATATATATATATATATATATATATATATATATATATATATATATATATTTTAATTATATATATATTAATTATTATATAGTAATTGTAATACATTATTTGCATATTTCCTTACAACCCATTGTTTTTAAAATGTATTGCTTTCATTCACATTAACTCGAAAGCTGCTTGTTTTTACTTACTGTCCAGAGCCTTTCTGAAGTCAAAATACAGTTGTGTTGTACTGTTGAGCCCCATAATAAATATATAAAATCCAAAGCCTGAAATCAATTTAAAATCACGTTTTGATACTATAGGCTTCTACTTACAGTTTGGGTATGTGTGGACCAGAGTGTACAACAACATATACAAATATAATATGTGTTAAACAATAATAAGACCATTCCAAGTTAATTCAAAACAGGTTTGAAATTAATTACACTAGAGTGAGTTGATCTTGATATTATTTAGGAGCTGACCAATTTTTGACCCTGTGAGCTGCTGAGGCATGTAGCCACATAATTTTGTGTTAATTTGAAGCCTTGTTTCCCTGACACTACTCAAAAATATAGTTAAAAAACCAAACAGCATCCAAAAAACATGCCTCCTGCAGCTGCCCAGCCTTCTACTCCCCTCTCTTTTCTTGCCCGTTAGTTATCGATTTATTGATTTAGGCTGAGTGGCGATGTGTCCATTGTAGCCTTTTCCTTTCTATCTCACTACTCTACACAGTGACATACTCTACAGTATCTGTGTTTGTTCCTGTCTCCAACCTTTATTTTAAGGTCCCTAAAAAAGCTGTATAGTTCACTCCAAATCTGGTGTAAAATCATCCAGAGGCACTGAAACAGCCCTTGTCAAAATGAATGTCATTCTGATCCATTTGATCAATTTTGCCACTGTTTTTCTACCCAATTGAAAAGCTTCAATTTCAATCATACTCACCAATCCAAAGAAAATCCACAGGTGACCTCTGTTCACCTCTGTTCTACCAAATCCAAGCTACTAAACTGGAACAAGGGCACAGCTGAGGAAGTCTTTTTGGATTCCTGAGAAGTAGGGAGTCACTGAAGCGTGACAAGGTGAACCGTCCCTAGTAGATTTCCCTCCTTAAACCTGAACACATTGGCCATTACCATTATGCTGCTTTGTGTCGGTCCGCAGCCTAGATCTGCAATGTGATGCCAGCAAGATTTGAGCCGTGCTTGCAATGCCCTCGTGGTGACAGTGATTTTACTCAATAAGTAACTTAGGACCATTCGATATGTTTGGACTTCCCTGTAATAGAGGCTGTCGTAATGTTTTTTATTAATTGTTTTTATGTTCTTGCAAATAGTGTGGATGACAAGACCGTCTGTCTTGCTTACAAAATCCTTCACATTATTTGGTTAAACTTCAAACCAGAAATATTTAACTCTTGAGATACTTACCTAATGTATTTAAAACATTTATATTGTGTTCATGCTGTTTCAGAGCTAAAAGGATGGCTGGCTTGTGGAAATCATATCAGAGGCTGATGTTAATACACCCCTGGAAAATACAAATTATCACTGCTGGTAAGAAAACATACATCATGACACCTTTGACCAGTCCACATAGAGTGTTAATGGACTGAGTAGAAGTCACCCAAGCAAACAGGAAGTTCAAGTAAATCTCAGAATTCACTGTACTGTACCATTTGGGCAGAAACCAAGTTTTTTTTTTTTTTAATTCTACACACAGACCAAAAAGGGGAACAGTAATATTCTGTAGAAGATGGCTATGCACTTGTCAGTAGGTTACATGGCTTCAAAATACAATTCTAGTAAGGGGCTTGTGATCTTTGTTTTTCAAGCGAAGGCTATTTATGTGCTAATTAGAGGCTCTGGACTCTTGACCACAGAGGGACATGCAGCAGCTCCTGGTATATATCCTCAGAATAAGAGTAGGTGTTGAAAAGGATCGGTGTTCTTTCATTTTGCAGCCATGGCAAGATATGGCAAGATTCAGACCCCCCCACACAATTAGGAACTTTAATATTGTTCTTGGTTTATGATTATTACGATTCTTCTGTATCACCAAATCCTATTTAAACTCATTCTTTCACGCTCTTCTCTTACCGGGCCGTGCAAATCTGTGAGTTTTCTGAAACAAGACGTTATTATTACAAGAAACAGTGTTAAATGAATTGATTGTATTTGTTAAAACAAGCAGCAACTAAAACAGTGGACTAAAAAAGGGAAGCCATCACGTACACATTAAGAAAGCCAGTAGACATGAGCTGGATTTCAGTTTGTTTTTAAAATTGCTTTAATTAACATGTTCAAATGTACAGTATCATATGCATAACACATCTGTTGACACTGCGGAGAGTCATGGAGACAGCAGGATCAATTGTGCTGGCAATGGCTGTGACTGGACGCTAGATGGCGATAAAGTGCTATGTTTCATAGGAGTATGCTCAGACTATAACTTAAATGTCTAAATGAGCATTATTGATTAACAAAATAAAGAAACTGAGGCAGTTTGAGGTTGATTTGATATTTTGAATCCCAGTTGGCTGTGAGACTTGGTATGAACTGGCTTTGTAAAGATAATATCTTATTACACCCACGTCTGATACAAGGTGCAGCAGGGATAGAAATAACACCCACTGCATAGCAGTTTGATCCATTCGTGGTTTAATAAGACACAGCTTAGCTTGTTACCTACAGTATGCACTCTGGCTAATCAAGCTTGTAGCAAAACTTGGAATGGGTGAAACTGCTATGCAAAAGGAGTCTTATTTCCATCCTTGTACAGATCTGGTGCAGGGCAAGCAAAATGGTTGACAGGGTGGTGGGCGTTGTCTGTTAACCCCAAGAAGCTGGCAGTCTTACTATTACAGAGTGATGCTTTTATAAAGATACATTTTGGAAGAGACTGTAGATCAGTGGTTGTCGTAATACAGTATTACAGATGGCTCAGCCTTCCTGTTTAAGGCAGCACCATCACTTTAACCAGTTTACTGATCTGCTGAAGGAGTGGTTTCAAGGCTAGATTCTGTGACTTCTGTAATGGAAAAGTGTGAAAAACGTAGGTTTAAATGTTTGGAGGAAGGTGATAATTCAACACTTTAATTGAATTAGACAAAAGTGTTATTAGATTATTGAATACCAGCCAGATATTATAAAACAATGTAAAAATGATAAAAGTGATTTTGCTAGCACTTTGCCAGATTAGAACTGTCACATATGTGACATAACTAACTTAGGGCTTATGTTTTGAGAGAGAGAGAGAGAGAGAGAGAGAGAGAGAGAGAGAGAGAGAGAGAGAGAGAGAGAGACTTTGACTTTTAAGATCCTTTATTTAAATATTCCAAATAAAATCCATTAAAATTCAAATAAAGGTAAAACAACAAAAGTTAAGATTCCTACTGCCTGAGCAAAATTTAAAAAATCCTAAAATACATCGTGTTCTCCTTAAAAACAGATTTTAAACAAAATAAAAGGATCATTAAAAAATCAATATTAAACAGTGTTTTTTTCTTTGTTGAAAACAGATAAAAGCCAAAATAAAACACTGTAAAACAAAAATTAAATAAAATTAGAACAAAAACTGGAGCTCCCCCTCCTCACTCACAGCACACAAGGTGTCTCCCACACACCACCTCTCCTGAAAGTCCTCCAGGTTACTGACCAGTTTAAAATACTCAAACTCTACTTTGATCTGGCTGAACTGAACCACTAAACTGGTCAGTCCAGAACCAGAGAGTTGATTTTTCCTTATCTTTAAAATAGCCAATTTTGCCTGTCCAATTAAAAAATTAATAAGAACACACCTGTTTTTCATTTTAAAACTGTATAGAACCCCAAAAATAAAAAGCTCCTTACTAAAAACGACCCCTAAATTATTCAGGATTCCCTGCAGTAAATTAAAAAGTGGCCGCAGCCTCTCACACTCACTGTAGGCATGAAAGAGAGTTTCCTCTGCTGAGCAAAAAGCGCACTGCTCACTGATGCTGGGGTCCACTCTATGGAGAAACCTGCCTGTGGACACAATGCAGTGTAGAATCTTCCACTGCAGGTCCCCCACTCTCTTGGCGAGAGGCGGCTTGTACAGCACCCTCCACACCGGCCTGTGCCCCTCCTCTACAGCCAAGTAAGCTCGCCACTTAGAGTCTACCAGACCCCTTAGCCTACTATACTCTGTGGCTTTAACACACAATTTGTATATCTGTTTTCCATTCATTGTGTGAAAGATAATTTCCTCCACATTCTGCAATTTAAGCAAAGTCCCTCCATTCTCTCCACCGCCCTCACCTTCCTCACCTACTGCTGGTGACACGATCATCCCTGGAAATAAGGAAAGCTGTCTCTACTGTGTGCCTCTGGACAACTCCTCCCTCAGGACTGCCTTGAGCCGAGGGGAGAGGCAGCCTCTCAACTCACCCATCAGTCTTTCTGCAAGCCTCTCTGAGTGCCAGCCTAGCTGTGCAGTTAGCTGGGAGGCAGTTAGCCAGCAGGAGAGCTCAAGGTTTAACAGGTGGACCATCCTGGTTACACCTGCTTTTAAAAAACTGGCACAGAGCGTCATCGACTGGAGGAACTTAACTGGAAAGAGTGGATTAAAAAATAGGGGCTCCTCAAACAGGTCCTGCCCTGTCAAGGACTCCACATCCCTTTCCACCCTCACCAGCTGCCAGGCTTTTAAAATACTTTGATAAAAAGGAGGAAGTCCTGCTTTACTAAAACTGGTGTTCTCAATTAAAAACAGGTGTTTTCCTAACCCCAGCCCCCCAAATCTATTGAGAAGGAAACAGGCCAGCCTCTTCCAATGAGCCTCCTCCTCAGTGTACAGGAGTCTCTGAACCGCCTGCAGTCTGAAGGCTGCCACCCTGCTGGCAATGCTGACTAGCCCCTGCCCCCCCTCATCACTAGGGAGGTAGAGGACTGCCGGCCTCAAACTGTGTCTCCCGCTCCAAAAGAACTCCAGCAACACTCTCTGGATCTCCTTCACCAGGCCCTGGGGTGGGTCCAGGCATACCAGCTTGTGCCACAAGCTAGAGGCCACCAGATTATTAATAACAAGCACCCGGCCCTTGAAGGACAGTTGAGCCAGCAGTCCCTTCCACCTCTGCAGCTGCCCCCTCACCCTGTCCAACAAACCCTCCCAGTTCTTTTTCATGTAGTTTTCTGTTCCGAGGTGCACCCCCAACACTTTAATACCTGTTCTGTTCCATTTCAGCCCCTCAGGCAGGAAAGGAGGGGTGCCCTCATCCCAGCTGCCTGACAGGAAGGTGTCACATTTTGCCCAGTTTACTCTGGCAGAAGATGCTCTCTGGAACTCATTTAGAGTCTGCTGCAGCGCTTGGACATCTGCATCCCCACTCACAAACACAGTCACACCGTCTGCGTAGGCAGACACCTTCACTGTGGCAGAGGAGGGTGTGGAGGGCGAGGAGGGCACTGTCCATCCAGATAACCTGACCCTCAGCAGGTGCAGCTGAGGCTCTATAACCAGTGAATACAGCATACCAGACAGGGCACAGCCCTGCCTTATACCCCTGCACACTGGGAAGGGCTGACTCAGCCCATTGTTGATCTTTAAAATACTAAAAATGTTGGAATATAAAAGCCGAATATAAGAAATAAAACCAGAACCGAACGCGAAGGCTTCCAGTGTATGAAAGAGGTAGGTGTGGTCGACTCTGTCGAAAGCCTTCTCTTGATCCAGGGAGACCATTCCTACATTAAAATCACAAACATCACTTACAGTTAAAAAATCTCTAATAAAAAACAAGTTATCAAAAATGGAGCAACCCGGTATACAATATGTTTGATCCATATGTATTACCGTTCCAATGACACTTTTTAATCTATTAGCGATTGTTTTGGATAAAATCTTTAAATCAGAACATAAAATTGACACAGGTCTCCAATTTTTAAGCTGGCAAAGGTCTCCCTTCTTGGGCAGCAGTGTAACCACTGCCCTACGGCAGCTAAGAGGCAGTTCCTTGTGGCTGAGACTCTCTCTCAGAACCTGGAGCAAATCCTCCCCCATTATATCCCAGAAATTCTTATAAAATTCTGCTGGCAGTCCATCGATCCCGGGAACCTTTCCGCTGGAGAGCTGCTTGACAGCGGCGGTCATCTCCTGGTGGGTCAGCGGTGGGTCCAGCTGAATCTGCTCCTTCTCACTGAGGCTGGGTAACCCCTGGAGCAGCCGCTCAGTGTCCTCTATGTTGCACAGTTCTTTATTATAAAGTTCCTTGTAAAAACGCACCGCCTCTCTGCTGATTTCCTCCCGGGTGTGCAGTTCTTTCCCACCAGGAGTCCTGATACAACACAGCTGTCTACTGTCCGCTCTCTTCCTCTCCAGGTTGAAGAAGAAACTAGTGGGGGCATCCATGTCTCTCAACTCCATGAATCTGGAACATACAATCGCCCCCTTCACTCTTTCCTTCAGCAAGCTCCCCAGCGCGATTTTCTGCTCTTTGAGGTTCTCCAGGGTCTGTTCTTTAAATTCTGAATTTAAACTTTCCTCTAGGAGGAGGATTTTGGACTCCAGTTCTCTCACGGCTGTGTTCAGTGACCTGGTTGCATTTATAGTATATTGTTGACAAAAACATTTGATTTGTATTTTGCCAATGTCCCACCACTGTCTTAAATCTTTATATTGTGCTTTTTCTTTTTTCCAAATTATCCAAAAAAGTTTGAATTGTTGCTTAAATTTTACATCTTGTAATAATTTTACATTGAAATGCCAGTAAGATGCTCTGTGGGGTTCTGATTGAATTATTACTGTAATTAATAGACAGTGGTGGTCAGAGAGACTACTGGGGATGATTCTTGCTTTGATAAATTTATTTAAATCGTTTTTAGAAGTATAAAACCGGTCTAGTCTTGCTCTATATACACAGTCTGTGTGATACTGAGACCAGGTGTATTGTCTTGAACTGGGGTGCAGGCATCTCCATATGTCAACCAGGTCACTGGACTCTAACAATGCAGCCAACTCTCTGGAGGACTGAGGGTGTGGTTCATCATTATTTCTATCAATATTAAAATTAACAGTACAATTAAAATCTCCTCCTACTACCACCACATCATTATTATTAATATTAAAAAGAGCTTGCTTTAATTTCTTAAAAAATAAAATTCGTTCCCCCCCTCTATTGGGGGTATAAATAAATAAAAACATACACTGTACTGCCCAGCCTAGCTCTTACTTTTAAAATCCTCCCTTTCTCGATTTCATCCATATCTAGTAAAACTGCCCCCAGGCTGGGTTTAAAAAGCACGGCTACTCCTGCACTAGTACTAGCGCCGTGACTCATCAC
The DNA here is from genome assembly GCF_017654505.1 of Polyodon spathula. NCBI lineage: Eukaryota > Metazoa > Chordata > Actinopteri > Acipenseriformes > Polyodontidae > Polyodon > Polyodon spathula. The sequence continues at coordinate 66,142,755 of NC_054539.1, forward strand.
GCACAGCCCCTTCCACTCCGCTCGCCACGCCTCCTCATTCTCCTGATCCGAGTGCGTTTCCTGCAGAAACACCACCCCCGCCTGCTTCTGCTCTAAAAACCCGACTAGCTGCGCCCTCTTAAAAGACTGTCTGCAGCCGTTTAGATTAAAAGAAATAAAAACGCACCTTTCCATCATAGCTAAAAAAACTAACACACTAAAACAAGTAATAAAAGAAGTTTCATAAAACACAGCCATTTTTAAACAAGAGATTTTGAACCACTTTTAAGATCCTTTTTAATTTTCTGAACAATTTTTTTTAATCTATAACGTTTTGGCTGATCAAATTCTTCTATTGTGGCTTTCCTTGTTATAACGTGAGCGGAGTGGAGAAATAACCTTAGATCAGGGAAAAAACTCTCTATTTCTACTCCCCTTTTCCCTTTTGTTTCTATCATAAAATCATTTACCTGCTCAAGCGTGTATAACTTTTTCTTACTGACGGGTTGGCTATCAGGGATGTCTGAGATAAGCGAGGAGTCAGAGAGCTCCCCCTCCATCTCATCCGCGCTGTCCTCTCGCTCGCCCCCGAGAATCCGCTCCTCCGCAGCTCCCTCCGACTCCTCGACACCGGTCTCTGCCACAGCCGTCACTATTTCAGGCGGCTGAGATTCAGCTAGCGGAGAGTCTTGCACCGCGCCCGGCTCACCCTGCGCTGTGCTCTCTTCCTCCGCGTTGGGAGGGACTGACGCCCCGCCTGGAGCCCGCAGTCTCCCTGTCTGCACGGGTTCGGAGTTCTGCACTGGCTGCGCTCTGCCATCCGGCAGCTCTGCAGCCTTCCGTTGAAATCGTGTCTTTTTCGCTACTACCTTGAATGATTCTTCACCATTCTCAGTAGTAGCGGTATTATCCTCCGAACCCGTCAGTGACAGGCTGCGGCTGGGTCTCTTTGTGCGAGGCCGTGGTGTTGGTGGTTCTGCTCCGGTTTCCTTCTGGATCGCCCCCTCCTCGGTCAGCACGGGCTCGCTCTGCGGCTGCGGTGCAGGAGCCGACTCTTCCTCCCGCTCACCCCCAACACCCCCGACTTCCTCCCCGCCAGCATCGCCCTGATCCTGCCCTGTCTCCGCTCTAGCCTCCTTTCTCGGGCAGGCTTTCCTCTGGTGTCCCTGTTCTCCACAGTAAAAACACCTCATCGTTTCGGAACTGACGAACACCACACAATTCATCCCTTCCACGTTAAAATTCCAGGCAACATTAATGACTTGATTAGGATCATTTAGTAAGACAAACGCCTGCCTTCTAAACGACATGACGTGCCTAACACTGTTATTTTTGCACCCCAGCGGGATTCCCTTAATCGGGGACACCAGTTTACCAAACCGAGCTAAATTCTTTTCTAATTGCTCATTTTTTAAAAACGGAGGCACATTAGAAATAATAACTTTCGTTACCGGGGTTACTAGAGGGGAAACCTGAACAAATTCACCTTTTACTGTAAATCCTTCCTCTACCAGCTTGTGTACCAGAGACACCTCCACTAAAAATATTACCAGCGCTTTATTCATTCTTGACGCCGACATAATATTCTCAAACCCCACCACCTCTCCTACTGCCAGCAGGCACTCCTCCACCGAAACCCCGGGGTCAGGCAGGCAACGGACCCTGTGTCGGCGGGTGAGAGCCCCCAGCCCTCCTGAACGAGACCCCATAACGGGATCTCCAAACACACACCACCACCCAACAAACAAACAAACACACACACACACCACTAACCTACGAACAAACAAACACCCAAAAAGAACAACTAAGTAACTATCAAAATAAATAAATAAATAAATAAAATTTTAAATTTCCCGGTCCTACCGCACCGGCGTTCCACCTCTCTGCAAGCCCTTCCCACAATCCTCCACGAGAGAGAGAGAGAGAGAGAGAGAGAGAGAGAGAGAGAGAGAGAGAGAGAGAGAGAGAGAGAGAGAGAGAGAGAGATTGTTTAAATGTGTGGGTGTAACGATTATGTCCAAATCTATTGTCACACATTTTACCCACACACTGCTTTAATAAAATCAATGGCAGATATGTTCTGTGTTATTTGTGCAACAAGTGCAAGTTTAAACACACTGCAGATACAAGGGGAAAGCAGCTTGTCCACACATTTTAAAGAAACTAGGAATAGAAGTTGGTGAAGCTGTAACAGTCCACAAAACTCAGGAGAGAATACTTAGGACTGTAAAAGGGGTCTGTACTTACATGTCAGTATTTAAAAACCAGTCTGCTATCTATAATCTCCACCAATCACCCCCAAAAATTGCATACAGTAGCTCAAAAATCTTATACAAGCCACAACTCTTTAATGATCTAATAATCTGCTATCAAAACCAACAAATGCATAACATAGCCTAGACATTTCAGGGCAGTTAGCTACAGCAAAATGAATTTACCCTAATTTCAAACAATCCAATTTCTATTGAGAGACTGAAAGAAACAAAGCCAGGTCTTCCTCTGTTACACATTGAAAAACAAAAAATGGCTCAGTTCTACAAGTACAGTTTTGTAAAAAAAAACAAAACAAAAAAACATATCAATTATTTTTTAGAATACAACAGTTTCACTTCCAAACACCCAACCCGACCAGCAAAAACTGCTAGTTTTATACATGTGACCATCTCCAGGTTAGCAATACATCAATCAATCTGGAGATGGTCACATTCTGCACAAGTTTTTAATCTTTGCATGGTCGACAGCAACTCTGTTAATTCACTGCCGACCATGCAGTCTCATGAGCTGCCTGGCCGAGAGGTGCTGCTAATACCACCTCTGTCAGGCCACTTATAAACTAAACAACAATAAAGAAAATAACACAAAATACATTCCAGACATACTACAACAACAACACCCGTTCTAAATAAACATAAACAATATATTTGAAATCGTCATATAAATTACCAACAACCCATTCTTTTAAGTAAACCCACAATTTATTTAATAGCACAATACATGTATTCATATGCAGTGCTTTACCCTGCCCCTCTAAAAAAAAGAAAGAAAGAAAAAATGCAGCAGTTGCATTCCATGTAATCTTAAAAATAAAATAATGGTTTGATCAGGTAAAAAAAAAAAAATGATGCTGTTCGACTTGATAGGTCTAAAGTACATTTATAGTGCATTTACTGTGACCTGAGCCACCTTATCCATTTACACGTGTAACTTGAATGAAACTGGCTCTGAACCTGAATGTCGTGTGAGCAACTTTAATTGTTAACAGTTACACAGTAGTGGTTTTTGCGAGATTATCTTTGCCTTAACAAGTTTGTTATGTATTGTTATAGAAGTATGTAAGACATGTTTTGTGTAAACATAGGGGTTAATGCAGTAAGAAATGAATACATATTGTAGCATATATTAACTAAAGTGTTTCTTTTTGTTGGTTCTCCATTTTATCAGACAAGCGCACTTTCAATGCTAGTGCTAGTAAGCTCTTATTAGAGGCTAGCAAGATAAATATTCAGGACCCTGTGCATGAGTGAAACTGCCCAGAACAGACCATTTAAAAACAGTAATCAACACAGGCTCCGGTCACTCCGGCCTCTCATGTCTGCAGCTTCAGCTGAGTATATCCTGTTCCCTGGGAGACGGCTGAGTGACCCTGACGATGGGGGTGTTGTTCACAATGTGCCTCTGTGTGAGCTGACTCGGACTGATGCGTTTAGAGTGTAACAAGAAAGAGACCTAAGATGGCTTTAAGCCTACTCGGAAGCAGGTCACTTTTGTGACGGTTTGTTTTACACTATGAAAAAAAGCCACCCTAAATGCCAAGTCACATCAAAACTGGCTTAAAAGTCGTTAGCGTAAACAGGATTTTAATGTCATCCCCAAAGTGGCTGTACTGTAAAGGCTGTTTTCTTGTGTGGGTGTAGGCATTTTCATCAGGTACCTTCCCATAGGTTTGTCTGCTCGAGAGAATGTACTGTACAGTTCCTGGCCACTTTACTATGACCAGCTTGGGCCAGCGTTTACCCTGTTAACAGTCTTACCACAAAGTAGACCTCACAAGGTATTTCTACGTGTGTTTGTGTGTGTGTGTGTGTGTTTGTGTAGTTCAAGTTCATATCAAATGTGCTCAATTAGATTGAGATCCAGCGCCTTCTGCTGTCGCTGATGAGCTGGTCATATAACTCTTTCTCAAGGGATATTACTTTGAGCGCAGTATGGAACTTAGTATTGTAAAATTCACTCTTTTCTGGTGCCATTGTAAGATCCTTTACTAATTGCTTACTTTAACTAAGTGTGATTGTGTGAACAGGATGTCTTGTGGTGATGCCAGACCAGGAAGGATAATGACAACAGTTTTGGCGAGTGAAATGTTTAAACAGAAAACAAAACACTGAACAAACAAAACAACACAATGGCCAAACAAAGAACAGACAGACAGACGAACAAGACAGACAAACTAACAGACATACAAACAAACATGTCAGACCATGAAGGATAATGACAACAGTTTTGGCGAGTGAAGTGTGCAGTTTTGTTGAAAATAAAAGGTTTAAGCAGAAAACAAAACACTGAACAAACAAAACGGCACAGTGGCCAAAACAAAGAACAGACAGACAGACAGAGCCAAACAGACAGACAGACACAGACAAACAAACGGTGGACGAACCCAGACAAGTGTTGTGCGGGTCCTCCTGCACGAGTAGCAATTGTTATTCTTTTAATTATTTTTCTCATTCTCTCTCTTTCATTCTCCAATGTGAACCCCCAACCCCGTTTGCGTGAAACACTCACTCTTTTATGCAGTTGTGCCGAGACTCGATTGCTAATCAATCATTCACATGAATCCCGTGACAGTCTGCATGTGGACTAATTGAGCACTCCCTGTGCTCCCATACAAATACCCAGTTTAATCCCTTGTGCCTAAATACAAATATACATTTTAAATCACCTGTGCTACATAACCCACACTCCATGCACCAATACATACACACAACATATAGCATAAAACACAAAAATACACACGGGCAGGGCAGCCCACCACAGATAGTTATTTATCGTCACTTGTTCGATTCTACTCCGTTGAGTATCTCGCTCTCTTTTTGTTGCAAAAAGGGCATAGAATACATGTGTCTTGCCTCTGTCCAGAGTAACATGGGTTAACTAGCGGACTGAATAATAGTAGTGACTGATGCATTAGACTACTAAAATAAATGCTCTGTGCTTGTACCCACAATCTGTGTCTAGACTTTCTTCTGGCCTGGATTAACATCAAACCAGCTTGCCCATCAGTACATGTCAGAAGAAGACTCAAAGCAATATTACATGCATGCTGGTGGACAGCTCCCTGTCATTTTTATGTAAAACATTACTGTATAGATGTTTTATCACCAGCAATCAGCCACCCTCACCACTAATAATAATACAAAGCACCCCTGTAACCATGCAGTACTACACAACCCAGATGCCTACTAACTAAGATGGGGACATTGTATTTGGTACATAAAGACTGCTGAGATGTTTTGTGTAATTTCGTGTTGTTAAGTCAATACTCTACTCCCTAGCCCTGCTGGTATTTCCCATTCGATAACCCACACAGGGATTCCTCTAAACACACTACATATTCAGGGCAGAGTTGCAATGTTTTCTCACACTGTATTTTATTCTTACAATTTTAATCTAATTTATTCTGCTCTGATCTGCTGCTCCACCCGCTTTGCCGAATTTGTTTGGACGTTTTGGTGTCCTGCTGTGCAGTAAGAAAGCGAGTGGTCCCACCCAATTGCATTGTTATGTGGTATCCTGAAATGCAATGCTGCTAAAGGATAAGCTTAATTTACCTCTGGCTGAGATTCATCCCCTTTGGAAGCAGAAGACCCTAGAGACACATTCTGTCTTCTTTACAAAGTATCCTCTGCTTGTGGCAGAAGCCCTCACTTCACATCAGCTTCAGTGGTTATTAAATAGATGTTCTGCCCACAGCTTTGCCAAGGTGGCTTATAGACAGAATACAGTTTTATAAATGGTTGACTTTTTTCAGAAATATACAAGGTGATTAAACAAATAAAACAAAACTGCATTGCACAGATACCATCTTACATAGCTATTGAGTTTAATTAGATCAGTGGTCCTCTTAGATGGGCCATCACAGGGTACAGTCATTTATACCATCTCAATTCAGGGAATATTTCATTTCTGCCCTGTTTCATTTCCTTTTCTGTTGTGTGTGTTTGGTATAATTCTGTGTTGCTGTTTTTGCTTAGATGTGTATTCACCAGGCTTACTATCTGATGTCACTTTTCAATGACTGCTTCTGAAAGCATTCCAGTGGCTTAATTAGTGAAGCTGTTTTATAATAACCATTATGGCAGTGTTACTGTAATGTGTTTGCCATTCTGAAAGTTTCCACTTACTAGTTTACAGTTGCAGAGGAGCAGAAGTGGTAATTTCTTCACTTCAGAAAATTCAGCTTTTCAGAATACTGTAGAGTGTCCCTATTGTGTTTCTGTACTCACAAACGCAAAGAGACTCATCTTAGGACTTACTTATGAAACCACAAAGTTGTTTTTTTCACAGGTTTGTGTCATGGACAAGGTTGGACCATTAAGATTTGAAATAAAAGGTAAAATCAATCTGTGTAGCATCATTTCACACTGCACAGCATAGTCCTTTTGCTGATTTTTTTTTTTTTTTTTTTTTTTTTTATGTATTCAGTAAAGCACTTTATTTTCATAGCCTACATTGTTAGTGGGCAGATGTAATGGCCACACATATATTTAATGGCAAACTTCTAAAAGTTTTGAATTGATTTTGACCAGTACTGTAAGTTTTAAAGTGAGGAATGCTGCTGTTACAGACCCTAAAGCAGCTAACTTACAAGGTAACCCTGAATGTCGTGTGAGCAACTTTAATTGTTAACAATTACACAGTAGTTGTTTTTGCGAAATTATCTTTGTCTTAACAAGTTTGTTATGTATTGTTATAGAAGTAAGTAAGACATGTTTTGTGTAAATATAGGGGATAATGCAGTAAGAAATGAATACATATTGTAGGATATATTAACTAAAGTGTTTCTTTTTGTTGGCTCTCCATTTTATCAGACAAGTGCACTTTCCATGCTAGTGCTAGTAAGCTCTTATTAGAGGCTAGCAAGATAAATATTTAGGACCCTGTGCATGAGTGAAACTGCCCAGAACAGACCATTTAAAAACAGTAATCAACACAGGCTCCGGTCACTCCAGCCTCTCATGTCTGCAGCTTCAGCTGAGTATATCCTGTTCCCTGGGAGACGGCTGAGTGACCCTGACGATGGGGGTGTTGTTCACAATGTGGCTCTGTGTGAGCTGACTCGGACTGATGCGTTTAGAGTGTAACAAGAAAGAGACCTAAGCTGGCTTTAAGCCTACTCTGAAGCAGGTCACTTTTGTGATGGTTTGTTTTACACTATGAAAAAAAGCCACCCTAAATGCCAAGCCACATCAAAACTGGCTTAAAAGTCGTTAGCGTAAACAGGATTTTAATGTCATCCCCAAAGTGGCTGTACTGTAAAGGCTGTTTTCTTGTGTGGGTGTAGGCATTTTCATCAGGTACCTTCCCATAGGTTTGTCTGCTCGAGAGAATGTACTGTACAGTTCCTGGCCACTTTATTATGACCAGCTTGGGCCAGCGTTTACCCTGTTAACAGTCTTACCACAAAGTAGACCTCACAAGGTATTTCTACGTGTGTTTGTGTGTGTGTGTGTGTGTTTGTGTAGTTCAAGTTCATATCAAATGTGCTCAGTTAGATTGAGATCCAGCGCCTTCTGCTGTCGCTGATGAGCTGGTCATATAACTCTTTCTCAAGGGATATTACTTTGAGCGCAGTATGGAACTTAGTATTGTAAAATTCACTCTTTTCTGGTGCCATTGTAAGATCCTTTACTAATTGCTTACTTTAACTAAGTGTGATTGTGTGAACAGGATGTCTTGTGGTGATGCCAGACCAGGAAGGATAATGACAACAGTTTTGGCGAGTGAAATGTTTAAACAGAAAACAAAACACTGAACAAACAAAACAACACAATGGCCAAACAAAGAACAGACAGACAGACGAACAAGACAGACAAACTAACAGACATACAAACAAACATGTCAGACCATGAAGGATAATGACAACAGTTTTGGCGAGTGAAGTGTGCAGTTTTGTTGAAAATAAAAGGTTTAAGCAGAAAACAAAACACTGAACAAACAAAACGGCACTGTGGCCAAACAAAGAACAGACAGACAGACAGAGCCAAACAGACAGACAGACACAGACAAACAAACGGTGGACGAACCCAGACAAGTGTTGTGCGGGTCCTCCTGCACGAGTAGCAATTGTTATTCTTTTAATTATTTTTCTCATTCTCTCTCTTTCATTCTCCAATGTGAACCCCCAACCCCGTTTGCGCGAAACACTCACTCTTTTATGCAGTTGTGCCGAGACTCGATTGCTAATCAATCATTCACATGAATCCCGTGACAGTCTGCATGTGGACTAATTGAGCACTCCCTGTGCTCCCATACAAATACCCAGTTTAATCTACCCTGTGCCTAAATACAAATATACATTTTAAATCACCTGTGCTACATAACCCACACTCCATGCACCAATACATACACACAACATATAGCATAAAACACAAAAATACACAGGGGCAGGGCAGCCCACCACAGATAGTTATTTATCGTCACTTGTTCGATTCTACTCCGTTGAGTATCTCGCTCTCTTTTTGTTGCAAAAAGGGCATAGAATACATGTGTCTTGCCTCTGTCCAGAGTAACATGGGTTAACTAGCGGACTGAATAATAGTAGTGACTGATGCATTAGACTACTAAAATAAATGCTCTGTGCTTGTACCCACAATCTGTGTCTAGACTTTCTTCTGGCCTGGATTAACATCAAACCAGCTTGCCCATCAGTACATGTCAGAAGAAGACTCAAAGCAATATTACATGCATGCTGGTGGACAGCTCCCTGTCATTTTTATGTAAAACATTACTGTATAGATGTTTTATCACCAGCAATCAGCCACCCTCACCACTAATAATAATACAAAGCACCCCTGTAACCATGCAGTACTACACAACCCAGATGCCTACTAACTAAGATGGGGACATTGTATTTGGTACATAAAGACTGCTGAGATGTTTTGTGTAATTTCGTGTTGTTAAGTCAATACTCTACTCCCTAGCCCTGCTGGTATTTCCCATTCGATAACCCACACAGGGATTCCTCTAAACACACTACATATTCAGGGCAGAGTTGCAATGTTTTCTCACACTGTATTTTATTCTTACAATTTTAATCTAATTTATTCTGCTCTGATCTGCTGCTCCACCCGCTTTGCCGAATTTGTTTGGACGTTTTGGTGTCCTGCTGTGCAGTAAGAAAGCGAGTGGTCCCACCCAATTGCATTGTTATGTGGTATCCTGAAATGCAATGCTGCTAAAGGATAAGCTTAATTTACCTCTGGCTGAGATTCATCCCCTTTGGAAGCAGAAGACCCTAGAGACACATTCTGTCTTCTTTACAAAGTATCCTCTGCTTGTGGCAGAAGCCCTCACTTCACATCAGCTTCAGTGGTTATTAAATAGATGTTCTGCCCACAGCTTTGCCAAGGTGGCTTATAGACAGAATACAGTTTTATAAATGGTTGACTTTTTTCAGAAATATACAAGGTGATTAAACAAATAAAACAAAACTGCATTGCACAGATACCATCTTACATAGCTATTGAGTTTAATTAGATCAGTGGTCCTCTTAGATGGGCCATCACAGGGTACAGTCATTTATACCATCTCAATTCAGGGAATATTTCATTTCTGCCCTGTTTCATTTCCTTTTCTGTTGTGTGTGTTTGGTATAATTCTGTGTTGCTGTTTTTGCTTAGATGTGTATTCACCAGGCTTACTATCTGATGTCACTTTTCAATGACTGCTTCTGAAAGCATTCCAGTGGCTTAATTAGTGAAGCTGTTTTATAATAACCATTATGGCAGTGTTACTGTAATGTGTTTGCCATTCTGAAAGTTTCCACTTACTAGTTTACAGTTGCAGAGGAGCAGAAGTGGTAATTTCTTCACTTCAGAAAATTCAGCTTTTCAGAATACTGTAGAGTGTCCCTATTGTGTTTCTGTACTCACAAACGCAAAGAGACTCATCTTAGGACTTACTTATGAAACCACAAAGTTGTTTTTTTCACAGGTTTGTGTCATGGACAAGGTTGGACCATTAAGATTTGAAATAAAAGGTAAAATCAATCTGTGTAGCATCATTTCACACTGCACAGCATAGTCCTTTTGCTGATTTTTTTTTTTTTTTTTTTTTTTTTTTTTTATGTATTCAGTAAAGCACTTTATTTTCATAGCCTACATTGTTAGTGGGCAGATGTAATGGCCACACATATATTTAATGGCAAACTTCTAAAAGTTTTGAATTGATTTTGACCAGTACTGTATGTTTTAAAGTGAGGAATGCTGCTGTTACAGACCCTAAAGCAGCTAACTTACAAGGTAACCCTGAATGTCGTGTGAGCAACTTTAATTGTTAACAATTACACAGTAGTTGTTTTTGCGAAATTATCTTTGTCTTAACAAGTTTGTTATGTATTGTTATAGAAGTAAGTAAGACATGTTTTGTGTAAATATAGGGGATAATGCAGTAAGAAATGAATACATATTGTAGGATATATTAACTAAAGTGTTTCTTTTTGTTGGCTCTCCATTTTATCAGACAAGTGCACTTTCCATGCTAGTGCTAGTAAGCTCTTATTAGAGGCTAGCAAGATAAATATTTAGGACCCTGTGCATGAGTGAAACTGCCCAGAACAGACCATTTAAAAACAGTAATCAACACAGGCTCCGGTCACTCCGGCCTCTCATGTCTGCAGCTTCAGCTGAGTATATCCTGTTCCCTGGGAGACGGCTGAGTGACCCTGACGATGGGGGTGTTGTTCACAATGTGGCTCTGTGTGAGCTGACTCGGACTGATGCGTTTAGAGTGTAACAAGAAAGAGACCTAAGCTGGCTTTAAGCCTACTCTGAAGCAGGTCACTTTTGTGATGGTTTGTTTTACACTATGAAAAAAAGCCACCCTAAATGCCAAGCCACATCAAAACTGGCTTAAAAGTCGTTAGCGTAAACAGGATTTTAATGTCATCCCCAAAGTGGCTGTACTGTAAAGGCTGTTTTCTTGTGTGGGTGTAGGCATTTTCATCAGGTACCTTCCCATAGGTTTGTCTGCTCGAGAGAATGTACTGTACAGTTCCTGGCCACTTTATTATGACCAGCTTGGGCCAGCGTTTACCCTGTTAACAGTCTTACCACAAAGTAGACCTCACAAGGTATTTCTACGTGTGTTTGTGTGTGTGTGTGTGTGTTTGTGTAGTTCAAGTTCATATCAAATGTGCTCAGTTAGATTGAGATCCAGCGCCTTCTGCTGTCGCTGATGAGCTGGTCATATAACTCTTTCTCAAGGGATATTACTTTGAGCGCAGTATGGAACTTAGTATTGTAAAATTCACTCTTTTCTGGTGCCATTGTAAGATCCTTTACTAATTGCTTACTTTAACTAAGTGTGATTGTGTGAACAGGATGTCTTGTGGTGATGCCAGACCAGGAAGGATAATGACAACAGTTTTGGCGAGTGAAATGTTTAAACAGAAAACAAAACACTGAACAAACAAAACAACACAATGGCCAAACAAAGAACAGACAGACAGACGAACAAGACAGACAAACTAACAGACATACAAACAAACATGTCAGACCATGAAGGATAATGACAACAGTTTTGGCGAGTGAAGTGTGCAGTTTTGTTGAAAATAAAAGGTTTAAGCAGAAAACAAAACACTGAACAAAACAAACGGCACTGTGGCCAAACAAACAACAGACAGACAGACAGAGCCAAACAGACAGACAGACACAGACAAACAAACGGTGGACGAACCCAGACAAGTGTTGTGCGGGTCCTCCTGCACGAGTAGCAATTGTTATTCTTTTAATTATTTTTCTCATTCTCTCTCTTTCATTCTCCAATGTGAACCCCCAACCCCGTTTGCGCGAAACACTCACTCTTTTATGCAGTTGTGCCGAGACTCGATTGCTAATCAATCATTCACTTGAATCCCAGCACAGTCTGCATGTGGACTAATTGAGCACTCCCTGTGCTCCCATACAAATACCCAGTTTAATCTACCCTGTGCCTAAATACAAATATACATTTTAAATCACCTGTGCTACATAACCCACACTCCATGCACCAATACATACACACAACATATAACATAAAACACAAAAATACACAGGGGCAGGGCAGCCCACCACAGATAGTTATTTATCGTCAGACGATAAAGACTCAAAGCAGTATTGCATGCATGCTGGTGGACAGCTCCCTGTCATTTTTATGTAAAACATTACTGTATAGATGTTTTATCACCAGCAATCAGCCATCCTCACCACAAATAATAATACAAAGCACCCCTGTAATCATGCAGTACCACACAACCCAGATGCCTACTAACTGTAAGACGGGTATATTGTATTTGGTACACAAAGACTGCTGAGGTGTTTTCTGTAATTTCGTGTTGTTAAGTAAATACTCTACTCCCTAACTCTGCTGGTATTTCCCATTCGATAACCCACACAGGGATTCCTCTATACACACTACATATTCAGGGCAGAGTTGCAGTGTTTTCTCACACTGTATTTTATTCTTACAATTTTAATCTAATTTATTCTGCTCTGATCTGCTGCTCCACCCGCTTTGCCGAATTTGTTTGGGCGTTTTGGTGTCCTGCTGTGCAGTAAGAAAGCGAGTGGTCCCACCCAATTGCATTGTTATGTGGTATCCTGAAATGCAATGCTGCTAAAGGATAAGCTTAATTTACCTCTGGCTGAGATTCATCCCCTTTGGAAGCAGAAGACCCTAGAGACACATTCTGTCTTCTTTACAAAGTATCCTCTGCTTGTGGCAGAAGCCCTCACTTCACATCAGCTTCAGTGGTTATTAAATAGATGTTCTGCCCACAGCTTTGCCAAGGTGGCTTATAGACAGAATACAGTTTTATAAATGGTTGACTTTTTTCAGAAATATACAAGGTGATTAAACAAATAAAACAAAACTGCATTGCACAGATACCATCTTACATAGCTATTGAGTTTAATTAGATCAGTGGTCCTCTTAGATGGGCCATCACAGGGTACAGTCATTTATACCATCTCAATTCAGGGAATATTTCATTTCTGCCCTGTTTCATTTCCTTTTCTGTTGTGTGTGTTTGGTATAATTCTGTGTTGCTGTTTTTGCTTAGATGTGTATTCACCAGGCTTATTATCTGATGTCACTTTTCAATGACTTCTTCTGAAAGCATTCCAGTGGCTTAATTAGTGAAGCTGTTTTATAATAACCATTATGGCAGTGTTACTGTAATGTGTTTGCCATTCTGAAAGTTTCCACTTACTAGTTTACAGTTGCAGAGGAGCAGAAGTGGTAATTTCTTCACTTCAGAAAATTCAGCTTTTCAGAATACTGTAGAGTGTCCCTATTGTGTTTCTGTACTCACAAACGCAAAGAGACTCATCTTAGGACTTACTTATGAAACCACAAAGTTGTTTTTTTCACAGGTTTGTGTCATGGACAAGGTTGGACCATTAAGATTTGAAATAAAAGGTAAAATCAATCTGTGTAGCATCAGATTTAATGGCCACACATATATTTAATGGCAAACTTCTAAAAGTTTTGAATTGATTTTGACCAGAACTGTATGTTTTAAAGTGAGGAATGCTGCTGTTACAGACCCTGAAGCAGCTAACTTACAAGGTAAACTTCTTGGAGACGGTTATATTGTGTTTAGGTGCAAAATGCAATTTGGTAGGTAAAAAAAAAAAATGCCTGTTTCATATTTGAAACAACAGCAGCTAACAGGGTCTGTGTCAAAATCAGTGCAGGGGGAGCGTCAGCTTTCTGGTATGCCCTGGCCAGCTCTCAGGAGTAATCTGCTCAGTCAGTAGTCTGGAGGGTTGTCGTAAATATAATCAGTTAAATGCTTTGTTGTCTTATTTACTTAGATGCAGCTTAAGATATAAATTCTAACAACAACAAGAACAAAAAGTATATAGGTTCCTGACAGATATCTTAAAGAAAATCACTCAAATGGGAGAAATATGTCAGACATGACTGTTAGTTGCTGAAGACTTCGCTCTCAAGGACAGGGGTCCTGGGGTATTATGCTGCCATCAGCATTTTTTACTTCCCGCGACAGACGGTGTTTTATTCCGAGAGTTCAAACCTGTTTTATGAGAGGTGAAGATGGAGAATGAATTGCATACATTTAACTTTACGCTGACTAAAGGGCTTAACCACCCTGACAGTGTGATTTATAGCAGCAGATTCTGAAGCTACCAAATTTTTAAAAAGGCAGTCCTTATTGTGCATTTGGAAAGTAGTGTGCCTGACCTATCTCCTGTGCAAAATGTACATGTTGTCCGATGTGCTTGTCTCGTATGCATGTGTCATTTTAAAGCCTCAAAGGTCAATAATTATTTTAAGTCATTTCATGTCAAATTGATCAAATGCATAGACTTGGCTTTATGAACATTTTGTGAAATGTATGCCCTGAAATTGAGGATAAGGCAGATACACAACTGGTACTATTGATGCCAGGGATGTATTTCATGTTTAAAACTTGCACATTTTAATTTTTTTAAATCAAAGTTATGGGTATTTATGAAGCCCATTGAAATTAATTTTTGTGTTCTTTATTTTTGTACCAATACATAGTGGGGGAGAAAAAGTGCTTTTACTTTAATTATACATTTATTCTCTGTAAAACAACATTGCTCTGCATAGGAATTTGTGTGGGCAATGTAGCTGTGCACTACCAGTCACTATAACCAAAAATATAGACTGGCACATAAATGTGAAAATTGACACCAGCATCTGTTCTTTTCCATTGTTTGCCCTCAGTGTGCCATGTCATAAAATAGATTGGCTTACTCTTTTTTTTTTTTTTTTCCTCACAGCTACACGTGGCACTGTTAACATTTTATGAGATTCCTTCTATGACTCATTCTATTATTATTAGGGTTAGGGTTTTTAACTCTGTTTTTAATAGTGAAGCGCAGGTGAGATTATATGTTCTTCAAGAAAGTAAGTTAGGCTACACTTCTAGCACAGCAGTTACTGCAGTTTGGAAGGACCTTTTTAAGTAGGGTTTTAAAAGTTTTTCACCGATATTTAAAGGTGGCATTATTTGGTTCAGCCAGCGTTCAGGTCATTTATTATTAGGTCTGAGGACATTTCTGGTTACTGAAGAAAAAGTCTATACATGTCTATGGTAACTCTAGTACTCATCTTGTGACAAAGTTTGTCAGCGATGATGATTAGCAAATTAATTAATGTGACCTGTATTCGTGTTCTGGGCCTGAAAGGATGGTCCTAGTTAAACTGGTGGATTGAAGTCCAGAGTCTAGAATAGCTATGAGTTTAGGACAAGGCATCAGTCTGCCATTCCCCTCCTCCTTGTGTTAGGTGAGCTATAATAAATCTTCATCCACTTCTAAATGAGCATATGAAAGCTGCTGAAAGTGCAGTCATTAATTTATTTGTATTTTTATAGCTTCTTGTTTAAAGTACTCCATTCATTCTAGGTGATAATAAAGTGTAGCTCTTTTTTAAAAAAAATTATTGCATTAATAATTAAAGAAACAAAGACATGAAAAGGCTGCTGCAGTGCACCACATTTGTTCTTCATGTTATTAATCTTTTTTTGAGGGAAATACATTTATTTTATCATTAATTTTCTTTTCTGAGGGCCCCCTCCTTCCAGACTTCAATGTGAGGAGAAATATTTGAGCAACTTCATCTTCCTAGTGCAAGATAATGGATCTAAAAAGTCACTGCAACCGTATACAAAAATGGCCACAATCACTCAACTGAGGTTTCACTGTGGCAGGAGGTTATGGTGTGAGTTACTAATGCAGATTGACACCACCGTTGTGGTTGCATGAAGGATTGTTTTCAAACTTTTCTAAGTCTCAAGTTGAGCAACATCAACTTTTGTGTAATTCTGAAGAGGTTTCTACCATGTGTTGATTTTAGGTGAAATTGTAAAATCCACAACTTTTGATAAAAAGCACTTTTCATGCAAGGTGTATTTCATTATAATGCAAAAACTATTTCTGTTACTATTCACAGATGGGTTATACTATTTATTAGCAAGTTAATCAGAGCGTTGTGTGTACCATGCTGTAATTTGCAAATTATATTAATAGCATTAACATTCAATAGTAGCTGTCAGTGACCTAATGAATAATGCATCTTTTTATTTAGCTGAAATGCTGTACAGTGAGAAGATTGATACCTTGGGGGCATGTATGTCACTTTGTTCAGGACAGAAGCGTCTGACATTTTCAAACGGATGATAGTAAAGTTGCTCTGCAACAGCTCAGTCAATCTGATCTGCAGAGAAAATGTTCATGGGCAGGTATGGAATTTATAAAGCTGGAAAAGGAGAAGCTTTTATGAAGTTTGGTAACCTGCCAAGGTCACTGGTCTCCCCCATGGCTTTAATGAGTACACTATGTAACACAATTTTTGTTCCTGGTAGTAAGTGTTATTTCCTAATTGCTTATGCCTCAAAAGTATAGAAAATGGCTATTATTCCCCACAGACTTTGCTTTTGTGACCAGGACAGTGACATATTTCCAATGGGAAAACGGGCAAATGTGTGTCTTTTCGTTCACATAAAGTCAGAAAAAAACAACATATGAATCCAAATTAACATGTATTTATACTAAAGTAATACAAAAATGACTACAAATGATTTAGAAGTGAGTAGATTTTCGAGATTTACGATTATACTGTAATCTCAAAAAACTACTACATTTATCCTATTTCTCTTTTAGATATAAAGAGAAATATATATATATATATATATATATATATATATATAATACTATATATATAGGTATTTTAAAATATACATATCTCCATACAATGGTGACCTTTAATTCTTATTAATTTATGTTTGGTAGACATTTCTTATATTTAGGCCTCTATACACGCGTGTTATATGTCACAGTTTTTATGTGTATCTTGAGAAAACGCTCATCCGATTGTGATGAAACTTGGTTATTACATTCTTTAGCACAATTGAATATGGGAATATATAATAGAAGTGCTGGTCCATCTGTTTTTACATATGTCACAATTACGTTTCTACCACATACTGTACCTAGTGAACTGTTGAGAACACAGTATCAGAATTAGTGGATATGGGTGGTGGTGGTGGTGGGGGGGTTGGGTTTGGTTGAGGTAGGTTCCTCACACCTCATCGAAAAAGTCCACCCCCTCCCAGTCGTTGTTGTTTAAGTACATTTAAAACACGAAACATTTAATTTACAGAATTGCTTTCCCGGCATTCAAGATGTTGGTTGACAATTGTATTTTTACTGTGATCTTAAATCTGGTGATGAGATGTTAAGGAAAGTACAGTATACGGTAAGTAATGTAAGTCAGGGGTTTCCAATCCTGGTCCAGGGGGACCCCTGTGTTTGCTGGTTTTCATTCTAACTGAGTTCTCAATTACTTAATTGAACTAATAATGTGCTTAATTAGACCTCTTTAATTGTTTTCAGCTTTTAAACAGTTGGAGATTTCAAGTTAACTATACAATTTTATAAGTAACTTGAAAATCGGCGACTTGTTAGGAGCTGAGAACAATTAAAAAGGTCTAATTAAGCACATTAGTTGGAATGAAAACCAGCAGACACAGGGGTCCCCCAGAACTGGGATTGGAAACCCCTGATGTAACCATTCATTCTGCCTCCCTGCTGTTCTTTATTTATCTCAAAATCAATTCTCTGTCTAAGAGGCCCTGTTGAAGTAAGGCAACTAATCATCATCCATGCCAATTAATTGGCAGTTCTTTGACTTTCTGCAGTTGTGGCTGATGATAGGAGTCAAAATATGTTAAGCAGATTAAACTAGTGCAAGTGAAGTTGATAACCTTATAGATTTACAGACACATCATTTATTGATGGTTCAACTTTAAATATGTATCATTGTGGAAACGTAAGGTGTATTTAGAAGGTCTTTGCATTCTCATGAGTCACACCCAATCACAGTGATCATTCATAACATTTGTATGTGGTATGAAACTATATCAATTTCATGCCATATTCCTGTAATACTTCTCAAGGACAGTGGTCTTAATCTGATGATACTTTGCATTTTACAAGAATTTACTCTACAGTAGTAGTTCATGGTTGCTTTCTTTTCCGTGATTCCTACTCCTGGCAGGGGGTTTGTATGTTCCTGACATTCCGAGCCATTGACATTGATCAGTGGTTTAATTTGCTCAAAAGGCATGCATATTCAGTGTTTACATCCTTCTTTGCAAATGTGTTTCTCATCTAGAAAGCTGACCTTTCCAGAATGCTGCCTGACAAGGAGCACTGACAAACCAAGGGTGTTAAAGGATGACAGAAAATCTTTCCATCTTTAAATTAAGATTTTTTTTAAAGAAGAAGTGAAAAAAGTAAACTATTTAATTATGAAGTGTTGATAATAAATCACATCTGAACCTAAGGAACATGAAGTGTTTTTGTGTACAGTATAATGCATTTTAGGCCAGTAGTTCTAGAGAATTAAGTATGCCGTTTTCCTATGACCATGTGTCCCAGTGTATAATCTCTAGGTTGGTGAGACATGAGCTTGCAATGACCTCCAAAAGTTCGTTTTTGCTACAGTGTTTCTGGTTTGTAATTACAGTAATAAAACCCATCACATTAATAGGGTTTTTGAACAAGTGGTAAAATGCTGAGGATAGTTAATGCCAAGATGGCCTCTAATCTGTCAAAATGGCGGAAAATCTAAATCCCCAAGTGATTTTAAAAACATATAAGATAATCAATTGCTACAAAAAGGATCTTTTCTTTGCTGGGCAGTAAAATAATATTATAATAGCTTTTTTATAAAAGGATATTTACAGTATGTATTATTATTTTATAAACCAAATTTCTTCTGAGTGAAATGTAATCATGTTGGTAACAGTTGAGTGGTTTATTTTTAAATGTAAGTTATTAACCTTGGTCAACAAATACCTCGTTTACACTGCCAGGCACTACAGGCTTTGGCTGCCCATGTTTCGGGGCCTTTTTTCAAAACATGGCCAACCCCGGAAATTCTCGTCATGCATCAGTCACTGGGGGATTGTGGGATGTTATTGTGTTTTGTTTTGAAGAAACTGGATGCAACACTGTGTTTAGGGAATTGCAGTCCGAGCAATGCAAGCTGAACTTCAAAGAACATTCATTGCAATTTTCATTCTAGCTACATAACAGCCTTCTCAAGACCCAGTTGAATGAACCCACCAAAAGACTGATGGAAAGTTAAAATGTAAAACCATATGTGACGGGGGTGCAACGGGCCGGAGCTGTGGTCGATCCTCCCGATTGCTGGTGCCATTGCGTAAAACGGGACGAGACCGGCGGAAAGGCAAAGGTCGAGCCGTCCAGGAACTGGAAAGATCACCTGCCCTGTCAGAACGCGGAAGTCCGCAGCCGCCGCGCTACCGTGTACGCTGATTGGGTACAGCCGAGGGGCCAAGGGCGGGGTCGGGCAGTATTTAAGGGACGGTACGATCCGCACTTGCTCTCTCAGTCGTGGGGTAACAGCAAAAGGAGACGTGCTGTTGAATTTACTTGCGTGTGTAAAGTGTGTTGTGTTTACAGAGACGGCTGTTCAACTTACTTCCCGGAAGAACGACCGGAGCCACGATACTAAACCCTCCCCTGGACCAGGAGCCCCCTAAAGGCCAGCGCAGGAGCACCAGCGAAATATTTGTCTTTATTTATAATTTATGCTTTAGTGTGTGCGCGGGACTTTTGTTAGTTTTACCTTCGGCCAGATAAATAAAGCCTCCTGAGTATTTTTGCCGGTCCCATCTCCACCACCACCACCTGACTCAGCCCACCAACCTCACACCATAATACATGGTAAAGATTCCTTCATAAACTACGCAGCTCCTGGCATGTAGGAATGTGTAAAACGTGGAGTATCCGCCTTTTACGTTTCTGGCCGAATGGTTTATCTGCCATGATCAAGCTCTTATGCAAAATGGCTACAGGAAAGCGAAAGCAACTTGTGCTTCAATGGGAAAACAAGTTGGAAATACTTTCACTTCTGTAAAAGGTAGTTACCAGGGATCAAATAGCACAAGATTTTGGAACTGGAAAGAGATCTGCCACTGTGTCAGCAGGATGGCCGGTGGGTGACATCAGACCAGAAAAACACAGGCACAAGTGCAAATGCGCTCTTTCTTTATTAAGCTAAATAAATTTTAAAACAAACACGCAAAACAAAACAAACACTGGAGAAAGCAAGTATCGTGCTGGTTTAAATCCAGCACGTGTAGCAATTGTCTTTTAGCTTACTTTCGTGGTAGATCTTTCTCTCGTTCCTTTTCTCCACTCTCACCAACTCTGGTCAGCAAAAGCTGCTGGTTTTTATAGTGGTAAACTGGTTATCAATTAACTCGTTTATGCCTCAACCACATTCTGCACAGGATTTGTAGTATGAGTGATCGACAGCAAATTTGTCAATACAGTGGCTTGCGAAAGTATTGACCCCCGTTGGCATTTTTCCTATTTTGTTGCCTTACAACCTGGAATTAAAATTGATTTTTATTTGGATTTCATGTAATGGACATACACAAAATAGTCCAAATTGGTGAAGTGAAATGAAAAAAATAACTTGTTTAAAAAAATTCTAAAAAATAAATAACGGAAAACTGGTGCATGCATATGTATTCACCTCCTTTGCTATTAAGCCTCTAAATAAGATTACCTATTACCTTCAGAAGTCACATAATTAGTTAAATAAAGTCCACCTGTGTGCAGTCTAAGTGTCACATGATCTGTCACATGATCTCAGTATATATACACCTGTTCTGAAAGGCCCCAGAGTCTGCAACACCATTAAGCAAGGGGCACCACCAAGCAAGCGGCACCATGAAGACCAAGAGCTCTCCAAACAGGTCAGGGACAAAGTTGCGGAGAAGTACAGATCAGGTTGCGTTATAAAAAAATATCCGAAACTTTGAACATCCCACAGAGCACCATTAAAGCCATTATTAAAAAATGGAAAGAATATGGCACCACAACAAACCTGGCAAGAGAGGGCCGCCCACCAAAACTCACAGACCAGGCAAGGAGGGCATTAATCAGAGAGGCAACAAAGAGACCAAAGATAACCCTGAAGGAGCTGCAGAGCTCCACAGCTGAGATTGGAGTATCTGTCCATAGGACCACTTTAAGCCATACACTCCACAGAGCTGGGCTTTACAGAAGAGTGGCCAGAAAAAAGCCATTGCTTAAAGAAAAAAATAAGCAAACACGTTTGGTGTTCGCCAAAAGGCATGTGGGAGACTCCCCAAACATATGAAAGAAGGTACTCTGGTCATACGAGACGAAAATTGAGCTTTTTGGCCATCAAGGAAAACACTATGTCTGGCGCAAACCCAACACCTCTCATCACCCCGAGAACACCATCCCCACAGTGAAGCATGGTGGTGGCAGCATCATGCCGTGGGGATGTTTTTCATCGTCAGGGACTGGGAAACTGGTCAGAATTGAAGGAATGATGGATGGCACTAAATACAGGGAAATTCTTGAGTGAAACCTGTTTCAGTCTTCCAGAGGTTTGAGACTGGGACGGAGGTTCACCTTCCAGCAGGACAATGACCCTAAGCATACTGCTAAAGCAACACTCGAGTGGTTTAAGGGGAAACATTTAAATGTTTTGGAATGGCCTAGTCAAAGCCCAGACCTCAATCCAATTGAGAATCTGTGGTATGACTTAAAGATTGCTGTACACCAGCAGAACCCATCCAACTTGAAGTAGCTGGAGCAGTTTTACCTTGAAGAATGGGCAAAAATCCCAGTGGCTAGATGTGCCAAGCTTATAGATACATACCCCAAGAGACTTGCAGCTGTAATTGCTGCAAAAGGTGGCTCTACAAAGTATTGACTTTGGAGGGGTGAATACTTATGCACGCTCAAATTTTCTGTTTTTTTGTCTTATTTCTTGTTTGTTTCACATTAAAAAATATTTTGCATCTTCAAAGTGGTAGGCATGTTGTGTAAATGAAATGATACAAACCCCCAAAAAATCCATTTTAATTCCAGGTTGTAAGGCAACAAAATAGGAAAAATGCCAAGGGGGGTCAATACTTTCGCAAGCCACTGTAACTCATTAGCTGCCGACCACACATTCTCATAAGCTGTAGTCTGGCAGAGACAAAAAGCAAACATTGTCTCTGCCAAACTACATTAAACTATAAAAATAAACAAAATACATTTCAATAATATCAATAGTAATAATAATAAATACACAAATAATACATATACATAGGGGTGTATAATGGTATTTAACACAGGATTTATTTACCTGACTTTTTACTTATCTGCCCTTACTCTGGCCCCACCACAGTCATTTACAAGACAGACTACTGTTTAGGGCTGTCAATTAATTGCAGTTAACTTCTGCTAGTAACGCGTTAATTTTTTCGGCGATTAATTTTTTTAACGCACGTTAATCTCACTCCTCTGTCTTGACCCTCTTAGCATACCATAATTCATTTCCTGCAGCACTTTACTTGACATTAATTTTATGGTTCATTTTACTTGAAATTGCCATATCATGCATACATTAACTATGATTGATTGATGCAGCTTGTTTGAGTTAAAAATACAAGAGCACTCAACTTACAATACATTACAGTGTTTACTTTGAGAAGCTACTATTTTGTATTGCCAGGTGTTTTTTTTATATATATATATATATATATATAGTTTTCCTGATGCAGCAGAAAGGTGTTTGATGGATGTAATGTTACAAATGACCCCTGCTTACCTCTTAAGTGACACTGGTGGCAATAGATTTATGTCTGAAGATGGTGGATATATAACATTTATTATATGCATTTCCATTAATTACTATGTAAATGTTTTTTTTACTCAGCTGTGCTTAGTTATACTGTATTGTGGATATGGATAATTAAACCCTTATACTTTCAGATTGTTTGTAGGAATAATTACACAATTATATGTTTAAATGAATACAAAGGAAATATTTTGGTATTAAAAAAAGATCCACATGAAAGTGCATCATATTTGAAAGTCATACTATTTATAAAAAAAAAAAAAATGATAGAGCATATGTTTCTGTACTTAATAGCATGGTTCCATTTCTTTGGGGTCAGTGTTGTTTTTCCATATTCAGTTAATTAACACGTGACTTGAAATCTAAGACTGTTTTGGGTGGAAAGAATCCTCAAGGCTGATTTTCTGAAGTAAGTTAAGTGAGCTACTTGGTACTGAGCTGAACACTGAAGCCTCTGAACACGGATGTGCTTCCCCACCAAACTATAAAAACATTTTCAGTGTATTAAAACGTTAGCGACAAACTGTTTTGCAAACCGTTTTAGCCAGTTACATTTGGGTGATTTGAAGCTTTTAACCTCATCTCCCAGATGGGTCAGAATCCGTAACTGCAGTGCATCACACTGTTACATATACTACATGTCATGGGTGTGATTGGTTACTCACTGTGTACTGGTCCTGTCAGACCTGGTGTTGCAAATCCACAGAAACAAGCACCCCAAGCAGTGCTGACCTTGAACAAACCCCACATTGTCACTATATAAAATGACCATCTGCTGCCTCCCTCGTTACACTCCATTCTAGCTGTCTTTTTCTGTTGGTTCGTTTTACTTGAAACCCCCAAAGCATGCATACATTACCTATGATTGATTGATGCAGCTAGTTTGTGTGATGTGGAGCCCTGTCCCTCCTAGGAAGTAACCTGAGACCACCTCTTCTTTCTCATGTGTGCTTTTTACAGCTTTTTACAGTGTTGTTTAGACATTATTTTAAGTCTTGTTGATATAACACTGGCAAACCAGGAGTGAAAGGTGAGAGCACATTTTTACATTGATGGATACTTTGGTTTTAGCAATTTTAAAGTATACCCTTCGATTTCATTCTCTAATTTTGTGGGACCTAACGTCTTACAATGCTAGCCCAGCAGGTAGCACAGGTACATCTGAGCTACAAGATTAAAAGTTGAAATCCTGCCAGGGAACTGTCACTTACTGTATAGAAGCCTATGGGAATCATGGAAGTGTTGTTGGAGAATAGTCTGTCTTATCAAATTCAAACTTCAATGTGCTGCCAGTTTTGAGGAACACATCCATTTTGCCATCAATGAATCTGTCTTTATCTAGTATGTACATGTATTAAGACATATGTATGACATTTTAAAACAAGAACTGTAAAGACATTTTGGCCATATAACTTGACAACTCGGGCTGTCAATTCATCGCAGTTAACTTCAGCGATTAACACATTAAATCTTTTGGAGATTAATTGTTTTAACGTGCGTTAATCGCATTGCTGTGTCTTGAGTCTTTTGGCACACCATACTTCAATCCCGGCCGCAGCCACATTGGATTGAGTGTCTGAGTGCAGTTACTGTTTAAATAGAAAGTTAGTCATTGAACCACGTAATGGAGTAAAGCACTAAAAATGAATGGGAGGTTTATTTATTTTTTAAAATCATTCTGAACAGAAAAACGCTTATACTTCGTTTCCATTGTCAAGCCAACTCGAGTTGAGGCGCAACGCGAGTTGACACAAAAAATAGCGTTTCCTGAGTTTCTCGAGTCATTACGTGAGCTGGACAAGTCTCACTCATGTTATCACAAGAGATGGCCAGATAGTAACCAGGTAACCAGATTACTGTGTCATCCTTATTGACATTGTAACATTGTTATCACCAAACACGGCAATGGATACTTCTCCAGAAAATTCACTGCTGGCTGTCTTGTGATATTGGACGCTGTCCTAAAATCACATCTAATCTATCATAATAGCAGAATATTTTGAGATCCTTTCCGCTTTTGTTATTGTGGTCCTTGATTTTTTCCCATACATTGGAGCTCATTTCTACTCACACTCATAGCAAGTAGAATTTGACTTATATTTTGAAACAGTTTTTAATTTTGAAAAGATTTTTGAAGCTGACTTTGAATGACCTGATCCAGCCTGCATAGTGAAATAGTATCAAAGAACTCAGCTACGCGCCCGAATTGGAGGCCAACTTGAGTTTTACAAAAACATGGTAACGTAGCATTGGGGAGCAATTGGAGCGTGTACGTGAGTTGTCTTGACTATGGAAACGAAGTGATACTTGTCTACTGTCAAAGTGAGTTCCAGCCACCAGCGTTTTGAACACGCCTTCACTTCTCAAAATATGCTAGCAGCTTTTTGCTACACACAACAACAATAAAATAAAAAAAAAAAAACTATACCCACCAGTTTCAACAGAAATTCAGGATCACTGCAAGCCTGTGAATCAAGCTAAGTATGATAATAAGACTTTTTTTTTTTTTACTTAGTATGTAAACCCTACCCATTTTTCTTGTTAGTTTACAGTTTTTGGATATGATGAAAAGAAAATTGGCCCTAGTAAATTTTTGTGACAGTCTCAGTGGGTACAATAATAGCATAAGAATAATAGCGTCAGTAGTAAAAGAAATTTACATTAGGTGGATGTAGTAATTGTTTCAATTTAATATGCGATTAAAACCAAAATGAACTAAGATTTTCTTTTTTTAATTGCGAGATAATCACGATTTTTTTTTTTTTTTTTTTATCGCTTGATAGCTGTTTTTATATGTGCCTTACTTAGGGATGTGCGATTTCCCAATACATGTTTCCCAATACATTTGGCAAAAACGCACCTCCTGCTGCCCAATAAAATATCAGTGTGGCATTTCATTCTTCAGACTAATGCCCATATATACTACCAACAAATGTAAACTACACGCTTCAAAAATTAACACTTTTCAAACTTGAATTTTTCCAAAACACAATTAACAACCAGAGTCAAGTATTTCAAGGGAGAACTCTTTATACAATGAAATTAACAGATACATGAATTTTATTTTGTGCAGGACATCCGTAACACGCATCAGAACACAAGATCCATGGAAATCCAAATGCTTGGTATCTGGAGATCAATTCTTCATACAGTTTGAAATTGGTATCTGTTAATGTTTCAATATCGAGTATGGGCTCCTCTGGCGTTGGTGGAATCTCTACATCGATGGGGTGTGATTCTAAACAGGGCTCTCCAGGCTCAAATTCACGCATTAGTGCCATTGGTGGACAGATGGAATCTTTATTCAGTGATTGCTGCCAGTTCTAGTTATCGAGGCAGTAATCAGAAGTCTCTTCAGTGGCTGTAGCTGGTCTTCTTGACCTCAAACCAGTCACTAAAACCAGGTTTAGTCACTTTTGGTGACTCCATTTGCTGACCATGTGCTGGCAACTCTTCAGTGCCATATTCTGTAGATGTCAGCTCCAAGAACTTGTCCACAACAAAAAAAAATAATGTTTACTATTTTTTTTTTTTCTTTTTTTTTTTTTTCTTTTTTTTTTTTAGTGCCCATGCCATGTTTTTATTGTATTGAAACTGATAGTATCATTCTTTTGTTGCAGTCGGCATGAACAGGGTGGCATTTAAAAACATGTTTATGTTGTTGAAACTCCTGTGAACAAAAAGGATCTCTGTGTTTTCATATCTCTGTCGCTTTGTCATTTATTTATTTGGCATTTATACATATTGTTTTTTTAACATGTGTTGGTTTCTACTTATGAGGCATTCTAGTTATTACATACTAAGAAGTACTACATTAAGAAATACAGTACTTAAAATTAAATGATTAACACTTTGACTGGAGGTTTTGACTGAAGTCATTGAAAAAGACTTCCAGTTGCAATGCCTGTCATTGAACTTTACATTGTAGTTATTAAACCCTATTTTCAGCCCTGGAGTTTATAGTGCTGTAACTCTGTATTTACTGTAAATATATGGTGTTGTTGTTTCAGGTACTCTGGTAGGTGTTGGGGATGTTATTTCCCAGCAGCTGGTGGAAAGGAAAGGCTTCGCCAATCACAGTGTGAAAAGGACAGTGAAGATGATGGGCATTGGAGTCTTCTTTGTGGTAAGTGGGAAAGTCATCTTCTTCAGCATATCCATTACACCATGAGTGGAGAAAATTCTGTTCATCTATATAAATATATATTTGTTAATGAAGGACTGTATTTTTATGTGTGGTTATCAGGGATGTGCATTTTGGTACATTTTTATGAATGTTTAAATGCTGTGCAGGTGTCAGTGTTTAAACCATATCTACACACACACACACACACACACACCTAAACCATAATAATACACACACACAGGGTATTTTTTGACTAATATTTTCTTACTATAGCCAAAAAAAAGCCAAAAAAACCCTAAATAAGCAAATAGTGTTTTAACATCGCAAAGACTTCTAATTAAAATTGTCATTGGAGGTAGATCTATATACATATTCAACACATTTTCGGATTGTATAATGTTTTTAGAATAGTTTGTTGCTTAAAGTTTTTTTTTATAATTTGTAAGTAACTTTAATACTTTCTGGAAAAGGGAGTTAACACGGATAAAATGGCACATTGTAAAGAACGCTGTGACTGATATTAAAAGTTCTGCCTTAGAGATTTAAAAGTTTGCGGTATTTGATAGTAGGGGTGGGATTTTCAAGAAATATATTACTCGAGTACTTGAGCATTACAATTTCCGAGTACAAGAATCTAACGCCACTCTCCTCTACATACTAGTGTACATAAACCTCCCAAACACTGCTACAATTCCTATTTTTAAATGCCAATCTAACACACATTCAAGTATATTAATAATTAATATAATGTTTACCTCCTTGTGCAGTTTATTGTACATGGTTAAGTATTACTAAATAACGCAATGTATTCACACAAGCTAAATTGTTAAAGAGATGCCTGGCCTACCTGTTTGAAGTGTGTCTCAGGGGTCCTTTACTGTAGTGCAGTAGTTCCAATATACAAACAGACATTGTACTAAACATAAACGGCTGTTCGGTCCAAAATAAAAAGAACAATTTCAAGTGAACAAAGCCTTGTGCCTGTGGGAAGATTGGGGAAATGGGTCCACGACTCTGTGGTAATCTCAACTTTTTCTCCCTTTTGAAAGTTTTGTATGAACAGCTGCAGCACACAGCCTTGCTGTTACTGGTTTACACCTAAGCACAGTATGGCTCAAGAAATTTAATCACATCTCGAAATCCATCACCCTCTACAAAGTGAAGTCTGGAAATTCAGTGGCCGTGTGTCTTAAAAGCAAACCGTTATACAATAAAATCCACTTAGAAAAAAAAATACAATAATAATAATAATAATAATAATAATAATAATAATAATAATAATTTGCCAAATGGAATCTAGGTGAATGGTACAATCCAAAGAATGACATTTTGTGAGATTTATTATAATATTTTGGGAAGTTATTATTACCATTATACTACAGGTTTCATTGTCTTTTCCTATATGTAGTGACTTTCGAGCTCTGTAAACATGACTACTACTCAAACATACTTAAATATTTTAAAACAGACATGTAGTGGACAAAAAATATATTTTGCAATTGATGATTACTGGGATAATCTTAGTGCTGGGATGAACACAAGATTTTCATGTTCGTTCAGTAATTTAAAATATTTGTTTGGATATTTGTTTGTTTTTAAAAAGTAATAAAAGCCCCTGTGTGTGTGCCTTTATTTTACAGCAAGACGTTACGATGTGTAACATGTTAAAGTAGAAAAATGTCCCAGGAGTAAAGAGTTCATTGTGTAGGCCTTACTTTACCCCACTGATTTAACCACAAAACAAAGGATGCCAAATTGCAGTTCAAGTTAAACTTTGTTTTGTTTATTCCCGAAATAAATAGTACATAAAGTTCACAGCGCATTTTATTTGTTTTTTTTTTTTTACTTTTTTTCATTCCTTGCCATTGTCGCTTCTTCACAGGAAACAGTGGCCATAGACATGTTTTCATAAAGTAATAACGTGCGGATTACTTGTGCCTTTTTTTTAGCTTAACAAGCAAATAAAAACTGAAATTTAACTTTAAACACTTCAAATAAAACAAACGGCATTGTAAAATGAAGGGGGGGAAAAACTCACCATTTTGGTTCTCGTTTATTATATTCCACATAACAGAAAGTCGCAACAAAATATAAAATCTATATAAAAATCACTACACAACATTTCCAGCAAGTTGGGCACTGTGTAAGCGACGCATTTCAGAATGACTTGCATGACTTTTTCTGTCCCATGAGATTCTGACTCTAAAACAGCACAACGTGTTTTTGACCCAGACAGCCTTCCATAGAGATCATAATGCATGCGTGCGTATAATGTGGTTTGCTTTTGTTCATTTGGTTTGTTCAATTGCCATTTTTTAAAGTGAAAGGTTTTTTTGTCATTTCCAGCGAATGTTAACATCTGATTTTTGTATCTGAATACATGTCAAAAATGTTTTGTTCCAATATTCGGATATTTGTCCCGGCACAAGATAATCTTACATCAACTTCAAAAGGGTTGCATTCACGATTCGCACACACTGTCTTTCTCACAGGGGATAACATGCTCACACTCCATAGCAAATGTTGTCATTTTCACTGCCATCAGTAGCTCCATCCACAGTCATTTCAAATGGTGAAGCATTGTACTTTTGTTTTTGTGGTACGCCAATTTTGTTTAGCATGATTTACATCGTTTTCTCGTCCAGTTCCTCAAAATACTTCCAAACGTTGCTTTTCCTTATTCCTTTTTTAGAGATGCCATTTTATTTAAAAATATAACAAACATCAGAAAAAAATGCTTTTCATTAACTCATTTACCACGTGGACTGGATACCGTGCCACGCCTATTATGGCATGAACACAGAGTGAGCCACTGAAGCCAGATCGACGGAGGATAACACCCACCCCAGTGTCAATCTTTCTGTTGCACCTGTAACCCAGTTGCAATTTAGATGCATAGAAAATCACGCAGTTAGATGAAGTAATGAACAAGTTAACAGAAAGTTCAGCCTTTAATTGATACGCTGACTGGAGATGAGAGGGGTCATTATCGAGAGAAGTGTTAGACGATCGTCCTGACAAACTTTTCAGCTCTGAAAAAGTTGCATACAAAGATTTTCCCCTAGAAGAAGAATCTTTAAACCGAAGATTTGTTTTCAATTGATCCTTTCAAGAGCCCTGGTCGGGTTTTTTTTTGGAGTTTGAAATTTCCTGTAAGGAATGATGCGACAACTTTTTTGAAGATCTACTGAATAATGAGGAATCTACGATCCCTACTTAGGATTCTTTTCTTTTTCTTGGACTTTCTACATATACATAAACTAAGGACATTGTTATCAACTAAATACACTTACTGCCAAATCTGTGTGATTCATGTCAAGTCAAGGAAAATTCAAATTTTTTTTACAGGGTGCACCATTCTGTCTTAATAAATGTATGCCGGCTGTTTGAAGTAAAACCACATTGAGTGTCTTTATTATATATATATATATATATATATATATATATATATATATATATATATATATATATATATATATATATATATATATATTTATACCCTAATATATTATATTCTATAGAATATATACAGGGGGTATTCTATACATGTTACATGTCCGTCTGGTAATGGCTTACCTACAGATCTGTGCCACTTTCAAATGGAAGATTTCCTTCCCTTAAAGACTTACGATTATATCAAATAATACCTTTACCTTCTAAAGACCCGAATCCTGAAAATTGTATAGCAAAGCTGCTCAGTGAGCCTAACGTAGTCATGGTCCTGACCCTGAGGGCACAAAAGGGCTGAGCTCACAGATCTGTGCCATTTTTTCTTTCAAAACTGACCTGATTGGAGAGCTTTGTTCAGATGAGTACTTGTTGCTTATATCTGTATATATTCACATTTATTGTGTTTTTACTCAAATTATATGTGATATTAAACTAATTGCTGTAATAGTTTTTAAGAATTATGTGTATTTGTGCACACTACAGTTTGTTGCTTGTTACGTCCCGTTGCGGCCTTGTGCCTCGCATGAAGCCAGTGGCTCGAGTCGCTCCTTCCCAGGGATACAGCAACATAAGTTGGCTGCTCTCCCACCAGGCTGCATAGCTGTTTTCTGTTAGAGAAAATATTTTCTCTTGTGTGTTCTTCTGTTTTACAGGCCTGTCTGCAACGTGGTGCTGAGCACACATACAACAAGAGCAGCTGTTGGGCTCATCAGCACTGTGTAGGACCGAGATACTCACTTCGGTTGTTGTTGCTTGCAATCCCAAAACAGTATCATGATGCTTTTTTCGTGACCTGCTTTTAGCATCATTGTTGCAAAGGCTGTTTGTCTAACAAGCAGGCTTCCCTCAATCTCATGTGTGGTACTGACTGAGTAGCTTTTACAGGTGGGCATCCGTGTATGTTGCCACCCACGGTGACTGCGAAACAGTGGATCGGTACTGAGGTCATCGACCTGGTACCGGCCCGGTGCAACAGTCGCCTGCTTCCCAAGCAGCCACATCTAGTACGTAAACCAGTGGCGGACTGGCGCCCCAGGCCCCAGCAGCCACAAAGAGCGGCATAGCCAACTGCGCCCGCTGCCAGAGGTGATGTTTGGAATCGGCCAGTGGCTGCTCACTGCGGAGGCTTTAATAGGCTCTGCCGCCCTGCCAAAGACAGAAACCGCAGGCTAAGCAGCAGCTCTAGGAATTTGCTGCAACAGGCCCAGGGCCCCTTCTCAGGGAGCCATCTGGAATATTGACGTCAGTGCACCACAGACGTCTGGGTGCTTACTGTCATTCAAACTGGCTATTCACTGTAGTTCAAACTTCCTTTCGGGGCATTACAACATTAGACGCAGACCCATAGGACGCAGCTGTGGTGTCCTTTAACAAACAACAAATAAACAAAACACTAAACAGACATGACAAAACATGTTAACAAAATAATAGGCACAAGGGACAAAACAAAAGGTCTATACAAAAAACTCACAAACTTAAACACACAGGACTCAGAAACAGCAACATGAAAAACCTTCACCGACATGAACTCCAACACTAATTCTCTCTAACACCTGTGATAACTCTATTATTTAATCACTTACTCAATTTACAGCTCCAGCCACATTCCCTCGTGTTTTTGCATGATTTTAACTCCCTCCCTGCCACCCAATATTCCCCACACACACATGCCCTTGCCTTTGCAGGGCTTTCACCCTGCCACCGCTGGAAATCATATTTCCTTTCAAACTGATACCAAGGGGGGTGATGTGACAGAACCAGTATAAAGGTGCTGAAATGTTGACATATCTGTGTTGTGGTATACTAGTTCATAATATGCTGTGCTGAATCAAACGTTGGAAGGGAATCAACAAACCCAGCGCTTGCTGTACTTCCACCCAAGTGGCTAGTTGGGTAAAAAAAGATCTTGAGATTAAGTAGCTAAAGCGAGAGGATAGCAGTGGAAAGCTCTGACATAAATGTGAATGGAAAGAAGCACAAAGGAACCAAAAATAAAACAGTTGAGAAAAACAAAAGATTCGTAATATGATATTAGCAACATCTTACTGACTGATTTTTGTAAAATGTTTTAAACCCACATAAGATCTAGCAGTGATGGGCTTCACCACTGTTAATGTATGTACATTACACATACACAGGTGGCGTAAAACAATTCCTTTCTAGTTTTCTCCCTCGCTTGCTTGGCATTCACTGAAGCAGTCCACGTTGTCCATTCTTCATTGTTGGTGGTAGAAGTGATCTCCAATGACATTAATTTAGGCAGATTAATGCCTACAAATGCAACATGTAAGAATTCATGAAACAAGTCTTAGACTTTGCATCTTTTTGTAAGGATAAAACACACTTTTGTGGCAGATCTTATTGTGATCAATACAAATAGTCAAAACAGACTAGTGGAAGCAATCAGCAGCACACAATGCAACGGAATGCCTGTTGTAGCAACTGTGATGCTTTTGTACTGTGCTGTAAACAAAAGTTATTGTGTTATGGGACCAGCCACCCCTAATAAAGACCCTGTGTTAAACCGTGTCCATATTGGCTTGTCAGGATTTAATTATTCTTACTTAAAGTTTATATCTCCAACTAACCAACCAGTGACCCCATACAGGATACAGTATTTGATAGAGCAAACCAGTTCTTGTTTAAATAGCCATTTCTATGTTTCTACTGTATCTCCAACTTCCAACCAGTGGCCCTATATAATTGAACAAAGCAAACCATCATTATGCTTTTGGTGTGTGGCTATTTCTCCAGGGTTCCGGAATGGCCTGCACTCTTTTCCTAATGCAGAATGTTATTTCATGGTCACACCACTGTTAGGAAAATCAATAGACTGATGATTTAGATACGATGCTGGAATTTCTTCTACTCTAGTTATCAATATTGTGACAAAATCTGCAGGTGGCAGTGCAGCGAACCCTATTAATAGCAGTGGAAAAAATACGCCTGGAGCACCACATGTTGAGCTTGTTCTGGGCAGCTCCTTTACTAAAGCATGTCTTATACAGTTACTCTGTTTCCCTTAAATACATTAATTTACGATTTCCAATTAGTCTCATATCAACACAGTTATTTGAGTAAAATCTTAATAATATCATTATTTAGGTTATAGTGGTTTTCAAGGGGAAGATAGATCCACATATATCTTTTTCTCTCTTGCCATAAATAAATCTTACTTGAGTTTATGGTCTGTGTAACAGAGACATGGTTTTGTTTTGGCCGTTGCGCCTAAATTGTTTTTGTAATTTATGTTTTTATTTTTTATGAGATGTCTTGACCAAGTCTCCCTTGAACAGGAGATTGTAATCTCAGTAGGACTTTCCTGGTTAAATAAAGGTTTAATAATAATAATAATAATAATAATAATAATAATAATAATAATAATAATCCTATATTCTACTGTCAGGTGTCCTTCACTAACTTTCTTGGATGTTATAGATCCCTGGAATCCAGCAGTGATCTGCTGAGAACTGTCTGTAAGTAAGTGGTTTCAATCTCATCAATCTACTCTTTTTAAGATTTTTCCAATGTGTTTGTGTCTGTATTTTATTGTAAAAATATTCTCAACATAAACAGCATATAAAGACCTCTTTGTGTGTGAGATGGGTAAAGACTTTTCACGTTTATAAGAGTAAGACATGGAAACAGTCTTTGGAGTAGATTACTTAGAAAATGTACAGAATCGTATGAAAAGCAAACAAAAGATTCCTTTAATTGGCGTACATATCTGTGCCCTGAACAACAGTGCTTGCTATTATGAGTGACATCTGTCAGTTTCAAGAAAACAACTAGATTGGCAGCTGAAGTTACAACTTTTGACAACTCTGTCACCAGTTGTCAAAAAAAAAAAAAAAAAAAAAAATCTGGTTATCATTCAAATTATTTATATTGAAAAGTATATTACAAAATCAGAACTCACTGATAGCAACTGCATTTAAAATGTGAACTGGTAATGTACAAATTATAATGCTGAACGATAAAACAACAAAAAAAAAAGCCTTTCTAGTTTTAGCATTAAAAGTGTGGTTAAAATGTCCAATATGATTCTGATTTCCCATTTCCCGAGAAAGCTTACGTAACTTAGGATCCCCGTGCTTGTCGCTCAAAGACTGCATTTTGAACTTATCTAACAAATATGAGAAAGAACCTCCAGTGCTTAAAGGACATAAATACAGCATTCATAAAGGGAACACACAAATCATACTTTCTGAATAACAGTCGTGCGTTTCATAAGGTAGGCACCAATGAGAGATTTATATCCTACAACGAGCAGTATGGAAATAAATATATAAAATATAGTGAACAGCCATGGATGTACGAAGGTAATAAGTCAGCGAGATGTAACATCCCTCCCTGTAATTTCATGATACTATGTTTGTCACATTGATGATAATGTGCTTCACTTTTTAGCTTTTAAAAGTCTCTACATTCAACATCATCCATACAGTATGGAACAATGTCGAGTGAAAATGCAGTGGGATATTTATTTGCTTGTTCTGCATACTGTTGGTGTCCTTACACATTTAAAGAAACACATTTATTTTGACTATTAGGCAGTGATTTTAGCACAAGGTTTTTTGCGTTGTTGCTACACTTAATTTGCATCAAAATACCCACGTAGTCCACTGCTATAAATAAAATTAATTTACATTTAAGTGTTGTTATATGGAAGGAATCAGTGTTTAATAAACTATAGTATATAGTATGCCTTATGTTAAATATTCTAAAATGTACATAATATTATTTAACTGGCCCATGTGTCAGTATGTCACACACAGCATGGTGAACATGAGTCTTCACCAAACTTATTTTTTATTGTACCCTCCTAGTCTCCTGTAGAAGCTTTAGTACACGTCACTACAACCGTGCAGTTATTACAGGGTTACAAGGACCCTCTGTACTGTATGTGCCAGCACTGGCTTTAACTGTAGTTCTACTTAGACACCAACATGTTTATTGGAGGATCCAAATCCCATGTTTGAACACTGACAATATTTACAGTAACAGACTCTAAGGAATCTAGCTGTAGATTTAGTGATCTGTTTAAATGGTTTTAGAAATTTTTATATTTTCTATTCCATTTAGTATGCAAGTAGTACAGCAGGCACCAAGTTAAAACTCCTGAGCAGTGAATGAACAATTAATTTAAGAGGCAATAAATATGTTCCTGCTGTAGAACTGAGTGTTCATGCTATGCACTGCATGTCTTTTCTTTTCTTATAAGGAAATCACTCCTGATTTAAGTTAGACTGGTTAAAGTGATTAAATGTTTACTGCTTCTTGTTCCACCAACTAACCTCTTAATGAGCAGTTAAATGTAATGGCAGTTTTTTCAGTAGTACTTGTAGTTTGTGTTTACTCATAACCCAGAAAAAAAACAAAAGTTATATTCCTGATTTACAATACACAAGCACACTGGTCTTTGAAAAAGGCCATATGAACTAGGTAGCTAATAAACTTGAACAATTTGTGCTTTAAAAGCTGTACTAAAATATCACCCACGTATAAATGTGTTTCCTCTAAACCAGTGGTTCCCAGGTGGTCCGCATCAGCTCCTAAAATTCGGTTACGCAGTTGTGCTACTGCAATATGTATTACTAACCAACACAACAAGCAGCTTTAACTACATTATACATAGTAAGATATGCTTGCTGTCTGTACTTTCCCCCGTTATCTGTTTTCTTTTATTACGGGTGTATTCAACAATTAATATATATTACAGCTCCTTTTGATGCAAAACCAAGCATCGCCTTGAAAGCCGCCATTAACTGAAACGTAATTCTCCAATAATTGAGTTTTTCAAGTTGCTTCCCATCCACCTTGTCTTCGTATTCCAGTGTGTTTTTTATATGGACATCGAGGGAAGTTGGCGACTCAGTGAGTGCAGTAAGTTGCATTAGAAATGTTGCGCGGACCAGCACTGGTGTTTACATTTACTGGATCCGAGGACAGCCCAAACCCCAGTGCATTATTTGTCACAAAAACAAATTTTAAACAAAAGAAACCGGAACTTCAGCAGCTTTCAGTGTGCAAAATGACAATATTCTTTGATGACCCGGTAGCGAAGATTCAAGCGCAGGATCTCGTTAAGTTAGGTACATTATAGAAATACTTTCTACGTGTACTTATACATATAAACCCACAAATTGTTTCAAAATGCTGTTCTGAAAAAAATGAATAGCATGTGGTCCGTGGGGAAAAATCCAAACACCAAGGTGGTCCCTACATTGAAAAAGGTTGGGAACCTGTGGGCTAAACTGTTATCAGAATACCAAAAAAAATTAAAAATAGAGATGCTTTATTGTTCATTTGTTAATATTTTATGTTTTGCTTCTTTGAATTACAGGCAAGGTTTCATATAATAATAATAATAATAATAATAATAATAATAATATAATAATAATAATAATAATAATAATAATAATCTTTATTTTTATATAGCACCTTTCATAGTGGACCAACATCACAAAGTGCTTTACAAGACTAGGGTGTGTATCAGTTGCAGAGTTCAAGAAAGGCGGAGCACAAGGAGGTTAAGTGACTTGGTCAGGGTGACACAGTGAGTCAGTAGCTTAGCTGGGATTTGACCCGGGGGCCTCCTGGTTACAAGCTTGTTTCTTTAACCACAAATTGTGTGTTGGGTTAGGGAGTTCTATCGTAATTTTAAAAGTTAATAAATATATAATGACGTGTTACAGACATGGTGTACATGTATAATAACTAACAATTACAAACGCCAATGGCACTTGAAACATATGTATTTATAGCCTACAATCGTACATAATAAAATGCATACAAAAGTAGATGTCATCGTAAGAAAATAAATTCCAACCAATATACATAGATGGCTTAAAAAGCTACTTGGTACAGATCTGTTGATGAGTATGTAACAAATCTCAAAAAAGCATGTGGCAGAGCACAGCTCTGCTCTTTAGAAATTTGCAGGGATGGGGTTAAATT
This sequence comes from Polyodon spathula, assembly GCF_017654505.1. NCBI lineage: Eukaryota > Metazoa > Chordata > Actinopteri > Acipenseriformes > Polyodontidae > Polyodon > Polyodon spathula. Next base: position 66,180,223 of record NC_054539.1, read on the forward strand.
CCCCTACCTGCCTTGGTTCATTGTGTTCAGGTGGCTGGGGTTGATTAGATGATTAGTTTAATTACCGATCAATCAGCGCCCAGCCACCTGACGTAAAAGGAGGCCTCTGCTTTTCATTTGGGGGGGGGGGGGGGGGGGGGGGGGGGGGGCTGAGAAAGCAGGTTGGTGTTTTGGTGTTTGTGATTTTTGAATGTTTTGAATCCAGTGAAGGCATTGCCCAGCCTGGAAACCTTTATTTTTGTGAGTGTATTTTTGCTTTATTTTGTTTATTTTGTGTTTAAATTGCTTTGTTTTGGCCCTTGTGCCCTTTCATTTTTGTGTTTATAATAAAATAGTTATTTTTTTGAACTCCAGACTGTCTCTGGGCCTCTATCCACTCACCAGCCTGCCACATTTGGTGTCAGAGTGGGATAGCGCCACCTAGAGGCTCAGAGCAGTATTTTGATTTATTTATTTATTAATAAAATAAAAATAAAAAAATTTAACATGGGAAAGAAGAGCAGACAGCCGCAAAGGCAGGACAAGCAGCAGCTGAAGAAATGTAAGCTGCTGCAGCCACCTCTGGAGGACCCGGCCAGCCTCTTCCCCTGGTGTTCCTGGTGCGGGAAGGAGGACCATCGTTGGCGGTCCTGCCCAGATGTGCCACCGGCAAACTGGTGTGGCCGGTGTGAGGAGGACGGCCACAACTGGGCAGGATGCCCCTACAACCAGGCCCAGGAGGAGGTGCAGTGTTCACCCCGGGCATTA